>NC_057808.1:343212476-343531805 GCF_018294505.1 Triticum aestivum | reverse complement strand
CCGCACCCCCGCCGCACCCGCCGCCCTCGCCGGAGCCCCGCCGGAACCCCGCCGGAGCCGCCCCGACGAGGTATACCTCGATGCCGTTCGGTTTTGCCGGTTTTCTTTTAAAAAACGTTTGTAAAAAAACCCTAGATCGGTTTTTTCGGTTTTATTATTTTGCGAGCGTTCACCGAACCGTTCGTTTTAACGAACGAGTTCGTCGGTTTTTCTCTGTTAACGAACGTCCGTTCGTCCATTTTTCTTTTTCGTCGGATTTTTCCGCTAATTTTCTCAGATTCGATTTCTGATCGAATCTTCGTTTCTGTTTAACTTCTCGCTCGTTTATCGGAATCAGGCGATTCAAGCGCCTAGAGTTTCGTCTCGAAATTCTCTTTCCGTTTAACCTACTCAAACAAGTTTTTGCTACTGTAAAATTTGACCCAGACCAGATTAGTAAACGAAGCTTCTTTCTTTCGCCGTTTGACTTTCGTTGCTTCTTTCGAGTTGATTCTTTTTGCAAACCGGAGTTCTTAAGTTGAACTTTCTGGTTGGATCTTTCATTCGAGTTTTACCTGTGCATTAGATGAGTACTTATTGTTTGCTTGTTTGTTTGCGATAGAGTACCCGGAGTGTGCCGCTTGTTACTTCGAATCGCTAGGTTTTGCGGATCATCAGCAAGGCAAGTAACACTTTGATCATATACCTTCCATACCCAGTTTTTATTGCATTAGATCTATTTTCCTCAAACAATTGCATGATTAGGATCTAATTAAATTGTGGGTATTGGGAAGTAGTTGAGGTAGTACCTACTACCTGTTTTATTATCAAACCCTTGGGAGTTACTTCTACGTTTGCTATTATATTGCCATGCTATGCTCGTAGACGTGGATTGGGTTTGAGAGAGTTCCATGACAGATGTGAGATTGTTAATTAATGGTTTACTTAAGGTGGCAACTAAAACTCACATCTGGGTGGATTGAGGTACCTGGGTATTCCAGGATTGCCTGTTTTTCTTTTGGACCGCCACCCAGGTTCAAAGGGATCATGAGATTATTCATGCTAGAAACTTCCGTGTGCAGCCGCAAGCTATTATGGGCTCTAGCATAGTTGATTAAGTTGTGTGAACTCTTACAGTGGTAGACTAGCAGATGTAGGGGAAAGTAGGTGTAACGGTCTACCCATACGTAAGGTGCAAACACTTCTGAAAGACTGTGTCTCGGTCATCCGTTACTCAAACACCATGTAGTGCGAGTAATCCAACGGAGGCGATCGAGTCTTGTGGGGAAAAGTGCACAAACCTCTGCAGAGTGTACAAACTAATCATGGTTAGTCGTGTCCCCGGTTATGGACAACTTGAGTATCTAGTACTTGGATTATCATGTGAATCTCATCACCATGTTACTTTTAATTAATTTTGTTGGGTTAATGATGATTTCTTAATTGGGATTGAGATGCTGTCAACCATCTCAATGTTTCACAACCACCATGATAGTTAAATAAAATTTATTCCTTTGAAGTAGCATAAAATTGGCTTTTCGCAAAATTGTAACCATAGAGCTTTCCACCAGCCATATATGCATGTAGTATAGCCTTATTATTGTTCATTATTCTCTATGTGTTATTTTGCCAGCATATTCTATGTGCTGACCCGTTTTCGGGCTGCAACATTTCATGTTGCAGACTTATCAGACGACGAGTAAGGTGCCTTAGGTCGTGGTCTTATACTCAGTGATGCCGCTGGAGTTGATGGACTCACTTATCTTCCAAGTCTTCCGCTGTTATCGTTTTTAGATGGCCTTAAGCCATGTTTATCATACTTATTCTCTTTGGAGATATTCGATGTAATAAGTGTGTGATTGCTACTCTGTTATAAATCCTCCATTTGTATTGTGCGTGTCAGCATTACTGATCCAGGAATGACACTGGTGCACAGCAGCACAGACCATTTGAGGTCTGGTCGCTACAACATCCCTCACGTACGTATAGATACTAGTATACGCAGGTAAAATAGTACCACCTCGGATGTAGAAAATAATATAGGTGAAAAAACTGAAAGCATAAATTCACGGAAAGAAGCTTATTATGACGGTGAACCCACGGAGTCAATCTGTGCTTTATTATTAGGGATATATATATAAAGGTTATCATAAAGTATTATTGTTGACATTACCCTATGTCCCCTTGGATGAAGGTTATCATAAAGTATTATTGTTGACATTACCCTTGAGGTAAAAGGTGGAAGGCGAAACTATAAGCCCTTATCATTCTCTGTGTCCGATTGAAACTTTGAACCCATAAGTATCGCGTGAGTGTTAGCAATTGTGAAAGACTAAATTATAGTTGAGTATATGGACTTGCTGAAAAGCTCTTGAATTGATTCTTTCCGATGTTATGATAAATTGCAATTGCTTCAATGACTGAGATCATAGTTTGTTAGTTTTAAATGAAGTTTCTGATTCATACTTTACTTTGTGAATGAATTGTTACTTTAGCATAAGAAATTATATGGCATTATATGTTCTAAAGATGATCATGATGCGCTCATGTCTGTATTTTATTTTATCGACACCTCTATCTTAAACATGTGGACATATTTTTCGATTTCGGCTTTCGCTTGAGGACAAGCGAGGTCTAAGCTTGGGGGAGTTGATACGTCCATTTTGCATCATGCTTTTATATTGATATTTATTGCATTATGGGTTGTTATTACACATTATATCACAATACTTATGCCCTTTCTCTCTTATTTTATAAGGTTTACATGAAGAGGGAGAATGCCGGCAGCTGGAATTCTGGACTGGAAAAGGAGCAAATATTATAGACCTATTCTGCACAACTTCAAAAGTCCTGAAACTCCACGGAGAATATTTTTGGAATATATAAAAAATATTGGGCGAAGAAAGCACCAGAGGGGGGCCACCTGCCATCCACAAGGGTGGAGGGCGCGCCCTACCCCCCTGGGCGCGCCCTCCTGTCTTGTGGGCCACCTGGTAGGCCCCCGGCGCCCATCTTCTGTTATATGGTGTGTTTTGACCTGAAAAAAATCAGAAGGAAGCTTTCAGGACGAAGCGCCGTCGTCTCGGGGCGGAACTTGGGCAGAACCAAACTAGGGCTCCGGCGGAGCTGTTCTGCCGGGGAAACTTCCCTCCAGGAGGGGGAAATCATCGCCATTGTCATCACCAACGAACCTGTCATCGAGAGGGGGTCAATCTCCATCAACATCTTCACCAGCACCATCTCCTCTCAAACCCTAGTTCATCTCTTGTGTCTGATCTTTGTCTCAAAACCTCACATTGGTACCTGTGGGTTGCTAGTAGTGTTGATTACCCCTTCTAGTTGATGCTAGTTGGTTTATTCGGTGGAGATCATATGTTCAGATCCTTAATGATAATTAATACTCCTCTGATTATGAACATGAATATGCTTTGTGAGTAGTTACGTTTGTCCCTGAGGACATGGGAGAAGTCTTGTTATAAGTAATCATGTGAATTGGATATTCTTTCGATATTTTGATGAGATGTATGTTGTCTTTCCTCTAGTGGTTTTATGTGAACGTCGACTACATGACACTTCACCATTGTTTGGGCCTAGGGGAAGGCATTGGGAGGTAATAAGTAGATGATTGGTTGCTAGAGTGACAGAAGCTTAAACCCTAGTTTATGTGTTGCTTCATAAGGGGGTGATTTGGATCCATATGTTTCATGCTATGGTTAGATTTATCTTAATTCTTCTTTCGTAGTTGCGGATGCTTGCGAGAGGGGTTAATCATAAGTGGGAGGCTTTTCCAAGGAAGGGCAGCACCCAAGCACTGGTCCACCCACATATCAAATTATCAAAGTAACGAACGCGAATCATATGAGCATGATGAAAACTAGCTTGAGAACAATTCCCATGTGTCCCCAGGAGCGCTTTGCATTATATAAGAGTTCGTCCAGGTTTGTCCTTTGCTACAAAAAGGATTGGGCCACCTTGCTGCACCTTGTTTACTTTTGTTACTTGTTACCCGTTAGGAATTATCTTATCACACAACTATCTGTTACCGATAATTTCAGTGCTTGCAGAGAATACCTTGCTGAAAACCGCTTGTTATTTCCTTCTGCTCCTCGTTGGGTTTGACACTCTTACTTATCGAAAGGACTACGATAGATCCCCTATACTTGTGGGTCATCAAGGTCACATTGAAGTTATAAGTAAATGATTGCTTATATCACCAATTTTTATAAGAATCGATTTGAACATCACGAGGTTTCCAAAATATCATTAGACATAGATGATCCTAGGACTATTCCTGGTAAAGGTGCAGGCAACTTAACTGCTAAATTTTCAATGGAATAGATTATAGCTGTAGTATTCATCATGGCTCATAACCAATCCCCTAGACCTGGTGGTTTTATAGAAGAATTCTATCAGCACTTCTCGTAGTTACTTCAATTTTATTTAAAGTTTGATGATTTCCACAGAGGCAATCTAGATATCTCTAAAGTAAACTATGGGATTTTCACTTTAGTCTCTAAAACCAAATATGCTAATCAAATAAGAAATAGGCCTATTTGTGTGTTTAATGGCAGCAAAATCTTCACTAAAGCGCTAATGAATAGGTTGAATCGGGTAGTTGGGGATGTTATCTCTCCTATGCAAACTATTTTTGTAAAAGACAAATACATAATTAAGGGGGTCTCGTATTGCATGAAAGCTTTGAATAGTATACATGCAAAAAGTAGAGTGTGATGTTGTTCAAAGTTGATTTTGAAAAAGTTTATGGCAAGGTCAAATGGCATTTTTTGCTGCAAATATTTAAGAAAAGACTTTCCAGATAAATTGATAGATTGGACAATGCATACTACTAGGGGGCAATGTGGGAATTAAAGTTAATGGCATTATAGGGATCTATTTCCCTACCCATAAAGGTCTGAGGCAAGGATAATCTCTACCTCCCTTGATCTTGTTGCTCATACTTTGCCCATGCTCATCGACGGGGCTAGGAGAAATGGATTAGTTAAAGGAGTAACTGAGGGAAATATTGAAAATGGTGTTACTATGTTGCAATATGCAAATGATACCATCTTTCTCCTGCGGGGGGAAAATATCTGGTACTCCCATCCTTGAGGTACTCCCGGTGCTCCATGTTCAAAAACATATCTTAAATGTTTCCAAAAATTTCGTAAAAAAATGTGAACGTTCGCAAGGAATGTGACTACAACCCCTAGAAATTTCAGGTCCAAACTCGAAATGTACATTGAGAAACAAAAATGTGAAATCCATATGTGAATAGTGTCAGTGTTGATTTTGTCTTTTTCTTTACACTATTCATGCCAGATTTCACAATTTTGTTTCTTAATGTGCACTTCGAGTTTGAACCTAAATTTTTAGGGGTTGTAGTTATATTCCTTGCGAACATTCACATTTTTTTTCTTTTTTTTGAAACATTTATGAGTGGTTTCTTTAAACTTGGAGCACCGGGAGTACCCCAAGGATGGGGTCACTACTAGGGAAAAGCCTATACACAGAGGTATAGCAGTAGCGCTGGTTAAAATAGGGCGCTACTGCTACTTTGTAGTAGCGCGTTACAGAAAAGTGTGCTATAGCTACAACTATAGCAGCAGCGCGTGTGCAGCAAAAAGCGCTACCACTATAAATCCCACCGTGTTGGCGGTAGGCTAGGAATAGTAGTAGCGATTCCGCGGAAAGCGCGCTACCACTATGGTCATTGTTGCAGCGCGTTTCCTGCGTAGAGCGCTATTGCTAAGAAAGGAAAGAAAAATAAAAAATAGAAAAGTAAATGAAAATGAAAGAAGTAGGAAACGGAGAAATGAAAAAAAGAAAATGTAAGGATAAACAAAAGAAATAACTGCTTCCTATAGCAGTAGCATGTTTTGCTAAAACGCGCTATAGCTAACTTAGCTATAGCGCGTTTCCGAAACAACGCTACTGCTAGTTCGACTTAACCACCCGCGGGCTCAAAGTTTTGCTAAGTCCTCCTTTCCCCCCTCTCCCCCCTGTTCCCCTAACTCCTCTGTCGCCGCCGCCCGAGCCCGACCCTGCCCTCACCGCCGCCGCTCTCGACCTCACCGTCGCCGCCCTCGACCTCACATCCACCGCCCTCGACCTCGCCGCCGCCGCCCGAGCCCGCCCAGGACCGCCGCCTCCCGATCCCGAGCCAGCCCTCGCCACCCCTACCTCCGTCGCCGAGCACCTCCCCGCCACCGTCTCTCCCCTCTCTGTAAACCCCCACCCCCTCTCTCTCTCTGCTTTTTCTTCCTCTGCCATGTTAATTAGCAGTAGTAGTAGTAGATGTTAATTAGTACTAGGGTTCATAGATAATGATTTTTAGTAGTAGATGTTAATTAGTAGTAGTGATGGTACTAGTTAACTAGGGCAGTATGGTTAATAGTAGATGTTTTTTTAGTTAGGGTAATAATAGATGTTAATTAGTAGATAATGTAGAGGTTAATTAGTTCAGTAGGGTTTAGTTTTTGAATTGAGTTTGAGTAACTAGATGTTAATTAGGGCAGTAGGGTTTAGTTTAGAGTAAAGTTTAGTTCAGTAGTTAACTAAATATAATCTATATTTGGTTTTTGAATTGAGTTTGAGAGAGCATGAGATTTGTGTAGATTTTCTTGAAGTGTCAAACGCTAGGAGATGCAAATTTGAAGTGGTCAGGATATATGCAAATTCCTCAATTGTGTTTGCACATGTTTCGATTGTGTCGAAGTGACTTTGTTGTTTCCAGGGAATGAAGCCGAGTGGCCTATGTTTTGCCGGAATGTTGATTCATTTCCGTTCCGGCAAATTTCAGGTTCTCGATTTGTCCACTTTTTAGCAAAAGTCATGCCGAAATTTTTCGTGAATTTCGGCATGACTTGTGCTACAAACTAGGACATATCGAGTGCCCGGGATTTGCCGCACCGGGAAGGAGTCAACGTTCCTGCAAAGCATAGGCCTTTTTTATGCCATTATTCATTTTATTAGGTCTAGAATTATTTGACTAGATTTAATCGTAGGAAACATGGCTAGCAACGATGAAGGACAGGGTTCTAGTGATTGCGACAACGTGTACCTGGCGGCAGAGGAATTTTTGAGGGAAGCGGACGATCAACAGTTGATGTTGCTGGGTCCACCTGTCACATCAGAGATTGAGACCGGCACTGAGACTGAGACCGGCGCTGAGACTGAGACCGGCATCGAGACCGGCGATGAGACTGAGACCGGCATCGAGACCGGCGCTGAGACTGAGACCGGCATCGAGACCGGCGCTGAGACTGAGACCGACGCCGGGACTAGCGGAGCCGGTATAGAACCGAAAGCAAAGAGGCAACGGCTTCCTAACAAGCTCAGGACTACTAGACTGGTGGTCACGGAGGTGGACGACGGCAATTTTGAGCCAAACGCGCCCGAGGAAGCGCGCGCGTGCTACGGCAATCAAATAGGCTGCATCATACGGACAACCACCACCATCAACGATGAGAAACTAAACAACATAGATAATATGAGGCCCTCCCTCCTAAAGAAGCTGCACCTGATATTCTTGTTCCCAGGCCGGAATGAAAAGGATTATAAAGATCCAGATAAGGACCCGGCAATGAAGAAGATAAACAAACACGCCATGACCAAGTTTAGCGACGCGTTGGCCGCCTGGAAATCAAGGGTGAAATATCGGACCGTCAACAAAAAGGAACCCTACTCCGAGATTGTAAAGGATAATCTGACAATCATGGTAGAGCACTTTCAAATATTCAAGGCGGCTTGCGAGGCCGAAGCTGCCAAAAAAAAGTCAAAGTACATGAAGGGGCTTCAGCAGAGGAACATTGGGTGCCGCCACCTCGGAAGCCGTGGTTACGGTGGGAAGAGGTCCATATGGGCCAAGGAGGACGCGGAAGCCGCGAGTCTGGGCATCCCAGACCCCTTGGCGGAGTTCATCGTCCCGCAGGAGCATGATGTCCTTAGGGCCCGGCACCGTTGGGACCCAGTGAAGAAGGTTTTCGAGACGAATGCGGTCACGACGGAGTTCATGAGACTGCTGGTAATTTTAGTTTCTGGTCAATTCGACTGCACGTTAGTCATATTTTTAAACGATCCTTGTGCCTTTTGCAGAGAGAGCAGCACAGGATTGCGGCCGAAAGCGACTCGCCGTCTGAGGCGTTGGCGAGGCCCAAGTGGGACACTCCATTCAACTGGGCGTTGAACATATTGAAAGGACTCCCGGTGGAGACTCGACCGTCGTATGGACACGTGCACAGTGTCGGAGACGGCGCCACGTGGAAGAAGTACTACCGTGAGACCACGGAGGAGAGAAAGAAAAGATGGAGGTTAACAGAAGAAAACATCGACAAAAAGGTTGAGATTGCGGTTGAGAAGAAATCATCTGAGACAGTCGCAACTGCGGTAGCTGCCGCAAATCAGGTGCTTGTAGATATGTCTACTACCTTCGTTCCGGTCGTTTTCAATTGGAGCAGGAAAAATCCAGAAAAAAATGCAACGGACTTTCCCCTTGCTGACTTCTTGGGGAGCAGCTCGACTAGCGTTGCACCAGCACCTGCAGCTGCACCGGCTCCCTCACCTGCTCCGGCACCGGCTCCGGCACCGGACGTGCTCGGCGGTGCTTCGTCTTTGGCTGAGCTCGACGCCCTCACGGTATCTGTCACACCGGCCCCCTTCAATAAATGTATAATCTCACGTTTTCGTTGCCTTTCAGATGTCTCACGTCGCAGACTTTTCTTTGCAGGCCGACGAAACCCCGTGCACCATATTGTACACCATCGGGGACCAGAAGGTGGACGTGGGGAAGGCGACGATAATGGAGCCGAAGGAACCATTGTTCCACAGCCGGCCGATCCCCCCGGACGTCTTCAAGGTTTCCGTGGCCAGTGTCAAACCGGGCCACGAGAATTTGGCTCCTCTGGTACTAGTGGGGGATGACGACGAGATCCCGCGGTGGCTTGGTGATTGTTGCAATGGGTGGGTCCTGTTGTGGCCAAAGAGTCTGCTTCGTCTGGAGGCGGCCGGGAGCACACCCACGAGCACGCAGTTAGGTATGAACATCAACACCTCACCTACCCAATTAGCGTCGGCTGTTGTGCTGGGTGATAGCAGAGGGGGTGAGGAAAAGGCTCCATTAGTCGCTGGTGACATCGCCATAGATGAGGATGAGGATGACGATGACACTCAACAGTATGTCAATACTGGCACCTACTTAGGGTTTGAGCGTCATGAGTCGGTGCCTGAATTGTCGTCTCCGGAGGCTGAACGTAATATGGACGACCTTCCGGTAGTAAAGAAGTCTAGGAAGAGACCGAGGAAAGGCAAAAAAGCTGCTTCTATGATCCAGCCGCCTCAGCAGACTCGGGTTCAAGACCATATAGATATGCCCAGTGTGGCAAAATGGCATATCCCCGGTCAACCAATCCTACCTGAAGCAGCGCTAGGGGCCAGATTCGGCGATCTAAGGAGACTTCATGACGATGTGCTGCGGATAGAGAAAGGTCTCGTCGCCTCGAAAGATCCAGGATACCCACTCTACGTGGTTAACGTTCTGCGGCAATTGTCGTACGTCGACACATTCCCCGCAGAGAAGTTCTTCCTTCGATTCGATTACATATTCGACATGTTTCACGTGAAGAAGCTGGATCTTACGTTTGTCCGCCTTTATGCCTTGCACATGAACTACCTCATCGGGGTTGAGCAGATACCTCATACCTGTGTCGCTGACCCGTACTTCATGCACGAGGGCTTCTTGGGAGTCTGCGCAAAGCACCGTGAATACGCGAGGGAATACATCGTCAATTTCATGCTCGCCAATAAGGACAAGGAGGCGATTCTCATGCCTTATCATCCCCTGTAAGTCATCCACGCGGATATCCTTCCTTTGATTTCAATCATTCATTTGCACGGTGGAGGCTAATTAATTTGAGGTGTACTTATTTTGCGCAGCGGCGGGCGCGCCGTCCTCATCATCCTCTACCCCCGATACTCCCACGCTCTTTACTTGGAATCGTCGAAGAACATTAACAAAAAGGATTACACCCACATCAAGTCTGTTCTCGACAGTGCTATGTTTTACTACGACGCACGGGGTGGAGAGGTCAAGGACAAGAAGAGAAGGGACGGCAGGCCCGCCTTCGGCCATAAGACTGACTTCTGCTGCATCCAGCAACCGAGTGATTCTCTTAATGATGGATTCTATGTCCTACACCACATGCTGGAGTACAGACGGGATCACCAGAACCTTCGCATGTCAGCTAGATCCGGCGATGCCCATATTCTGCAATGGGCAAAGAACTTAGGAGGTATCGAGGATCATCGACTTCGAGCTGAGTTCTATCACATCCAGCGCGAACTTGCCCAAATCATCATGAAGGAGGTCGTCGAAAAAACAGGGATGTTCTACGAAGACGGACAAATGTCGCGGGAAGACGTCCGAACACGGGTAGCCGCTCAGCGTCTCGACCTAAAGCCTTTCACTAGTCTCGGGGACTATCTCCCAGACTTGGATGGATGGCACTACATGTTGGAGTGATTGTCGATATATGACAATGTGTCAGTTTAGTCCATACTTTCTGTATGACGAAACTTTGAGTTATGCATGACGAAACTTTATTTGTGATGTAATTAAACCGTCCTCCTCGACTAGCGATGATCACTCTAGTTAGGGCATTTTGGGTACGATCAACTTTGTTATTTATGCTTATGATATGTTGCTTCTATTTTTGCCAAGTCTGTCTCTTTCTGTTGCTCAACTATATATGTTGCATATCATCGACTCATGTGACGATGCAGGTGCATAGATCATCGATGGCGAAGAAGTGCTACGCCAGGAGTATATATACGACGAGTGGCCGGAGTGTCAGGCCCAGGTGTACCGGTTTCCGAGCGACAGGCAGTAGTTAGTTTAGGTTCACGCTAATACGAGAGAGGGATACAAACTCATGTACTGCATAGTTCCGCTCTCACTCAAAGTGATAGCTCTTCTCGCGTATATCATTGTTTAGATGAATGACGATGTAGTTGCAAGTAATCGAGACTTGTATCGCTATTTTCGAGATGATGATGAGACACCACTTTGTGTTGGATGATGATTATGATGATGACATGATTTGATGAGACTATTTGTATGTATATGCTATGATTACATTTGTTGTGTATGATATGCTAAAGATTATTGTATAAAGCCTATTCAAATACAAAACAAATATGCAAAAAAAACAGAAACTAATAAAACTAGCAGTAGCGCTCCCTTACCAGTAGCGCTTCCTGCTAAAAAGCGCTGCAGATATTAGCAGCAACGCTCTGCACTAAAGCGCGCTACTGCTAGCCATGCATAGCAGTAGCGTGGGACGACAGGCGCTACTGCTACACGTTAGCTGTAGCATCTTATCAGTAGCACGTCGTCCCGCGCTACTAATAGGCAAAATACCCGCGCTACTGCTAGGGTTTTCCCTAGTAGTGGGTACCTGATACTTTCCCCTCGTGTGGGATATAATTATGACAGTGCACATAATTTGAAATTTATATTATGTCTATTTGAGCAAATGTCTGGCTCAAAAATCATTTTCCACAAGAGTAAGCTTTTCTTGTCTGGTGATGCCATAAGGTAGGTAACTTTGCTACAATTTTTACTTGTACATTGGGATCTCTCCCAATGAAATATTTAGCTTTTGTCTATTGATGAAAAAAATAATTAGAAATAAACGGGGGAATATTCCTGAGGAGAAAATGGAGAAGAAATGTAACAGTTGGTGGGGTAGATTGTTGGACAGTGGAGGTAGGATAAATTTAAACCAATCAACCTTGTCTACTAATCCAAACTTTATGATGTCCTTTTATAGACTGCCTATAAGGGTTAATAAAAGGATGGATCTATTAAGGGCTAGACTTTTGTGGGGAGAAGCAGCCAATAAAAGGAAGTGCCATCTTGTTAAATGATTAGAAGCATGTAGAACCAAATACCTTGGTAGCTTAGGCATCGAGAATCTGGAGGTGATGAACCAGGCGCTATTGTGAGACAGTGGTGAAAATTGTACTACTTAGAAGGTTTATGGAAAGCCATTCCAAAGAATACCAAGAAAGGCAATGCGTGCGTGGGAACAAACATAGGCAGGGTGATTCTGAGTTATGAGTTTTGATGCTCTTTGTGTAACAGTGTTGGAGATGGAAAAAAATATATGAGGTTCTGAAAAGATTAGTGGGTTGGAGACAAACCTGTCAAATATTGTTATCCCAAATGTCACAATATTTTTTTGATTAAAAAAACCACTTGATGGCTGAATTGTTATAGAACGGATTTGACAATGTTCGATTTAGAAGGAAACTTCAAGGCGAGTCCTCGAAATTGTGGACACATATTAAAGAAGCTTGTGAGGGCTTTCAACTGAATGAACAGAAATATGCTATCATATGGACTCTAACCTAAGAATGGTATCTACTCAGGAAAATCCTATTATAGGAAATTGATAGAAAATGGAGTAAAATTTCCCACCATTTTTTGTGGAAAGTCAAAATGCCTTCAAAATTAAATTCTTCATGTGGTTGCTACTTAGGAATAGCATTTTGACTAAAGACAATTTAAGTGGAAGAGGAAGGGTGAGTAACATAGCTTGCACTTTTTGTGGCAGAGATGAGTCAATAAAATCATCTTGTTGTGCAATGTTCTATGTCCGGGATGCCATGGAATGTACTAAAATCTGTTTTTCATTTAGATGTACCTGATAACATTCGTGACCCGTTTGATGTGTGGATCAAAAAATTTGGTCAGGTTGAGCGACACCCGATGATGGTTGGTGCCTTAGCTATATTCTAGATTTTTGAACGATTGGGTTGTCTTGCAGAAGAAACGGATAAGTAAAGAAAGTCTTAGATCGGGAAGATGTTAGGACTTATTGCAAATAAGGTCTTGAAGGTGGTGCATGGCTGGCGGGTGGGAGTGGGCAGGATCATGGTGACATTTGCATTCTGCACACTGTCTATTTTTATTGGCTGGTGTTCCGCTCTTGTTTTGAGGGTCCGATCTGTGGACACCAAAAAATTACGAGTTTTGTGTCCAGCCAGACCTAGTTTGCTTTATTGTTCTTTCCAGTCTGAAAATGCCAAACGGAGACCGAGCTCCATGGAGGTCTTTATTTGAAAACTTTAAAATTTAAACTTTTCAGTTTCAAAATTCCGAAAATAAATACAGATATACCTAGATACATAATGTATATGTGTGTAAATTTTCAGGTCGAAATACGTTAAAATGTGAGCTACACAAAAAAGACAAATCTGGGGCGTTTTAGCATATGTATTGTTCATCTATAAAGTCCATGATTTTGGTTTCTTTGTACAACCTGCAATTCAAGGTATTTCATCCTGAAATTTTTCACACATACACTTTACATCCTTGCATACATGTGTATTTTTTCAGAAATTTTTGAAACTGAAATTTATGTTTGAATTATTCAAAATAAAGGGCTCCATGGAGCCCGGTCTAAAAAAATGCCCTACTCTTTCCAGTCTTGCTTTCGGTCGAAGTTTTACAAAAGACCCTCTGGTTTCAGTTAAATGAATCAGAGAGGGAGCTTTCTTAATAAAATAATTCTAAGGGCTTGCTTAGAAAATGGTAAGAGAAGGCAGAGTGTATGAAAAGAAAACAAAGTAGGGCATTATTTTAGAGGTTCCAAATTGTAATATTTTCAAAACCAATATTTTCATGTACGCACTGCCACAAAAACTATAGGCAAAATGCAGCGGCGAGCCCAAATTAATAGGCGAATGGGGGCCAGACCCCTAATCAAATTTCACAAAACCATTTGAATCTTGAAGTAAACGGATAAATTTTTTGAATTCCTAACACAAATGCCCCCTCTCAAAATTTCTTCTTGGTCCACCACTTGCAAAATGTTAAAGATGTAATGGTACCAGAGGTTATGTGAGCCCCAAAATAGCAACAACAACTGAGTCAAGCCAAGAATTCAGGAGAAAACAACTACACAAAGGAAATTACAAGGACGCACCCGGTGGAATTTTCAGCACTCCTCCAGACCTCCTGTCCTGGGCTCTTTAATAAACAAAAAAAAAAACAAGTGTGCTTAGCTAAACACCGGGGCGCGGATCCTCTGACTTCCCTTCAGCAAGGCCGCCTCTACCTTAGCCCGGAGAGCCATTGGATCAAAAGCTGGCAGTCCAGATCGAGCGAATCACTGTAGTGCGTGCACTGTTCGTACAACACTGTAGTGCGCGCACTGTTTGTATCACTGTTTCAATGGTCCTGTTGCGCCAGATCTGGGCGGTCCGTTCTCAATCCAACGACTAACACCGTAGGAGTACCATTGATCTGAAACCTCAATTGATGTACTAGCTCTCTTAAAAAAGTTCCTTTTTACCGGCCGATCCTTCTGGCCGATGTGACATTCTGGCTGTACGTCGCATGGTACGTACATCCTGTCCATGACGCCGAGCGCAATCATGGACCTGCGGCGCACCGGCACGTAGGCTTTTCCGTCGGCCGGCCGGCCAGGGTTGGTCGTGGTTGGTGAGGCTGTGGAGCCAGCCAGAATCTCTGGTGCGCGCCTGGAGGAACAGGCCGATGGGTAGGGGACAGGGGCCGCATGTGCTTGCACAGTGCAGCTACTGCTAGCACGCAGGTTCGATTCGATCCAGTAGCCAGTAGCCATGCATCAGCATGCGGTGTATGTAGTACTACACACGCGCGACGGAGTGAGTGCGCATCGACCCAGCACGAGAGATGAGATCCTGGCCGTCCCTACACTGCATCGCGAACAGGGCTCAGCGGCTCGGTGTTCAGGGCCTGGATCTGGTCGCCTAGCCTAGGCGTGGTGTGGTTGATGATGTAGCATCGTAGTAGTAGTAGCAGCACTAGCAGTGCGGTACAGTGGAGTGATGGACTAGCTGCTACTGCTAGGCTGCACGAACACAGGTCACGAATTCGAGCAAGTGTGTACGTGTCACGCAATAATGCTTGCTAACTGTTAAATGATCGCTGGCCGGATCGACCGATTGGTGCAACTGTCAGTGGCTGGCATTGAGGCAGTACTACGACGTACTGCAACAGATTCATTGTGATGGTAGGTCTTGTTTGGTTGAACAATTATCGCGTGTTATTATACAGCTCGATTGGTGCAACTGTTAGTGCTAAGCAATTATCTGATGTACTCCTCCTATATTGCACTTACTGAACGAGATGCGACCGGGCAGTTTTACGGGGGACGAATGTGCAAGCGTGACAATAGACTTGGGTACGAGCCTCCTCCTTCCTAAAAACCTTCTATGCATGGATTCGGCACGTGTTCTGCCTCTCATCGAGCGTTGTTTGGAGTAGAGTCGATTATGGAACAGAAGAATTTGTCTGCATGCGGAAACCCACAGAAAACTCCAAATTAAAGCTTGTCACATAGTACGCCGTGAGTCTGCTTATAATGGCTGGGAAAATGGAAAGCAGGAGATGACAAAGTTAGGTCGGCGGTGCCAACTCCCTCTGCTTCGGAAACTTGGCGGTGAGCGTCAGCCAGCTGCACTCGTGCAACCAGCCGGGCGTCTTCCGGGCCTGATGGGCTGGGCCATGTCTCCATCGCCACAACGGGACCTGAAAAAACCAGACTCGTCGTCTCGTTCCAACCGAGGCTGATCACATTTCACACGAACTAGTAGTACTACTAGCACTTAAGCACATGGGCATGATCGCGCTTGTGCATACGCAGCCACCTCTGGTGACTGCTTCGGTCGAGAGGCGGAGCAAAAGGGCCTTTCTGCCTGCCCATGCCGACGGCGGCAGGAAGAGGATGGGGGCGGCCGGGCGTGCGCGCCGGATACTGACTGGCCCATGTACGCATGCGCCCCTTTCCATTCCGTCTGCCATCTTCCTCGGGCTCCTGCATGATCGATTTCGCGCGCAAGGCCAGCTTTCCTGCTCGTTCTTTGGACGCATCAATGGCGACTGCGCCGACTAGCATATACTACCACGTTAATTCTTGTTTGCTCGTGGAAAGGAGAGGGATCTCATTGCTCCCGTCGGATGCGATCGACGCATCGCCTGCCGAAACCGCACGCCGCGCTTCAGGCAGGATTCCATCCAGCCGTACGTGCTGCTCCTGCTCTGCTCGGTGTCGAGCGCATCATTCGCCGCGTGCGGAAAGGCGGTGGGGGTCGAGGGCGAATCCTCATGAATCCCGCCGGATGGATGCCTTGAGTAAGACACGAGTCAGGGTGCTCAAAGCTGCACGAACCCCCCTCGATCTTGATTCTGGCCAAACCTAACAGAGTCAGGAACCGAGTCATGCCATAGCAAGGTAGCGCCCGGCTCCAACTCCGTCAGAGCACAATGGCTCGCCAATGCATCAGCTACACAGAACACGACTTCTTTTTGTGCTGAAAAACGGATGTGTGAGAAGCAGGGATTTGGATTCACGGAAGATGACCAAATGTCGAAATACGGTGAACATTGCTACGCAGAGGTTCCGTCAGTGTTTGAGCAACGCCCTACGCAGAGGCTTAGAAAAGAGCATCTAGAAACCACCAACTTGTGAAGTTAATTGTCCGTCTGCCGATATTGACTCCACTGGGTAGAGCAATGGGCTTGATACGGATTCTCTCAGGTTGCTTCAACACAAACATCAGCAAATTCACCAGCAGAAGTACAGTTCGAAAGAGTATAATCCGGTATGGTCCAGCTGATCAACGGATCAGCTGTTCTTTGCAAACTTGTACATTAAAGATACACTAATGCTCACCGTTTTCGTTAGGCAACTGCAAATCCTACAGATGATATCAAGCTGCTCCACTCCATGGAGCGAAAGAAGTTCATGAGGTGAGGACTGTTTCTGTGTGCATCACGCTATGAGCAGATGCTGCCAATGAAATCACCGCGGTTTTCGCTGATGGGAATTGTCCGGATCAATGTGGCTTAGTCGGAGCATCTTGGTAAATGCAAGTCCTTTCAACATCATAAGCCGGTCTTGCTTATTTTTGTACTTTCCACTAGCCGATATCGCATTTTTTCAAATTGACTTGGATACGAGAAAACCTCGGATAACTTAGATCTAGACGGGCCAGGTAATGTTGTTGTTTGTGAGTGGTTCATGACCTCCAGGCCCACCGATTAATGGGCTTTGGGTGGCAAAACTATGCCCCCGCGAGGGCCGCGGCGTCTATATCTCGCATTAAGCGAGAGGGAACTCTCGCTGACGGTTTTCTCTCCTCCTACATTGTATTGGGTCGGCTCACTCATGCGCGGGTAGTGATTACAAATAGGAGAGGAAGTGGGAGAAGCAGGGATCGATCCGTGGTATCCAGGCATATCACGGAGAAGCTAGCCATAGGAGAAGCAGGGATCAATCCGTGGTCTCCAAGCAGATCATGGGAGAAGCTAGCCACTCCGCCCATGTCCCTCTCGTGGTAAGTTGTAGGGGCGTTCCCTACTTGAGGCTATTCGAGCCGTTTTTTGTTTTTTTATTATTTCTACTCCACTTTTATATTTCTTTTGTTTCCTTTACTTATTTTTTTCATGTTTCTTGCATTTTGTTTCTTTTTTTTTTCATGTTTCTTTTGTTTCTTTTACTTATTTTTTTGTTTTCTTTGTTCTTTCGGATATCATTTTACATTTTTTGTACATGCCAACAACATTTTTCTAATACACGTCTAGCATTTTTCCAATACAAATTAAACATATTTGTAATACATGGTCAACATTTTTTTATACACATTTTCGACATTTTCAATTATAAATTAACATTGTTTTAATACATGGTCAACATTTCTTTATACGTTTTAAACATTTTTGACATTTTCAACTACAAATTAACATTTTTATAATACATGGGCAACATTTTTTGTATACGTTTTTAACATTTTAAAAATACTTGATTAATAGTTTCCAAATAAAAAGATTAACATTTTTACTACATGACCACCATTTTTTATTTACACGTTCAACATTTTTCAACTGCTTTATTAACATTTTCAAACACTTGTTCGATATTCTTTTAAGTGCTTGATTAATATTTTTATATTTTTTCAATACATGGTCAATATTTTTTCTATACACATTTCACAATTTCAAAATGCTTGATTAACATTTTTTAAATACTTGTTAAAAAATACAAATGCTTGATTAACATTTTTATATACATGAACAATTTTTTTATCACTTTTAATACATTGTCAATATTGTTACTGTACACATTTAAGATTTCCAAATGCTTGATTAAACTTTTTAAATACTTTTTTAACATCTTTTCCAAAAAATAATAACATTTTTATATACGCGATAAAAAAATGCATCATTTTTTAATACATGATCAACAATTTTTCTATGCATATTCAACATTTTTCCAAATGTTTGTTCAACATTTTTTCAAATACTTATTCAACATTTTTCAAATGTGTTTTGTAGAGGATTTTTAATATATATATATATATATACACATATATATATAATATTTTAAAATATAAATAAAAGTAAAGCAAAAAACAAGAACAAAAAACAGAAAAATAAAACCAAAAAAAGTTGCTGCTGCTTGCCACGCGTGTGGCCCGGCCCATCCAGCTCCCCCTTTGAGCGAGTCGGAAGCTGGACTTGCTAAAGGCGAGATACCTGGGCCCCCCTCGAGGGCCAGGTTCCTTTGGGATGGTTGCTGATCCAGGGTGAGTCCACATTCACAAGAAGAAAATTGTTGAGATTAGAAAATATTTCTATTATTCTTTGCAAGTTATAAATATATTCGTGGATTTCAAAAAAATTACATTATTTCGGAATTTAATATTTACCGATTTGCAAAAATATTTTTAGCTTAAAAAATATTGGATTTTTTTTAAATGTTAATGGGTTTTAATATAAGTTCCGAATTTAAAAAGTTAGGAAATTTCATGAATGCTCATGAATTAAGAAACATTATGTATTTCAAAAGATATTTGTGAATTTAAAAATGTACCTGAATTTAAGATTCTTCCCCAATTTAAAACATGGTCTTGAATTTCCAAAAGTGTTCGCTGAAGTTCAAATATTCTCAATTCTAAAAAATGCGTAGCAAATTTTAAAAAATCATGAATTAAAAACAAAATAAAAAGGAAAATCACAGTTAAAATTGGCAACAAGGTACACAAATGGAAAGCCGGTGGGAGGACGGTTAGCAACACAGACCCAGCTCCCGATCCATCGGCATATGTTCAGACGTTTTCTGTGCGCATCGGACACTCCGGTACAAGCGGAGAGCCCACTGTATCCCAAAAGACCGGCATGGAGGGAGGGTGGCACTCTCCCTTATAACGAGGTCTAAAATCAATGACGTTGCCGAAGGTCAGGTTTCTGACACCCCACCCCCCCTAGGGAAGCACCTCTGAGGGTGGCGTGGGGCTCAGCTCTGATACCACCTGTTAGCAATCCAAACCCAACTCTCGGTCCATCGGCATACATTCAGACGTTTTCGACGCGCATTGGACACCCCACTAGAAACGAAGAGCCACTACATCCCAAGACACCGGCGTGAATGAAGGGTGACACTCTCCCTTATAAGGAGGTCCTAGCCTCCTCCTATATTCGAGGTGGTACTGAAAGTCATTTGGGTTGCCCAAGGACAGGTTCCTGACAAGGACAGAGAAAAAAACACTAAAAATAGGTTAGTGAACCGACACATTACCATGCGCATTTGGTCGCTATCCCTCGACTTGCGAGCGGAATAGAATTAACCACCCTATACCTACAAAATAATAGTAATAGGTTGGGCCTTATAAGTTGTCCTAGTAAGGGCATTTCCAAGGCGAACTCATAAACCTCTCGCAACTGTCCGGACCGCGCTGTCCGGATCGCAGAAGCCGTCCAACACCAACCTGTATCGGTCCGCGGGGTGGTCCGGACGCGATTTCTCCCGCAAAATGGAAAGAAAAGTATGGGAGGTTTGCGGGAGTCTGGACACCCGAAACATCACTTTCTGACACCCCCGGCACATCCAATCCCCCCTCCCGGTCCCATTTCCTTTCACTCCGAACATTGTCCCCCTGGCTTTGCATCCGCACCCTCCGCCTCCACCGCCGCTGTTGTTCATCTCCGGCCGCCATAGAGGCATTACCAGACGTCAGCAACCAGCACCGACGCGCCCGCTCGCCGTTTCGAAGGAGCTTTCTGCCTGGAGCCGTTTGTACCCAAGTACACTCTTCCCCCCGTCGACGACCTCCATGGCGGATACCACGCCTGGCAGGTGTTCGGTCAAATGTCATTGAGTATATTTTCAAATTATATGTCATTTTTAGAGTACGAAGGGTGGTGAGCTACTCGACCAGGGAGGATGAGTTGTTGTGCAATGCGTGGCTGGCCGTATCCGTGGATTTCATAGGCAAGAGCAAATTGCCGCCCTTCTGGGAGCAAGTGCATGAAAAGTTTCATTCAAGAATGCACATTGCGCCCTACGACATGTCCATCATTCAACCACGCAACATGAGATCATTGTCCTACCGCTGGCACGCTATCCAGGTCAGCGTCATCAAGTTTTGCAATTTGGCTAGTCAGCTCGAGGCAAGGTGACCATTGCACACGGACATGGAGGAGATACTAAGTTTTACTTCCTCTTGCTCAACTTGTTGATTGATACATTCACTCAATGTTGGTCTGCACATTATATGTAGCCCGCACGCGCCGCCGTGGTATACCACATGTCAGATGGACGGCCATTTATGTGCACACACTATTCGATGAAGCTGAAGGGGAAGTATGTGTGGGACAACATGATCCGTTCATGAAAAACTTATTCGACATCCGGGATATAGTCGAATTTAAGACCTTGTTGTACTAGACTTAATTTGCATGCTATGTGTGAATTATTTGTACTATTTTCTATCCAAACTTTGATGAAATTGACCGATTTGCATGAATTTAATTTAATATATTAAAATGTGGGTTAAAATATATGCGGCTAGCATTGGATGACTGCCTCCCGCGCTGGTCCTCCTGTCCATGGACGGATGCAGGAGGAATTTTGTAGGTTACTGCCCTAAGAGGCCGCGACCGAACTTTACATAATTGAGTTGGGCCGGTGCTTCGGCTTCTTCGGTCGGTGTGGGTGGCTGTTTCTGAATTTTGATCCGATTGTCCAAGCCCCGATGACCGTGCACTGGTCGAGCGCGGCACATGACACTGACCTACCTCGATTCCGGCCGGCCGTGCATAGAGACGGTGGATGGTGGTGGTGAGAGGCGCGGGGGTTTCTCGCCGTTTCGCCGCGTGGTTGTTACACGGCCCGTTAGGATAGGGCGGCATAGAATGATAGGAATTCTCACTGGTTAAGCACGCAAACGCGGGTGTACTAGAGCGTTGTCGCCGACTTGCATTTTGACATACTTCCTTCGTTTGAAAAAAATTGTCTCTTAAATGGATGTATCTGGCATCAATGTATCTGTCACTTCATGCCAGACAAATTTGGAATGATTTTTTTCGAACAGAGGCAGTACAGTACAGTGTGCATGTCGCGATCGTTAGAATCGAGTCGGCACCGGTCCATTTGAGCCCAGATATTTTGAGCTAGGATGCAGGGAACTACTACTCCACGACGACGATGGTGGTGTGGCCGTTTACGTATCAGTTCGGCGGCCGGCCGAAAGGAAGCCAGCACCTATACGTACTACTACTGTAAACCACAAGGCCAGATCCACAGGCATGCAGTACTGCGGTCTGACTGGACACTCTTTTGCTAGGAGCCTACTGTAAATAAACTACTAATAACCACAGCAGGGCATGTAGCTGAGCCGCTCTTACTAGTAGCAGTACTAGCTAGCGAAGGTGCTTGCGATTGATACAGCAACGAGGCAAAGACTACTCTATCTGTGCTATCTGCAGTTGCTAGTAACTTAGCTGTATACTCCTATTTTACTAGCTAGCTTGGCTGACCTCACTAGCATGCTTACTAATCAAACTCCAATCAGTTAATCAAACCAGGACTTGGACAGGACAAAACATGTCAAAATTGACCTTGGTTCGCATAGTATAATAATAATACTGACACCATGATGGCGAGCAGAGCTTAGAATGACATCACAGTCCTCAAGAGAAGAGCGGTGTGAAACGACATCCTGGGCGACCAGATCGCCACCCTTCCTTCACCCTCCGGGCACGCGCACTCGTGGTCCAGACGCTGGCATGCGGATGCCGCTGCAGATCACGCGGGAAGAAGAGGGAAAGCTTGGCACTAGTGTACTAGCCAATGAGGGGCGAAATAATAATACTAGTAACAAATTGAAAGAGGCGCAAAACGTTCCTGGTGGAGATTATTCAACGGGTGAAATGAGCTGCCCGGGGCTGCCACGCATCCTCGTCGCCGTCGCCGTCGCCATCATCGTCTCGCCCAAAAGCTTCGACGGCCAGCGACGTCCAAAGCTGCCCCCGCACTCCATTATTAGACCATCACGACTCCTCCCATCATCAGCAGCAAAAGTTTTTAGCTCCGCTGCTGCTACTTGTTAATGGCAATTGATTAGCTGATTAGACAAACGAATGCATGCGCACTACCGGACGGGGTTGACTTCGGATGACACTCCGGGGATCCGTGGTATCCTCTACCATTGAGTTGGTAACTGATATGTCGTTGTGTTATAGGTCTCTGGTCGGTTCAAAAGGAGAATGGTTTGACATTTGCGCTGTTTGATTGTTTTGTACCACTACTGTGGTCAAAAATTGTAGCACAACTTAGTTCTGAGTTAAGTTACTATTTCACCACTCTAACATACCGATGCTGCAATGCATTATCTTTTTTTTAACGAAGGCTCAAAAAAAGCCCGGCTTTGACATCAACCAGCCAGGATTACAAAGATTACAACCACGAACCACACAAAGAAAAGAAAAACGACAAAGATACAAAGGCGCCGGGAGGTTGCTCACATAGCACACATCCAGATATGAAGCTAATAGCTAAGAGATGCTAGGGACCTCTTGCACGCACACAGCCACGGGGAAGCCATCTGCCGACTCAGGGCAAGGAAACGACGACGATGAGAGGCATGTCGTTGCCAGAACACGAGAGACTTGTGGAAAACACAGCTAGAAAGGTCCATCGTCAAAGAAGGCCCGTGCCTCCTCGCGTCCGCACCGTTGAGCGACGGACTAGTTCACCCTAGAACCTACCTGGATGGTACCCAAGGAAGCCACATGAGCGCAACCAGGCGTTCCTGACATGTCGACGGCGACTCGCCTAGAGACAAGCAAACCCAAAACCTGAGACCGGGCAAGAAAGAGGGTAAGCTGCCAGGATGAAACACAGCAGCAGGGGCTAAGAACAAAACCTAGAAGCTTCAGCTCCCCCGGTGAGCTGGTGAGGAAACCACCGGAGGAGGGGAACCCTATCCCCTCCCTTCCTGGAGATCCACGGCACTGGAGGCACGCATAACAGCCGCACGAAGAGCACCATAATCACGGAACCCCGCTCCCGGGAGGACACGGCTGCCGCTGGAGACTTGCTGCCGCCACCGCACACCGAAGCCCACCGCCCCACTTGTTCCCAAAAACAGCGTCTTCAAGAAGATTACGGCGCCTGGGGCGTCGCCGCCGTCCAACAAAGTTTTGGTTTTCACCCGGGAAACAAGGGGCATGGGATGGGGAGGACAGGACCTGACCGCCGCCTCCTAGGAGGTGAGCGGCGCCCACGGGCGTCGCCGCCGTCGCGCTGGCAAGGCTGGCTAGGGGTTTCCCCCTGTCCTGGACCCCAACATCCGCTCCCACCCACCGAAACCGCTCCCCCCCCCCGCCGTAGCATACCGGATCTGGGAGGGAGGAGCACGCCGGTGGAGTGTTGGGGTGGAGACTGCCAGATCTGACGCCATTGTAGCCGAAGCCGTCGCCGCGCCCCGATTCGCATCCTCCGGAGGTCTCGCCGTCCTCACGGCCAAGACCGCCGGCCCACGCCTGCGCCACCAGAAGCCGAGCTGGAGGCGTCACACCAGCCGGGGCCGCCGCCCCAGATCCCGCAGCCCCCCGCGAGCGAGGCGAGGCAGCGAGGACCCCGCGACCACCGTCATCAGTAGCACACCAGGCTTGCCCGGCGGTTGCCTCCGGTGGCAGCGAGGGGAGATCGAGGAGGGGGAAGCGAAGGCGGCGGGGCTAGGTTTCGCCCCTCGTGTCACCCAAACGGGGCGACGCGAGGGATGGGAGGCGGCGAGGCTAGGTTTTGCCCCTCGTGTCGCCCAAAGTGGGGCGACGCAAGGGAGGGGAGGGGAGGGTCTTTTGCCCAATGCATGATCCTCGATTTATACATTTCGTCGAGTACCCCATAACTCCAATTTGCTCACATCTTCGAATGTTACAGACAAGTATTTGTGATCAAGCAATGTCAATTAGCCTCCGCATTAATCAATACTTAGTAGCGTTTTTGTCGATCGATAATAAATCATCTAACCTCCACGCCTTCAAAGCTAGTTAAGGGCCTGTTTGGTTTCAAATAAGTCACCAACTTATAAGTCGAAAAGTGAAAAAAGTGACTTATTTTGCCAAACAGACCCAACTTATAAGTCACCCCAATTTATAAGTCATAAGTTGCTCCACCCTAACTTAAAACTTATAAGTCATCCCCTTTTGCGTGAGTTCCACCACCTTTACATAAAAAAACAAGATGAGAAGATATGGTCAGGTTACTTATAAGTCAGATGGCAACCAAACAGACGTGACTTATAAGTCACTGGTTTTAAGGGGCTGTTTGGTTCTAGGCCTAGCATTGCCACACTTTGCCACACATTTTTTGCCGACCTTGCCTAAGCTTAGTTCATTAAAATGAGAGCCACAAGTTGGCAAGCCTAAGTGAATCTTGCCACACTTTTTGTGTGTATGCCATGTGGGGCTCAAGTGTGGCTTGCCTAAGGTATGGCTTGAACCAAACACTCACCTAAGTTAGTCAAACTTGCCTAACCTTAGATGTGGCAACCTTTGACAAAGTTAGTCACAAACCAAACAGCCCCTAAGTCACCTGACTTATAAGTCACCTGACTTATTGGAACCAAACAGGCCCTAACCTCCGCACCTGTCTGCAGTTGATATTGACAGTCATGGTGCATGCAGAGGACAGCAGGGTACAGGTTACTCAACCCCCACTATCAAACTGGCTTTCCCCGCACCCCAGAGCGTGATGATTACCGCCTTTGAGACAGCAGTCTTGGGCGGTGATCCTCTGCGGATACGCGCGCTGTCATGCTCATGCTAATGGTGGCCTGGTCAACGGGCCCACACCACCAGCACCAGGCTTGCTAGATTCGTGCAGCGTGCCTGCATCTACCTGTCAGCTTCAGACTTCAGCCAGCCACGCCTACCTAAAAATTCAGAGACGGTGTAAGATTGCACCTCAAAATTCAGAGACGGTTCAGAGAATTTCAGAGGTTCCTTCCAAACAGTGCTAAACTACGAAGTGTGCACCGAATTTTGTTTCCCTTGGGGATCTCGACGACGTACTCTGTATCATGCATGCGATTGACTTGGCAGCCGCCGGTCGACGACACGAGCGACTCGATCGGTAGCTTTTGGCCGCCTGGTTTTTCTGCTAGTGCCTCGTCCTGCAACATTCAACATGGAAAGGCCGGAGGACGCACGTCACGTCAATCAGGCAAAGCGGCCGTGGTGCGCACACGTCGGCTGTCTCGGCTGGCTCCAGAGTCAACGCGCGTGGAAGATATTTTTCCAGGAGAGGTCAACGGGGTAAGCGTGCCTCTCACAAATCCTAATAAACAAATCAATCATGCAGCAGCCAACCGAAGCAAAGTCGCCTCTGGTTTGAGTTTCAGTCGGTCGGAGGATCATGGCGATGGAACATTTGGAACCCACTAATTGCACATTGTCAATCTGCGGGGCCATCACGATATGGATGGTCGTTGGTTTCACATTGGCTATGGCACCCCCACACCCACATACGCGCATGCGGTGTAATGAGACGCTGATTGTGTTCATCTGATTGTGTTTTTTTTTTTGAGAAAGTTTATGGTTAAATTTATTAGCCTTGGTTCTTTTTCCAAGCCGCCTCCCACTCAAAACCCTAGCCACCACCACTCCACCGCTCCATGTCGACGAGGGCACATGTCCCTCCTCCTCCATCTACCGCTACGGTGTCATCTGCATCTTTCAACTCGAACAGGCGACTTCAAAGACGCTGCTTCAACAATGTTACCTCGGCTCCGGTGGTGTTTCCGATGTCCAAAGGTGGAACTGAGCTTCACTCACAACACATCATCCGCGATTGCAGGAAGAAAGATGATGTTTTTTTTTTTCACAACCAGTGTACGAGTTTCATTTTTTTGTTGTAAGGATGGACTTATACGAGGGTTGGTCGTCTTTAACATATGGCCTTTGGCCTTTTCACACACAAAAAAAAACATATTATATGGTTAATACTCACTCCGTCCCAAAATAAGTGACTCAACTTTACACTAACTTTAGTAACTTATTTTGGTACTGAGGAAGTATGATTATAGATAAAGTTAGTGTAAAGTTGAGTCACTTATTTTGGGACGGAGGAAGTATGATTATAGAAGTTTGTATATGAGCGAGAATCAATCAGCATAGTTTAATATTGTCAAATATCAATAACAACGGTGCCTCCAGGCCAAAATTCAATACAAACATGTTATGTATACATACGTAATAGTACTCTCTCCGGCATTAAGAAGAGTTGTCAGTTTGGACATCGACACAGCTACTAAATAGTACTACTAAAAAAATCGTGGACTACTACAATTAACTTGTGCTGCAATATAGGTAAAATACACAGGAGCTCCTCGGTGCTCCACACCACTATACGAATATTAAATGTAAAAAACTACTAAAAAATAAAAAAACTGAAATTTGAGGATATCAAACCTGGGTTCCAAATCTACTCCTGTGTGAAGTCTCCTGAAAAAATACCAAGAAATGTATCCGTGACAAAGGAAATACTGTGCAAACAATAATCCATCCAAACAGGGTTTTTATACATAGGAATATTTTGTCTTTTTTGCCATGAATACTTTTTCTGGTATATTTTCATGCAATTTCACAAGAAAGTAGATCGGACACCCGAGTTCGATATCCCAAAAGCCTAGTTTTTTTTCTTAATTTCACGGTATTTTTTCGAACTTAATGTTCATATAGGGGGTGGAGCACCCATGTGCTACAAATCCGCTTCTTGCAATATACTCCCTCCGTAAGCTAATATAAGACCATTTAGAACACTAAAGTAGTGACCTAAACGTTGTTATATTAGTTTACAAAGGGAGTAGTAACTATAAAACCCAAAGAAAATAATTAATTATAAAACCCCAAAAATGTTTTATACGTGAGTATATATAAAGATAAATATGTGCATGTGACTTCTACACACCCAACAAAATATATTTATTTTGATATATCCATGGTCGATGTTTTTCTAAAATGCACACCGAGTGAAAACATGTCGAGAACTTTATTATTTTGTAGACTAGAAAGTAGTTTTGCCCAATTGTGAGTACATCGCCACTGATGGGCGAACATCCCGCTAGAGAGGTGAAATATCATTATCGGGTAGTGGTCGCCTCCATGCCCCTGAAGATAAAGATCTTCGTTTGGCAACTTCTCAGGAATCGCCTCCCCTCGGGGACTGAGGTGCTCAAGCGACAGGGTCTGGGTGATGGACTCTGCCCTTTATGCAGGGTCCTTTGAGACTGTGGCCCATATCATTTTCACGTGCATAGCGGCCCGGGTCCTTTGGCAGTTCCTCCGAGAGGCCCTGGACCTCGTGACTTCCTCCAGGCCAGGGCGACCATGCCTAGCCGACACCGCCGCATATTCTGGCTGATTTTTGCGGCCATGTCATGGACTCTTTGGACAACTAGAAATAAAATGGTGATTGAAAAGGTGTTCCTGAGGCAGGCGTCTGACTCTTTGTTCAAATTCTTTACTTTTCTGCAGCAATGGCACCCGCTTACTAGGCAGCGCGATCGCGAGCGTCTAGACACCATGTTGGATGCGCTCGTGAATTCGGCACGTCGGATTTCGTCAGCTTAGTCTCGCCCATCGACAGCCACTAGGTGGCCTTGTTTTTTCTTTCCTTCTATGTTTTCTTTGGCACTTATTGTGCTGCTGCCCCACCCGCCGCCTTTATGGCTTACCTGGATGTTGGCTGTATGGATCTTTGCTTTATATATAAAACAGGGCGAAAGCCTATTTCGAGAGAGGTAGTGGTCGCTTGTAAACGAAGACAAGTCAATGGTTTGATTACTAGTGGTGAAGTTTTTTAGCTGCCCGTTAATAGTGACCAACTAAAGACTTTTTAGTACAATCGGCTACACATTGCGTACCAAATTCATATGTGCAGAATATATTGCAATGCAACAACATTTTATACATGATAACTCATGATAGATTCATCTTAAGACATGATTAATCACACATTTCAAAGATAAACATGAAAGTATGAAACAATATCCTCTTCACAAATATCTTCCAATACTAATGGTGTGTTGGTTTGGACTCCTTTTAGCACCCAGAGCCCAAACACACAGGCAATTTTAGGCCCAGCTCCGTGCACGGCTCCTTCGGAGCGCTCCTGTGACGCCCGGATAATTATGCTACAGTAACCCTCTACTAAGGATGCCACGTCACCACGATTACTGTTGTTGATCTCACGATGATTCAAATCCAGTTCGAATTCAAATTCAAAATCGAGGCAAACAACAAAAGTTTTCAAAAATTAAAACTAAAATGTTCGGTTTGTGTCAAATAAAGCTTAAGTACATATGGTGGAGAAATCAACCTTTTATAAAATGCTTAAATGGACTATAAGGATTTAAACAGTAGCAAAAAACAATTAATTAAATGCTTTTAAAATGATAAACGATTACAACTATTATATTCTAGGTGCCAAGTTAATTGTGGCAGTGGTATAATCATTATTACTAATTTAGGTACTAACTATATGTTTTACAAAACTAAAACAATTTGAAATATTAAATAAACAGAAAACAAAATGAAATATAAGAAAAACAAAAATCAAAAGGTTAGACCCCACCCCCCAGCCACACAAGGCTTTAGCCCAGTCGACCGGCCCACCTCCCACCACTTAACCTCCCTGCACCCCGTAACCCTAGACCGAACCCCCACTTCCCCACTCGCCCCCCACACGATCCCCTCTCCTCCCTCTGTCCCTCGATCCAGATCGGGGGGGGGGGGGGGCGGGGGATGCCCCTGACGCCGCCTGTCGCCGCCCCACCGCGCCTCCGACCTCCTTCGCAACTCCACCCCGCTGGCGCCGCCCCTACCGGCCTCCTTCCTCTCCCTCCTGCACCGCGTCGTTTTCCCCGAGCTCCACGCGCGCTCCATCCATGGCCGCCCAACCTCCCGCCGCACGTCGTCGTCGTCGGTCTACCCGCCTTCGGCCACCTCTCCGACCCGCCGGCCTCCCCGAGTGCTTGCCCGACTCCTCCCCGAGCACGCCTCGCTCAACTACAGGGCGCTGTGAGCCCCTCTTCCCTTCCCCTCTTCCTCCCTGGCGGATCCTCCACCGTGCCCACACGCGTGCACTCGTCCTCTCCAGTACCTTGCCGCACCCCCATGCGTTGCCCGCGCCCACACGCGCCCATCCGCGCCCACCACGGCCATCGCGCACACTCGCCGCCGCCCGTGCTGCTCCGCTCCCCGCCTCGCCGCACTGGCTGTGCCCCGACCCCGGCCTCCCACAGCTCTCTCCAGCATAGACCCCCGCTCGCGCGACCACGCCCTTGCGTCGTCCAGCTGCCACCCTTGCTCCCCGTGCCGAACCCCGTCGCCGCGCGCCGCAGCCCCTGCTGCATCCGCGCCGCGCCCGCCGCTTGCTGTGCGCGCCCGCATGCAACCCCTCTGCGCCGAGCTTGGTCGCCGCCCTCTCACCCCCGCTGACCCGCTCCGGTCGGTTGCGGCTACCCTGCCGTGGCCGCCGGCCAGCCCGTGTGCGCCCGGGCCCAGGCGACCCGGCGCCCGTGCGCGTAACCGCCGTCGCCCGTGCCCGCTATGGCCTTTGGCCCTATGACGAATGGGGCCCACGCCCCTTAGAACAAAATTAAGAAAAAAATTTAAAATTTAAAATAAATAAAAATATTAATTAATTAATCAATTAACTTAATTAATTGTGTTTAATAAACCTAATTAATTAACTAACCTAACTAATCTGTTAATTAAACTAATTAACTTGGTTAATTAGTTAACACACAATGACATGTGGGACCCCCACGTCAGATTGACCCAGTTAACGCCCTTTTGACTACTGACATCATGCTGACATCATGATGATGTCAGCATACACTATTCTGGATAATGTTGATTTAAAATAATTAAATAAATCCTAAAAATGATTTAAATCTTTAGAAATTAATATAAAATAAACCGTAGCTCGGATGGAAAAACTTTGTACATGAAAGTTGCTTAGAATGACGAGACGAATCCAAATACGTAGCCCATTCGTCCGCCACACATACCTAGCATATCGAACACGCAACTTTCCCCCTCCGGCTCATCTGATCGAAAACGCGAAACACCGGGGATACTTTCCCGGATATTTCTGCCTATGCCGGTATCACCTCCTACCTCATTAGGGCACACCTAACACCGCTCATTGTCATGTCATGCATCGTCATGCATATGTTTGCATTATATTTATTGTTTCTTCCCCCTCTTCTCCAGTAGACTACGAGACTGACGCCGCTGCTGGTGCCCTGATCGACTACGTTGTTGACGACCCCTACTTGCCAGAGCTTCCAGGCAAGCCCCCCCTTGATCACCAGACATCGCCTATTCCTTCTCTCTAATTCTTGCATTAGAGTAGTGTAGCATGTTACTGCTTTCGGTTAATCCTATTCTGTTGCATAGCCTGTCATTGTTGTTACAATTGTTGTTACCCTTACCTGCTATCCTAATGCTTAGTATAGGATGCTAGTGTTCCATCAGTGGCCCTACACTCTTGTCCGTCTGCCATGCTATACTACTGGGTCGTGATCACTTCGCGAGGTGATCACGGGCATATGCTATATACTTTATACTGTTACATTACTTATGATACTGTTCGGAGATGGGGGCTGAAGGGGCAGGTGGCTCCATCCCGGTAGAGGTGGGCCTGGGTTCCCGACGGCCCCCGACTGTTACTTTGTGGCGGAGCGACAGGGCAGGTTGAGACCACCTAGGAGAGAGGTGGGCCTGGCCCTGGTCGGCGTCCGCGGTTACTTCTAAATAACACGCTTAACGAGATCTTGGTATTTGATCTGAGTCTGGCCACTGGCCTATACGCACTAACCAACTACGCGGGAACAGTTATGGGCACTCGACGTCGTGGTATCAGCCGAAGCCTTCGTGACGTCAGCGACTGAGCGGCGCGCGCCGGATTGGACTGGAACGCCTGCTCTTGTATTAGGGAGGCTAGGTCTGCTTCCGGCCGCCCTCGCAACGTGCAGGTGTGCAATGGGCGATGGGCCCAGACCCCTGCGCCATAGGATTTAGACCGGCGTGCTGACCTCTCTGTTGTGCCTAGGTAGGGTTGCGACGTGTTGATCTTCCAAGGCCGGGCATGACCCAGAAAAGTGTGTCCGGCCAAATGGGATCGAGCGTGTTGGGTAATGTGGTGCACCCCTGTAGGGAAGTTGATCTATTCGAATAGCCGTGTCCACGGTAACAGGCGACCTAGAGTTGTACCTTGACCTTATGACAACTAGAACCGGATACTTAATAAAACACACCCTTCCAAGTGCCAGATATAACCCGGTGATCGCTCTCACATAGGGCGACGAGGAGAGGATCGCCGGGTAGGATTATGCTATGCGATGATACTTGGTGAACTTGCCATCTACTCTCTTCTACATGCTGCAAGATGGAGGCTGCCAGAAGCGTAGTCTTCGACAGGACTAGCTATCCCCCTGTTATTCTGGCATTATGCAGTTCAGTCCACCGATATTGCCCCTTTACACAGATACCCATGCATATGTAGTGTAGATCCTTGCTTGCGAGTACTTTGGATGAGTACTCACGGTTGCTTTGCTCCCTCTTTTTCCCCATTTCCTCTTCTTCTCGGACGTCGCAACCAGATGTTGGAGCCCAGGAGTCAGACGCCATCTTTGACGACTCCTACTACACCGGAGGTGCCTACTACTACGTGCAGGCCGCTGACGACGACTAGGAGTAGTTTAGGAGGATCCCAGGCAGGAGGCATGCGCCTCTTTCGATTTGTATTCCAGTTTGTGCTAGCCTTCTTAAGGCAAACTTGTTTAACTTATGTCTGTACTCTGATATTGTTGCTTCCGCTGACTCGTGTATGATCGAGCACTCGAGGCCCCTGGCTTGTATCATGATGCTTGTATGACTTATTTTATTTTTAGAGTTATGTTGTGATATCTTCCCGTGAGTCCCTGATCTTGATCGTACACGTTTGCGTGTATGACTAGTGTACGATTGAATCGGGGGCGTCAAGTTGGTATTAGAGCCGACTGCCCGTAGGAATCCCCCTTCCACACTCCTTGGCCGAAGTCGAGTCTAGACATTGCAAAACTTTTACTAACATGGCTGTGTGTCTTACGGGCACACGTTGCCATTGGGTGGTAGTAGGATCTTTTATTCTCGTCTATACTCTGAGACTCTGATATCTCTTCTATTCGGGTTAAAATGGTTTTACTAACTCTAATATTAGGATCTCGTGATCACATCCACCTGGAGAGCCCCATGTTACCGATGACCGCCTCCTGCACCAGAAGATTCCGAAGATACTCTATGATGTGCTCTCGAGACTATGTGCCATCGCTTTTACAATTCACTTCCATCGATAATTCCCTCTGGATAACTACTTACACCTGTCGTTCATATTGTCATCCCCAGTTGCTCTTGTTATTACAAGATGTCTACTCTCCGATATTCCGAGAATTCTTTATGCTTACTGCCCTGCAGTTCCTTGCCGCATGAATACCCCTACGGTTAATTACTCACGCTTGCCCAGTATTAGTTCGTCCGAAGTTGTTCATGTGTTTCAAAAACTTCCTTGGAATGCTATTCGATCTTCCAAAAATCCTCAGTAGCCTATTACTCTTGTTCCTTCTTACCTGCTTACATTATGGTTACTACCATATGTTTAGCAATGTTCATTAGCATCCTTTGAAATTTTGATTTGATTCAATATGTTATGAATTCTCGCAATCATAAATCACAAATTAGAATTCTTGCCTTCGGCTCACACGTCACCCTGGACATGAGCTGGCGTTCGACAAATCAAACCTTGATTGATTGTCGATCTATGTCTATTCAACTTGTCTTTGGTTAAAGCCTATGCTTCTGACCCCCTTATTTGGGAATCGTAGTTCCGTTACATTTGAGCTTTGAATTAGTCAGTTGTTGCGATAATCTGATCTCCTTGCATTCTTTCTTCTTCTGGTTGAGTACCATTGCTCACATCAGGTCCCTCCTGGACCACCGGATCCTTTGAAGAGTTTTATCCGACATCGTCCTTCATATTCAATAACCTTGTGAGCCTTTCCTCGGATACATAATGCCTTTGGTAAGCGGTATCCTCTGCTTCCTCAACCATGCTCTACTTCCGAGCTTGTGTTAATTACTTCAGAAGATTACGGTATATGTTTCTAAGGTACCCCGATGGGTTGAATCTATGCCTTCCATAATCTGTGTGAACCCGGAAACTTCTACGGGTCATACTCTACTGGTGTTATGCCAGATAAAATCTCAACACTACGACTTCGTCGAAAATGAGAAGTGAATGAAAGGGTATGCATTGGATAAGTGGGAGTCGACCTTGAACTCTGTGTTCATGCCCATGGACCCGATGTGGAACTTATCATGGAAGCTTCTTGCCAAATATTTACTCATTTGAGTAATTCTTTCGGTGTCATTAAATTGGACCCCTTGTAGTTATGGTTTTGACCATATTGTTCTTCTTTGATCCCATTTCTCGGGCAAGTTTAAACATTTGTCTTCTGCGGATTAATACCCCAACCCAACCTTTACTTGATCTACCATCAAGTATTACACTCGGGAATCTTGAGAATATCTAAGAACTGTGTCGCATCTTATGAGTCTTCATCAGCTATTATTTCTCACTTGTTCCAATTTTTCATGGTTTCTGAGTTGTTGGTCGCTCAAGAACACCGGTAAGTGAACCGATTCAGCACTCTGGTTCGATAACTCTAAGTAATCTTCGTTGCTTATGAGTTTAATAATCCTTCAAGTCATCCATAGCCTGATTGTTATATCATTATCATGCTAAATTTTAACCGTGCTACCTGGTCCTTCCCGGAGCACAATTTTCGACGATGAGCTAAGCTTACGTCGATATTTCTCGTCGTATCATTACGCCTTGAACAGCAAGCTTGATTTCGTGTTTGTGCCATACCCGTGGTTCCAATAACCTTTCGCTTCATCATTCCTTTGACTTGATGTCATCGCCAATCGATTACATCTTCATGAAATCACTCAAGAAATGTGTCATGGTCATCATCAACATTCTGAGCTCTTCCAGGATATCAATCGAATTCATGGTGCGAGATATCATCATTTCCCCCTCGATGATTGCGTTAACATCGACAACATTCTTGCATTTCCCCAACACAAATCTGGTTCATGGTTTGTGTTGTACCTTGAGTCCTTACTAACCAGCGTATGTTATGTTTTACCTTGGAGTATTACCATCTTTTATGTCAAGAATGTCGTGAGAATTTCACCACCTCTTAAGAATTCTTGATACAGGTGATACTTCTTGCCATATCCGTTCATTCCTTGGTCCCCGTGTTGTTTTTAATCGGAATACCGGCAATTGAACTCTGAGGTGTGAATTCAAAACTTGTAGCGACCCAATTGCTTTGAAGTGAATGGTCGATAGTTTCATTCTAAGTCTATTGCTTATTGAATCATCATTCAAACATTGATCGTGCTACCTAGTCCAGATTTCTGGGTGCACCCTTCTATCATTGTTAAATTGTGTATGTTTTCCTCGAGCATACATCATTATATCATTTGATCTGACTAATGTTATCTCCTTGTTCACATAATTGTGGAAATCCATCTTTTGGAAATCTCATTGAATTGTCGCTGAGTTCATCAGCCACCTCCTCATTCTCTCCTTGATTTAATGATGAACTCTTGTTTCGGAACTCGCTTCCATAGTTCAATTCCCGAGAATCTTACTATGTCATCTCGACAATTTGTGTTGCACCTTTCTTCTCACGCATCCTGAGTCTGAGTTATCCTGACCCCAATCAGATCTGAAACTTGGTCAGATATGATGGTTGCAATATTTTTCCAAGAGTCATAGCATTTGTCCTTATATGACCTGGTAAGGTGATGTCATGCCTAGCACACCTGGCCGGAGAACCTATTGTTATAGTTTCCTATTTAGCAAGGTTTACCATTCTTCCATGAGGAAATTGTAAGACTTATTCTATAAATTGTTACTGATGGATCCTTTGTGCATCCAAATTCTGACCTTTACTTCATGACCATGTCAATGCTATCTCGAAGCATGTCTGTGGTACTCTGATCATCGATAAGAACATTTGAAGCACCATGCTAAATTTTCTTTATCAATTATTCAAACACCGTTGTTTGGGTAATGTCATGAACTTCCTCTCCCCTTACCTAAACGGTTTTCTACTTTCTATCCTGGCATGGATATCATGCCCTGCTTGTCATTGTGAAGGATATACTCCTAATACTTGTGTTTAAACATATTTTCCTTTCCATTGTTTTGTTTAACCTTCTTGTGATCTATATTATATAAGCAGTAATATTTCCCTGCTTATGTAAACACCTCGGTGTACAACCGTGTCAGTAAGACCCTGTTGCTTTTGTTGATGGCATTCCGGTAACCACTGATGGACGAGAACTTTGCCTATTGGTCCGCCTCGTTTCAACGAGCAGGAGAATGGTTCTCTTCGTCCCTCGCCCTTGGTACGAACGTTGTTGCCAACATAACTGACAGGCTACCCTCTGACATGTCTTGCTATCATGACCGTGTAAGATGTCAACGACCTTCCTACTTTTAACCACATGGTGGGCCCATAACCCACAGTTCCACAGGATCGAAACCTGACTCTCTTGTACACCCATGTTGCCAAAGTTATTCCTAGAGCTTTACTTCGTAAGTAGTTCACGGGCCACCTGCCTAGTGATCTATTCTGGTATCAGACGCAATAATTATTCCCATTGCTTTGAACCCCTTTCACACTCTTTTTCAGGCATCGAACGATTGTCTATCCGCTTGGAACTCCTTGTTGTACCTTCTTACCTTGCTCTCGATTTGTTCAACTCGAGAGATACTCATCTGTTCATTCACGGGAAAACCCCAGACGATTACCCCTTATAGCATTCTACCGTTGATGAGCTGCTCCTTGCCTATTCGTAAGAACGATGGAGATCCTGAAGAAAGGATGCCAGCTTCATCGTGATGACCTGAAGCAGAGAAATTAAGACATCAACGTAATGGGTCGACCTCTTCGAGAAGAGCAACCAAGACCGAGAAGATCCGTTAGAATTTCACAACCACAAATTTCCCCCTTACACCACCTCTTAAATCTCGGGACGAGATTTCTTGTAGTGGAGGAGAATTGTGACGCTCGGATAATTAAGCTACAGTAACGGATGCCACGTCACCACGATTACTGTTGTTGATCTCACGACGATTCAAATCCCGTTCGAATTCAAATTCAAAATCGAGGCAAACAACAAAAGTTCTCAAAAATTAAAACTAAAATGTTCGGGTTGTGTCAAATAAATCTTAAGTACATATGGTGGAGAAATCAACCTTTTATAAATTGCTTAAATGGACTATAAGGATTTAAACAGTAGCAAAAAACAATTAATTAAATGCTTTTGAAATGATAAACGATTACAACTATTATATTCTAGGTGCCAAGTTAATTGTGGCAGTGGTATAATCACTATTACTAATTTAGGTACTAACTATATGTTTTACAAAACTAAAACAATTTGAAATATTAAATAAACAGAAAACAAAATGAAATATAAGAAAAAAAATCAAAAGGTTAGACCCCACCCCCGGCCACACTAGGCTTTAGCCCAGTCAACCGACCCACCTCCCACCACTTAACCTCCCCGCACCCCGTAACCCTAGACCGAACCGCCACTTCCCCACTCGCCCCCCACACGATCCCCTCTCCTCCCTCTGTCCCCCGATCTGGGGAATGCCCCTGACACCGCCTGTCGCCGCCCCACCGCGCCTCCGACCTCCTTCGCGACGCCAATTCGCCGGCGCCGCCCCTACCAGCCTCCTTCCTTTCCCTCATGCACCGCGTCGTCTTCCCCGAGCTCCACGCGCGCTCCATCCATGGCCGCCCCAACCTCCCGCCGCACGTCGTCGTCGTCGGTCTACCCGCCTTCGGCCACCTCTCCGACCCGCCGGCCTCCCCGAGTGCTTCCCCGACTCCTCCCCGAGCACGCCGCGCTCAACTACAGGGCGCTGTGAGCCCCTCTTCCCTTCCCCTCTTCCTCCCTGGCGGATCCTCCACCGTGCCCACACGCGTGCGCTCGTCCTCTCTAGTACCTTGCCGCACCCCCATGCGTTGCCCGCGCCCATCCGCGCCCACCACGGCCATCGCGCACACTCGCCGCCGCCCGTGCTGCTCCGCTCCCCGCCTCGCCGCACTGGCCTCGCCCCGACCCCGGCCTCGCACAGCTCTCTCCAGCACAGACCCCCGCCCGCGCGACCACGCCCTTGCGTCGTCCAGCTGCCACCCTTGCTCCCCGTCGCCGCGCGCCGCAGCCCCTGCTGCATCCGCGTCGCGCCCGCCGCCTGCTGTGCGCGCCCGCACGCAACCCCTCTGCGCCGAGCTTGGTCGCCGCCCTCTCACCCCCGCTGACCCGCTCCGGTCGGTTGCGGCTACCCTGCCGTGGCCGCCGGCCAGCCCGTGCGCGCCCGGGTCCAGGCGACCCGGCGAGCCGTGCGCGTAACTGCCGTCGCCCGTACCCGCTATGGCCTTTGGCCCTATGACGAATGGGGCCCACGCCCCTTAGAACAAAATTAAGAAAAAAAGAATTTAAAAATGATAAATAAATAAATATATTAATTAAGTAATCAATTAATTCAATTAATTAATTGTGTTTAATAAACCTAATTAATTAACTAACCTAACTAATCTGTTAATTAAACTAATTAACTTGGTTAATTAGTTAACACACAATGACATGTGGGACCCCCACGTCAGATTGACCCAGTCAACGCCCTGTTGACTACTGACGTCATGCTGACATCATGATGATGATGTCAGCATACACTATTTTGGATAATGTTGATTTAAAATAATTAAATAAATCCTAAAAATGATTTAAATATTTAGAAATTAATATAAAATAAACCGTAGCTCGGATGGAAAAACTTTGTACATGAAAGTTTCTTAGAACAACGAGACGAATCCGAATACGTAGCCCGTGCGTCCGCCACACATCCCTAGAATATCGAACACGCAACTTTCCCCCTCCGGCTCATCTGATCGAAAACGCGAAACACCGGGGATACTTTCCCGGATGTTCCCCCCATGCCGGTATCACCTCCTACCGCATTAGGGCACACCTAACACCGCTCATTGTCATGTCATGCATCGTCATGCATATGTTTGCATTATATTTATTGTTTCTTCCCCCTCTTCTCCAGTAGACTACGAGACTGACGCCGCTGCTGGTGCCCTGATCGACTACGTTGTTGACGACCCCTACTTGCCAGAGCTTCCAGGCAAGCCCCCCCTTGATCACCAGACATCGCCTATTCCTTCTCTCTATTGCTTGCATTAGAGTAGTGTAGCATGTTACTGCTTTCGGTTAATCCTATTCTGCTACATAGCCTGTCATTGTTGCTACAATTGTTGTTACCCTTACCTGCTATCCTAATGCTTAGTATAGGATGCTAGTGTTCCATCAGTGGCCCTACACTCTTGTCCGTCTGCCATGCTATACTACTGGGCCGTGATCACTTCGGGAGGTGATCACGGGCATATGCTATATACTTTATACTGTTACATTACTTATGATACTGTTCGGGGATGGGGGCTGAAGGGGCAGGTGGCTCCATCCCGGTAGAGGTGGGCCTGGGTTCCCGACGGCCCCCGACTGTTACTTTGTGGCGGAGCAACAGGGCAGGTTGAGACCACCTAGGAGAGAGGTGGGCCTGGCCCTAGTCGGCGTCCGCGGTTACTTCTAAATAACACGCTTAACGAGATCTTAGTATTTGATCTGAGTCTGGCCACTGGCCTATACGCACTAACCAACTATGCGGGAACTGTTATGGGCACTCGACGTCGTGGTATCAGCCGAAGCCTTCGTGACGTCAGCGACTGAGCGGCGCGCGCCGGATTGGACTGGAATGCCTGCTCTTGTATTAGGGAGGCTAGGTCTGCTTCCGGCCGCCCTCGCAAGGTGCAGGTGTGCAATGGGCGATGGGCCCAGACCCCTGCGCCATAGGATTTAGACCGGCGTGCTGACCTCTCTGTTGTGCCTAGGTAGGGTTGCGACGTGTTGATCTTTCAAGGCCAGGCATGACCCAGAAAAATGTGTCCGGCCAAATGGGATCGAGCGTGTTGAGTAATGTGGTGCACCCATGCAGGGAAGTTGATCTATTCGAATAGCCGTGTCCACGGTAACAGGCGACCTAGAGTTGTACCTTGACCTTATGGCAACTAGAACCGGATACTTAATAAAACACACCCTTTCAAGTGCCAGATATAACCCGGTGATCGCTCTCACACAGGGCGACAAGGAGAGGATCGCCGGGTAGGATTATGCTATGCGATGATACTTGGTGAACTTGCCATCTACTCTCTTCTACATGCTGCAAGATGGAGGCTGCCAGAAGCATAGTCTTCGACAGGACTAGCTATCCCCCTGTTATTCTGGCATTCTGCAGTTCAGTCCACCGATATTGCCCCTTTACACAGATACCCATGCATATGTAGTGTAGATCCTTGCTTGCGAGTACTTTGGATGAGTACTCACGGTTGCTTTGCTCCCTCTTTTCCTCCTTTTCCTCTTGTTCTCGGACGTCGCAACCAGATGGTTGAGCCCAGAAGTCAGACGCCATCTTCGACGACTCCTACTACACCGGAGGTGCCTACTACTACGTGCAGGCCGCTGACGACGACCATGAGTAGTTTAGGAGGATCCCAGGCAGGAGGCCTGCGCCTCTTTCGATCTGTATTCCAGTTTGTGCTAGCCTTCTTAAAGCAAACTTGTTTAACTTATGTCTGTACTCTGATATTGTTGCTTCCGCTGACTTGTCTATGATCGAGCACTTATATTCGAGCCCTCGAGGCCCCTGGCTTGTATCATGATGCTTGTATGACTTATTTTATTTTTAGAGTTGTGTTGTGATATCTTACCGTGAGTCCCTGATCTTGATCGCACACGTTTGCGTGTATGACTAGTGTACGATTGAATCGGGGACGTCACAGCTCCGCGAAAATGCACCAGAAGCCGTATGCGGTAAAAACGAGCTTCTTGCAGCCGCAGCTGGCCCTATAACTGGAAGACTATTTTCTCCCCCAGGCAAAGTACATGAATATAACTGTAAAATTGCCCCAATACCGATTCGTCTATTTTCCACCGTCCCGGCCCCGCAGCCTCTCCTAGCCCTCCGGCCGCCACAACCCTCTGCTCCGGCCAGTGGATCTCTCCTGATGTCCCCCAATTCCCCTTGCCCCCAACCCCTCCCTGCCTAGATTTGCCTCTCGTCGGCCAGTCCCCGACCCCGACGCTGCCGTCCTGAGTTGTTCCCCGCATCCGAGCTCAACACCTCCATGGTCGCCGCCTAAATTGACGCCATACAGACGCCAAGGTCACCGGCCGGTCGGCCCGAGCTTCGCACCAACGACACGTAAGCCACCCGGAGCAAAGCACCGATGCCTCGTCCGCTGCTTCTCCCAGACGGCTAATCTCCGACCAACCTCTGGTTCTTCGCTCATGTTCTGTGCATGTGTGTGCTCAGCTCTGTGTGTGCGCGTTCACATCTACTCCCTTCGTCTCAAAATATAGTGTAAAAAATGATCTTATATTTTAGGACGGAGGGAGTAGTTGCTGGATCAACGATCGTGTGTTGTGATGGTGCCTTAGCTCGATGCAAGGATTATCATTTGAGCATTCATCAAATTGTATTTCATTTTCTTTCTAGGAACTGCACTGCCTTTTCATATACACATGTTTCTTTTCTGCAGCTCCACAAACTATGAGGAAACCCACCGAGATAAATCGCTGGCCCATGCTGCTATACTGCTGCTATGCGGTGCTGCTGCTGTGGAAAATTGATTCTCCTCTGGAATTGAATGTAGATTGGTCTATGGAATTTTTTTATGAGTTTTAATCTTAAAATCTAATAAACTTCTTAGAAAATACAGTAATCCAAGCAACGGGTTGATGTAAGATACAATTGTTGTTGTAATATATAATTAGTAATCTATGTTACAATGAATTCAAATGTATTGTTCAATATGTCAAATTTGCCTAAATGCACTATCTACCTCATCAGACAACTGTACTTTCAGTTAAAATCCGTAAAAATGGCCATTTGTAGCAAAACCTGCTCTTAAACGAGTCTTTTACAGTCATAATAGAGCAATCAACAGTTCAACTCAATTTACGGAACACTTGAGAGCTTTTCGGTCATTTTAGCATGTTTCTGCCCATCCGCAGCTGCTACAACCCAACTATCAAATGACTGCATCTCAACTCCAACCTTCCAACTGCAGCTAGCAACTACAACCGCTCTTTCCAGTCGGAGCCGTTGCAGCTACAGCCGAAGAAGTTGCAGCCCAAACAAACATGCCCTAAATAGAACGAGTAGAATGCTAGTAGCCCATAGGTGTGTCTGTTTAGTTGTGAAATTTTATAGGGGCGGATGCCCATACATTCTATTGTTAAAGATTTCATAGGGCTCCGCTGTTGTGTGACTAATGATCAATCTGGGTAACTGCTTTTCTAGTAGTGTAAAAGTTAGGATAAGTAAGAGAGGTTTAGTCTAGGTGTCATGTCGATTGAGACGCTACTCAATCAATCGTTTAGAAGGCTATTTTATATATGACACTCTCTAGACTGATTTTCCCATAACCGTTATAGGCTTTTATGTAATCCTTTAAGCTATTTTCTTTTAATTTCCTAGGATTACTGCTTTTATGTGCTCTAGTTTTATATGGATATTTATCGGTTAATATCAAATTTCTAAGACTATTGCTTTTATATGCCCCAACTTTATCTGAATTTTCATGATGTCAGTTACCAAATTCCTAAGGATGGTCGTAATGAGAGTATCAGAACTAGTATCATATAGGCCAACTAGACAGTTTTGCTGACGTGACATAGAATTAAATAAAGAAAAATAAGGTTAAGTATCATATCATGATAAATGTTATGCTAGTAGGAGTATGTGTCATGTATGACAATGAATAAGGTCATCTATTATACTAATATATGATACCACACATTAGGAAGATAATATAAATACACTAGTCTCATATGCATGATACCAAGTTATCATACTACCCACGACGAGCAACCTAAGACCACTACTTTTATATGCTCCAATTTTATATAGATTTGAGTGTACACTCGATCTTTTTTGTACACCGATCCATGTAAGATCGATACACTTCTCTGTGATTTTCCTATTGTTCTATCTAAAGGATCACATCTGCAATTTGGTTCTGTTCCGCAATTATGTAACTATTACCTCCGTCCTAATTTATTAGCCCCCCTCGTATTTAGGATCTTACTTTGACCATGATTTTAACTAATAAAATATACTCCCTCCGCAAACTAATATAAGAGTGTTGAGATCACTACTTTAGTAATCTAAATGCTCTTATATTAGTTTACAAAGAAAGTACATTATACATAGTGAAAATGATATCATAGAAAACTATGTTCAAATACAAATTTAACGATATAATTTTTCGTAACATGCATTAACATTTTGTTAGACTACCCACAGTGGGAGTAACATAGGTAGTAACATCACACATATCTAGGTTAAATAGATGATGTGGCATGCAATAAATGAAGAAAGAGATGAAAGTGGTAATATAGCTAGTTACTACTAGTATGAGTAACATCACACATATCAAGGCAAGATGTGTCTACAGCCTAATAAATGAAGTGCTCCATGTTACCACACATATGTTACTCCCCACTATAGAGGTAGTAACATAGACTAGCAACATGTGGCTAGTCTTAGCAAAACCTATGATTGAAATTTGACACAAAATACGGAGGGGCCAATAAACCCGAACGGAGGTAGTATCTTGCATTTACACTTGTGTCTCTTCTTGTCTTTCCCTGTGTTTTTCTTTCAACTGTCGCAAGACCCTTGCTAGAAAAAACTGTCCTATGAAGGCATAAAACAATCATATCTTCACGAGAAAAGCTTACTACCATTGTACTACTAGTAAAAAGGAGTTTGGACCATTAGTACCCACCACACTCAAAAAGACCATTGATCTTCGTCTAGATGCGCCTGATCTGCACTTTCCACAAAAAATTGCATCATATCAAATCCTCCTGATCTTACGCCTCCTGAAGTGAAAATAAAGCTTGACTGAATATCAAACCCTCTCTCATCCCCTCAGTCTTTTCTTCATTTCTCTCTTCCTCCTGCAAAGGATTACATGTCCAGGTGGCAGCACACAATGCTGGCCTTGCACGAAAGAGGGACGAGACTATTGCTTCCCCAAAGTCCAAACGCCGACCGGTTGAGTCCCGAGTCCTCGAATCATCATATCCCCTTTCCTGTTGGCTAATTGCGTCCCTTTCACTCAACTACCAAAGCTACTACTACTACGATTAGTAGAATATAAACGAGGAGGAAACCACATGCATATTAATCCGTGAGCTGCCAAGATAACAACGAGCAACCTAAGATTCCAAGCATCATCCACACAATATAAGAAGGGAGAACATATCACAAGAAAGGAATAACAAACTATAGATAAAGTGGGTTAGTGAGTAAAGCGGGGCGACCAAATTCCCCATCCAACCGCAAAGGACAAACTTGTGCGTGTAAAATAAACGAAAAGTTGGGCCGAGCAAAGGCGGGAAAAAGAAGGAGGGAGAAAAGCTGATGCAGATGGAGGGGAAAGAGAGGCTAAAAGCTGGCGCAAAGCCAGAAGTACCAGTCCCTGATCAATATATATACTTAGGTTAAATAACAAACATGATGCTATGATAAAACTAGTAATAATGTGGAGAAAAAGGGAGGAAAATAATGGCAACATTAGGAAAAAGAAAAAGAAAAAGAAAAGGAAAAAGAAAAAAGGGGTGCCCGTGGGCTGCAGCCGCTGGAGTGGGGTCCGGGCCTGCGGCCTGGTGGGAACTGCTGGGCCCACTACAGAGCCCACGGGTCTGTGGAAATGCGACCGTGGAAGCGAGCGGTGACCGGGTCATGCATGATGACGTCGAGGGTTTCGTCCGCCGTTCGTATGTGGCGCGGCGCGGCGGCCGTCGCGGGCTCACGGCTTGGAGACGGACGCGGCGTCCTTGGGATGCGACCCCTCGCCGTCGTTGGCGCACGCGCCTCCGCCGTTGGCCATGGCCGACTGCGCCGTGAGCACGGACATGCTCGGCGACGCCGGCACGCCGCCGTCGCCGACGCCCATGCGCATCGCGGCGCTCATGTGCTGCGCGGCGGTGAAGGGGCCCCCGGCCGCAGCGGCCGGGGGGCGGAGCTGGCACGTGGCGGAGGAGATGGCGGAGGCGAGGGAGACGGGCATGAGGCAGAGGCCCTTCCCCTGCAGGTACTGCATGGCGGCGCCCATGTCCTCCTCCATCAGCTTGGCCACCTGCTGCTCCGTCACCGTCAGGCCGTCGCTCCCGTCCGCCGCTCCGGCGGCCGCGCCGCCTCGCCCCTGCAAGCACAAGCACAAACACACACGCACATGGTCCGTATCAGTACAATGGTACGACGTACGACGGCCGGTGCAGGGGGCAGCCGCGTCATTTCGCGCGGCGGCACGCGAGCCACTGTGGCATGGCAGTGGCTATCGGCCGTGCCGCTGAAAAGTTTGGTCACATCCTGGCGATTCTTTCGAGCGCGGAAAAGATGGAGAGAGAGAGAGTGAGAGGGAGAGAAAGCGATCGAGACGAGGAGGAAGAGGGCGCTCGTACTGCGCTGGTCATATGGGAGAGAGTGCGAGTGGCGAGGGCTACCTCCGAGGACATGTCGGCCACGAGCGGCGCGACGGCAGCGGCGCCGCCCAGCCGGCTCATGCTCAGCACCTGCGCGTGTGTTGGTGTAGACGTCAGTAATCATGCACATATATAGGATCCATCGACATTTCATGACGCAACTCAAGGTAGATTGTGGGAATTAATTCATGCAAGCTTGCCTTGACTTGGAGCTGCAGGAACTTGACGTAGTCGATGATCTCGTCCAGCATCGACGCCTTGTCCGTCTGCAGCCACACCAAAAGCACGCACGCATGTCATGCACGAAGATTGAGCAAGAACAGGGAAAGGTACCCATGGAAACGGGCAGGCAGCAAGCTCGAAACAAAAGCGCTGTCAAGTCAAGGCTCTCGGAGCCGGCGCCGGCCGGCGAGCGACGGGACGAGACCCGAGCAAGACGGCAGGGATTCTAGGGGCAGGGAAAGCCATGGCTGGCATGGCAGACCCCAGCATGGAGCACGCGCGGTTGCCGAGGGAGCACGGCGGTGGTCAAGTAGGCCAACGTGCGGGTAAATGTGCCCCGCACGCGCGCGCGCGCGCCCACCAGTACTACTGCAAAGCAAACTCGATGAAATCTCAACCTGATGGCTCCAACTTTTTTGTTCCATCGGCTACTGTTGAAGCCCCTATTTTAATCCGTCCCCGGCCGGCATTGAACTGATTGAGTATATGCAATAATAAACCGGCAGCTTCCCAACCAAAACCCTAGTGATGAAGCTCTCGTCTTCGACCGCTTGGATCTAGCTCGAAGAATCAAATTAAGCTAGCTTCGCCACAACTACAAGCACAATCTGAGGATCATCGTTCTTGAGCTCATATCTTTGCTCACCTTGTTGGCGTTGGGCACCAGTTCTTGAAGGGCCTTCATCCTCTCGGCGATCCTCTCCCGGCGAAGCTGCGAAACATCGACGACCAGCAAGAACGATTAGTTCACCTTCACTAGGAGAAATCTAACATTAGCTAGTGTAGAGACGAAGAAGATTTCCGTGGAGCTATGTGAGTAAACTGCACAGGAGTAGAGAAGAACACGAACAGTAGCGGGACATCCAAAAGGACAAAGGAATAATGGTAGTTAGCGGAAGCCACAACGATCCAAACCCAGGAAACAATAACAAAACACGGGAACTGATTAGATTACATTACTGCTAACTGCTCCCCTTGGTTTTATTCTCCATAAGCTTAATTGCCGGCCAAAATAGCCAGTAACACTACACTGGTAGCAGCTTGCGTCGCCGCCGGATAACTTACTCGCTCCGCGATGCTGTGTGGGTCGGTGGCCTGGCCTCGCCGCGCGCGCACCCGCTGCCTCGGCGGCGCCGGCGCGCCGCCGACTCCTCCTCCCCCGGCTTGTTGTTGTGGTTGCGCCCCGCCGCCGGGAGCACCTCCTACTCCGCCAAAGGTCTGGCTCGGCATGGGCGCCGTTTGCTGCTGCGAGAAGCAAGCCGTTTAGTGAGGGGGAAAGAAGGTGACCCGACGCCGGCGGTGTCGCGGTAGGTAGGTTATATCTTACAAGCAAAGCTATGTGTTATTGCGAACGGCAAACCTGTGGATGTGGCTGGAAATGTTGCTGTTGCTGGAGCGATCCGGCGAAGCCGCCGAAGACGCCGGCGTCCCCTCCCTGTAACCGGCAGCGAATAAAAACGTGAACTTTTTTGCAAAGGAAAAAGGTTATCGATTCGTCAAGGTCGGGGAGGAGAGAAAAAAGGATGCAAGTGGATTGGATTAATTCCAGAAAAGGAGATGGATTATCAGTACGGCGGAATTGGCGGCGGCTTTCAGCAGGGCCTGCACGTCGCCGCCCGATCCGCCGTTGCCGAGGGTGAGTGGGAGCAGCAGGCCGCCCTCCCCGCCGCCGCCGCCGATGGACGGCGAGCGGCCCATGCCCTGGAGGAGCATGTTGTTGTGGTGGCCCTGCCTCAGATCGGCGAGCTGCTGCAGCACCATCTGCTTCGCGGAGGCGGCCGCGCCGCCAGGGCCGCCGCTAATCTGGTGCTGCCGGAGCCGCGACGCCAGCATCACCGAGTCGTCGTACGGGCCCCCAAACAGCTGCTGCTGCTGCTGCATCCCCTCGCCCTGCCCTCCGTCCTCGGGCTTGGTCCCGGCGGCAAGGTCGTGCCAGGCGGAGGGCGGCAGGCTGCCGAACATCTGGTCGAGGAAGTCGTCGTGCACGCCGCCGCCGGCGCCATTGCCGGCCCCCGCGTGGCCGCTGCGCAGGTCGTCGAGGGAGATCTGGCCGGCGGCGGCCATGGCTTGCATTTCCCGGGCCGTCGGCTGCATCGCGCGCAGGCTAGGGCTTACAGGGCGTGACCGCGAGAGGCGGGGGTTGGTTAGGGTTAGGGATAAAACCGAAGCCCGCTGAAGATGGATGGAGACTCGAGAGGAAGGTGGGGGAGCGAGCTAGGCTGCACGGAGTTGGCATCGTCGGCTATTTATAAACGGGACGGGGTCAGGTCAGCTGCTTCTGTGCGGCGGCGACAATGGTTATCACTAATCAAAGCGTTTGTTGGCTGGTTGTGCGAGTGATTGCCGAATAGATTAGCGGCTGATTAGCCCTCGGTAATCGAGTTGGGGTGAAAGTAGAAGACGGATGAGGGTTTGGAACTTTGGATGATATCCTCAAAAGTAAATCTGAATCCGCCGTTGTTTAAACCAAACAGCCTACTTGCACAGAGCCCCCCACTAGGGTTGGAGTATGATATTTGTGTCCGCCGGAGCCAAATTGATTAAGGTCTAGCTCCATTGATAAAACAGATAGACCCATGAGCACAACAGTCTTTGTTAATTTATCTGATTTTACCGTCTCTTGTGACGTGCCATGTGTAGGAGTATAAATGAGTTAGGCCTCTCCTAGTACCCCGCCTTGACGCCCTAGCTATTCTCATCAGAATTTTGTCTACATGACGCATAATTAGTGACCCGAGAGGCTCTAATTGTCTAAATTAACTTAGGTACCATCTCAACACGCAATGCAATGCATAGATCATTAAATCTCGTGCTGCAATTAAAGATGAACGAGAAGATTCCAGTACTCACTTCGTTTTTATCTACTTTGAAGTATTAGCTTTCGTCAAAGTTAAAATTTATAAACTTTGATAAAGTGTATAGACAAAAATATTAATATATACATAAAAAATCAATACCATTAGATTCAGGACGCCGATAACGCCCACATGTGTGGGCGTTAAGGGGTCTGCCTACACGTTTTATATGGTGTCTAAAAGGATCAACCCACACGCCTACGTGTGGGCAAAACAAATAATGCCCACACGCCTTTTTTTTCCTCGCGGTCCCTCTCACACGCCTACGTGTGGGCAAGATAGATAACGCCCACACGCCCGTACGTCAGGCCTCCTACCTCATGGTCCAGCACGCCCCCGCGTGACAGTCACCACGCGCACCGTAGTTGCCATGGTCCGGACCCTCTTCCATGTTCGTTTAACTGCAGTTGCCATGGTTGCTCAACTGCAGTTGCCATCTCAGGTCAAGTGCCAGATGCCATTTTTGGACAACTGCAGTTGTTGCCATGTATGGTCTGGTTTACTATAGTTGCCATGATTTGAAAACTTTAGGGGTTGCCACCCACTAACACTAGGCAGTTGTCATGTATGGTCTGGTTTACTACAGTTGCCATGATTTGAAAACTTTAGGAATTGCCACCTACTAACACTAGGCAGTTGCCGTGTAGCGCTACAAAGAGACATGGCAAAATAACATGTTCGGGTAAAGAGAGAGTTGCCATTTGCTTACAAGCACACTAGGGCAGTTGCCATGTACCCCTGCAAAACACATGGCAACTGACATGTTCGGGTAAAAAGAGAGTTGCCATCAACTTACAAGCACACTAGGACAGTTGCCATGTACCTTGCAAAACACATGCAACTGGCAGCTTTGGGTGTGGGAGAGGTGACGGGCGTGTGGGCGAACTGATAAATGCCCGCACACCAGCTCCTGTGCGTGAGTGAAAACTGACGTGTGGGTGAACTGCTAAACGCCCACACACCGGTCCCTTCGTGTGGTGAAAACGGATGTGTGGGCGACCGGATGAATGCCCACACACCAGCCCAGTCCTACGTGGTGCCACAAACATACCAAGATTTGTGCAACCACAAGCGGACGTGGATCCACGCGTGTGGGCGAGATGCAAACGCCCACACATGTGGGCGTTAGTATTTTCGTAGATTCATTATTGAATAGACTTTCCCATCATATAGATTTGCTATTGTAAATGTTCATATTTTTTCTATAAACTTGGTCAAACTTTATAAAGTTTGACTTCAGTCAAATCTAATACGCAAAGTAAATAAAATCAGAGGGAGTATTGGTTAAACCCAGTGAATGAAATTTTTGGATAAATTAACAGCAATTAACTTTCTTGATTAATTTATCTGATTTTACAGTCCCTCATGTCATGTCATGCATCAAATTGGTTAGCCATGCCCAATGCTTCACCTTGACGCCGTGTTTTCAAGATCCACTTCAGATTTTTCGCTATGTGGCGCATAATTGATGAGGTGTGAGGCTTTAATATTGGTCTCTAGACGCAATCTAATGCATATACAAACTATCATTAAACCTCAAACTATCATCCAACTGGAGTGAGTAATTCGAACAGAAGTGAGGTCTACCAAAAAAACATGTAAGATACAATGCATTGGTGGTAGTTGTACAAAAATAACATATTCACGTACTCTTAATAGACAACGCCAAAAGATGATGTATTGGGAGTGGTCTTACTGTAATTATGTCCAGTCACCCAACTTTCTTGTCTATTTATCATCCATCTAGCCAGTTATTTTTCATATTGCTATTTTCCATATGACTGATATTGAAAAAGTTTAGCTCATCAATTCTTATGAAAAAGAAAGAATTAATTACCTCTCTCCTTCTTCATCTCGAGCACATATTTGGAGCACTAGATCTGGCCACTGCCGGCGAACCAAGCATGGTTATAAGAAAAGGAAATGACATCACTACTAAGAAATTATGCAAGAATGACGTTCAATCAGTTCAACTACCGAAGGTTAGATCGAAAACAACCCAAGAAGTAAGTCATCACCTTTAGAACATGACATGATTTTAATGCATGTATATTTTTGTTTATCACATTTGTGCATATCACACTTCACTAACCCGCAGCCACAAGATGTACCCTATTTATATTACACTCTCTTCTTCACAACTTGTTCTGCTCTCTAGCTATACATAAATTTTCAAGTAATATAGTTAAATGTGCAAATGCAAAGTTAAAATTTGTAAATTCTAAAATTTTAATAAGCCATCTTTCCACGAGTTGATCAACCAGTAGGCTCAAGTTGCTCCTTAGCACATGTGTCACCTATAAAATTTCAATAATTTCGTAAATAGAAGTGTGGACTCAATGAGGTTGAACATTTTAAATGCCAAAGTTCAACAAAATCGTAGACATGACATAATTCTTGTAGTGTTCCGGTGTGAAGTGAGGTTCAATTTCATAACAACGAACTTTTGTAGTAGAACGAACAATTCTATTTCCATGTGAAACCCAATTATAACTATTGGAATCAAATTCGAATCCAATAAAAAATGGAATCGGAATCCTATTGAACGAATGAATTGATTAATCAAATTCAGCTCTTGAGAGACAGACAAGGTGTGATACGTTGTTGGGCTTGAGAAATTGTACTAATAGCAAATTACCGGGCCTATAGCATGATTAAAGATGCAAAATCTAATCATCTGAAATGACCGCGCATATAAACTCTGAATGGGATTGGTTGTTTTATTTCTGGGAGTGGATTGGTCTGTTTTTCTCTAGTAAGGAGATGATAACCCAAAAATCGAAAAATCAGGTGCAACTGCTGCCCTTCGGTTGAAAATCAAGGTGGAGGAGAGTCGACATAATGTCACCAGCTCCAGTTAACTAGCAGTAACATTTAGGCATTTGGCTTTATTTAGTGTACTACAGTATTTTGTTTACATTGAACATGATAAAACATCAAGAGTTCCTGCCTTTGAATACCTGAACGCACACTGACTTGTGAGTCCACGATAGCCAGCACCGCACCTTCTGAGTTCATTGTTGCACTTAAACTTTGTCAGCTCCCCCCACTAGTCCACACGAGAGTACGTACGTCCGTCCGTGACGGAGACTCTGCAAGAAATGAAAGCACGCACGCGTGCGTGCCTGTCCGAGCAAGAAGTGAAGATGCGGTAGAGCTTTCCCGAGGATAGCAATTCTGCTCGTCTTTTGCGCTTACACTGCACACCCCTGTTCCTACAGATTCAGGCAGGAGTAGTGACTGTAGCGGACGTGTTCCTGTTGTCGAGTATCTATCTCCGGAGTCCCGAGTGACGGAGGACCAGGACAGGACTGTACAAAAAGGACAAGGAAGGCTGAAGCATACTGGTCGATCGATGTGTTTGAGGCTCTCCAGTTTTCACTGTTTCTGTGACAGAAGTGTAGTCTAGCTAATTACGTGACTCTTCTCACCAATTAAAGTACCTAAGAGCAACTCCAATGCGCCGATCCATTTCGTCCGCGTGTGTCCGTTTGAATCAAAACGAACAAAAAAAATCAGCCCAACGAGTTGACCCAAACGGACGCGCGTCCGCTTTTCATCCGCCGGGTGATCCATCCCTGACCCAAATTTGGGCCTTATTTGCGCCGGCGGGGACGCGCGCGACGCCCGCCTGTTCCTCCCCGTGGCCCGCCAGTCAGTGACACATAGGCCATTCTCTTCCTCCTCCATCGACAGCAAGCCCCCGCCAGCCCCACCCCGTCGCCGGCGCCCCCCAGTTCCGGTGCCCTCGCCAGCAGTCCGCACCCACATACCTCCCTCGTAGCAGGCCACCTTCCCACGTCGCCGCCACCACCGCCTCGCCGCCGGGCCACCGCGGTGTGACGTCCGGATAATTAAGCTACAACAACCCTCTGCTAATGATGCCACGTCACTTCGATTACTGTTGCTAATCTCGCGTTAGTTCAAAACCGATTCAAATTCAAATTCAAAATCAAGCAAACACAATAAAAAGTTTTCAAAATTTAAAACTAAAATGTTCGGAGTGAACCAAATATTGCATAGGTAATTATGATGGAGAAACCACTCATTTATAAAATATTTAAATACTATAAGATGAATAAAACAGCAGCAAAAACAATAATTTAAAAGCTTTTATAATAATAAACCATCACAAACTATTGTACTTTATGTGCCAAGTTAAATGTGGTTATGGCATAATTACATATACTAAATTAGGTACAACTTTGATATTTTACTAACAATAAAGTATATTGGAATTAAGAGAAAACAATAGGAAAAAATAAATAAAAACAAAACAAAGAAAAATAGAAATAAAAGGAAAATGGGACCCCCCCTCGACGGGCCTCGGCCCAGCTGGCCACTTGGCTAGCCAGGCCGGCCCAGCCGACGCCCCACGCCCTCCGCCATATCCCCCCACTCGGGGGAAAACCCTAACCGACACCCCCACTTACCCCCACGATTCCCTTCTCCTCCCCCATCGATCTGGATCCGGATCGGCCCAGATCCCATCGCCCCCGACACCCTGTAGCTGCCCGTCGCCGTCCACCGTCGCCCGAGGTCTCCGCCGGCGTCGTCTCCTCGCCTACTCCCTCAGCGCCTACCTCGCCGGAGCACCTCGCCGCCTCGACCACGATGCCGCCTCGACCACAACGCCGTCGTCCTCTCCGTCGACGACCTCGTCTCCGTCGTCGCCCTGTCGTCCCCGTCCTCCTCCCCGAACGGCCTCCACGCACCTCAACGCCCCCCTGCTCACCAACGCCGGTGAGGACCCGTTCGTCCTCCCCTTTCCCCTGCTCGTCATCGCGGTCGCCACGCTCACCCCGGCCCCACTCGCGCTGAACACCACCCAGGCCACGCCCGCGCCGAGCTCCTCTCGCCCGCGCCTCCACCGTACCCGCCGTCCGATGCCCCGCGAGCTCCGGCGAGCTCGCGTCGCCATCGTTGCGCCCGTGAGCCCCTTGGTCACGCGCCCTCCCTGCCCTGACAGCGAACGCGTCGCCCCCACTGCCATGCCCGCACTTTGCCACGGCCCCGTGCTCACTGCCACTCTGACCGTGCGCCTCTCCCTCCCGCTGCACCCCGCTCGCAGCCCGTAGCCGCTGCTGCCTAGCGCCGCCGTGATGCTGCCTACTACCGTGAACCGCGCCACTGGCTGCTCCCAGGCGAGCTTGTCGCTGCTGCCACTGTTCGCCGACCAAGCGCCGTAGCCGCTGGCCACCGGCTTGCCTCCGCACGTGTGCGCACGTGCACCCGTGTGGGCTTGGCCTTGTGCCACTGACCACAGGGGCCCACTCCTCTGTATTTTTCCAAGGAAACAAAAGAAAACAAAAATGAAATAAAAAATAATAATAACAATATAATTAATTAATTAACTTAATTGATCCTGTTAACTAATCTAATTAACCCTGTTAATTAACTTTAATTACCTGTTAGGTAAACAGTCAATGACAGTGGGACCCACACGTCAGTTTGACTAGGTCAACTGACTAGTTGACTGCTGACATCACCCTGACATCATGTTGACGTCATAATTACATTTTCTAATTAAATTAATCCTGTTAATTCTAGAAAATGATTAAATCATTTTAAAATTAATATAAAATAATCCGTAACTCGGATGAAAATACTTTGTACATGAAAGTCGCTCAGAACGACGAGACGAATCCGAATACGCGGTCCGTCCGTCCGCCACACATCCCTAGCATAGCGAACATGCAACAATTCCCCTTCCGTTCGTTTGTCCGAAAATGCCAAACATCGGGGATACTTTCCCGGATGTTTCCCCCTTTCGCCGGTATCACCTATCCCTGCGTTAGATCACCCCTAGCACTATGTATTGCCATGTTATACTTTGTGATGCTTTGATTGCTCTGTTATTTATTGTGTTCCCCTCTGTTACTTCTTTCCGGTAGACCTTGACACCGTTGTCGATACCCCTGTGATCGACTACATCGACGACGACCCCTTCTTCTTGCCAGAGCAACCAGGCAAGCCCCCCCCTTGATCACCAGATATCGCCTATTGCTTCTCTCTACTGCTTGCATTAGAGTAGTGTAGCATGTTACTGCTTTCGATTAATCCTATTCTGCTGCATAGCCTGTCATTGTTGCTATAGTTGTTACCCTTACCTGCAATCCTAAATGCTTAGTATAGGATGCTAGTATTCCATCAGTGGCCCTACATTCTTGTCCGTCTGCCATGCCATACTACCGGGCTGTGATCACTCGGGAGGTGATCACGGGTATATACTTGTATACATTATATGATACATGTGGTGACTAAAGTCGGTTTGGCTCGTAGACCCGCAAGTGATTCCGATGTGGGGGCTGAAAGGACAGGTGGCTCCATCCCGGTAAAGGTGGTCCTGGGTTCCCGACGGCCCCCTACTGTTACTTTGTGGCGGAGCGACAGGGCAGGTTGAGACCACCTAGGTGAGAGGTGGGCCTGGCCCTGGTCGGCGTCCGCGGTTACTTCATAATAACACGCTTAACGAGATCTTGCTATTTGATCTGAGTTGGGTCGTTGACCTTATACGCACTAACCGCCACGTGGGACAAGATATGGGCAACCGGCGTCGTGGTATCAGCCGAAGCTCTTTTTGACGTCAGCGACTGAGCGGCACGCGCCGCATTGGACCGTAAGCCCGCGCTTGTATTAAGGGAGCTAGGTCTGCTTCCGGCCACGTACGCAACGTGCAGGTGTGCAATGGGCGATGAGCCCAGACCCCTGCGCGCATAGGATTTAGACCGGCGTGCTGACCTCTCTGTTGAGCCTAGGTAGGGCTGCGACGTGTTGATCTCCCGAGGCCGGACATGACCCAGGAAAGTGTGCCCGGCCAGAGGGATCGAGCGTGTCGGGTAATGTGGTGCACCCCTGCAGGGAAGTTGATCTATTCGAATAGTTGTGTCCACGGTAACAGGCGACCCGGAGTTGTACCTTGACCTTATGACAACTAGAACCGGATACTTAATAAAACACACCCTTCCAAGTGCCAGATATAACCCGGTGATCGCTCCCACACAGGGCGACGAGGGGAGGATCACCGGGTAGGATTATGCTATGCGATGATACTTGGTGAACTTACCATCTACTCTCTTCTACATGCTGCAAGATGGAGGCTGCCAGAAGCGTAGTCTTCGACAGGACTAGCTATCCCCCTCTTATTCTGGCATTCTGTAGTTCAGTCCACCGATATTACCCCTTTACACTGATACCCATGCATATGTAGTGTAGATCCTTGCTTGCGAGTACTTTGGATGAGTACTCACGGTTGCTTTTCTCCCTCTTTTCCCCCTTTCCTTTCTTCTCGGTTATCGCAACCAGATGCTGGAGCCCAGGAGCCAGACGCCACCGTCGACGACGACTCCTACTACACCGGAGGTGCCTACTACTACGTGCAGGCTGCTGACGACGACCAGGAGTAGTTTAGGAGGATCCCAGGCAGGAGGCCTACGCCTCTTTCGATCTGTATCCCAGTTTGTGATAGCCATCTTATGGCAACTTGTTTAACTTATGTGTGTACTCAGATATTGTTGCTTCCGCTGACTCGTCTATGATCGAGCTCTTATATTCGAGCCCTCGAGGCCCCTGGCTTGTAATATGATGCTTGTATGACTTATTTTTATTTTTAGAGTTGTGTTGTGATATCTTCCCGTGAGTCCCTGATCTTGATCATACACGTTTGCGTGCATGATTAGTGTACGATTGAATCGGGGGCGTCACAAGTTGGTATCAGAGCCGAGTGCCTGTAGGAATCCCCCTCTCCAACTCCTTGGCCGAAGTTGAGTCTAGTCATTGCAAAACCTTTACTAACATGGCTGTGTGGCCTATGGGCCCACGTCGCCATTGGGTGGTATTAGGATCTTTTATTCCTCGTCTATACTCTGGGACTCTGATCTCTCTTCTATTCGGGTTAAATGATTTTACTAACTCTGACTCTAGGTTCTCGTAATTACTTCCTCCCGGAGAGCCCTACACTCCAGATGATCGGTTGGTGCACCAAAAGATTCCGAAGATACTCTCCGATGTTCTCTCGAGACTTTGTGCCACCGCTTTTGCTATTCCCGACCACCGATAAATCCTTATGGATAACTTCTTACCCTTGCCATTCTTACATTCATCCCTAGCTGCTCTTGTTATTACAAGATGCATCGAATTGTTCTTCGACTTTTAAGAATCTCTTGAGCCATTGCATTACAGATCTTTGCCGCCTGAATACCCCTATGGATAATTCTCGCACTTATCGAGTATCCGCTTATCCCCAGATGATTCATGTATTTCACAAAAGTCTTTGAAATACTATTCGATCCTCCAAAAATCCTTAGCAGCTTATTGCTCTCCAAGTACTTGTCTGCTTGCATTATGGATGCTTCCCATATGTCTGGCAATATTCCTTAGTCTCCTTTGACACCGTCATTTTGATCCTATTGATTCAACATGAGTGAGGATGCACGCAATCATCGGTTGATCCTTTTAAATTATCTTTCCGGCTCAGATGTCATTTTGAACATGAGCTGGTTATCGACCAATCAAATCGCCATCGATTGTACCCCTAGCCTACTCAACTTATCCATCCTTAATCGGAGCGTTTTCTTCGAATCCCTTGAAATGGAAATCATAATTCCTTTGCATCTGACTTTGATTTAGTCATTTGTTTCTATAATTCAATGCCTTTGCATTGTTTCTTCCACTGGTTGTGTGCCAATGCTCACATCAGCTCCGTTATGGACCGTCAGATCCGTGTTGAATTTTCATCTGACGGTGTCCTTTGTATACAAAAACCTCGAGAAGTTCTTTCCTTGATACATAATGCCATTGGTAAATCCTATTCTCTGATTTGGCCAACCATGCTCTGCTTTCGAGCTAGTGATATTTACTATTGAAGCTTGTGGTATATGTTTCCACGATGCCCCGGTGGGTTGAACCAACACCTTCCCTAATCTGTTTGAACCCATAAGATTTCACGGGTCATACTTATCTGGTATTGCACCAGGTAAAACTTTCAACAACTAATGTCATTTTTGAAACATGAGAAGTGAATGGAAGGTTATGCATTGAAGAAGTGGGAGTCGACCTTGAACTTAGTGTTCATGCCCATGGACCCAATGTGGAACTTATCATGGAAGCTTCTTGCGAAACTTTTAGTCAGTTGGATAATTCTTTCGGTGTCTTTGAATTGGATCCCTTGCAACTATGGTTTGGGCCATATTGATATTCCTTGATTCCTTTTCTCGGACAAGTTAAAGTACTTGTCTTTTGCAGGTCAATACACTTGTCAACCCTCTATTTTGCTCTACCTCCGAGTATTACCCTCTGGTATCTCGATAATATCACCGAACCATGTTGCTTATTATGAGCCTTCATCAAGTATTATTCCTCACCGATTCCAATGTTTCCTGGTTCCGAGTTGTTAGTCACTCGAGGACACCGATAACTAAATCGGGTCCGCACCATGATTAAACAACTCTTAGTAATATCCTTTACTCACGAGTTTAATACTCCATCATGTCATTCCTAGCCTTATCGGCTACATCATTATCGTGCTAAATTTAACTGTGCTACCTGGTTCTTCTTCTCGGAGCACAAATTTCGATGGTGAGGTAATCTTACGCCGATCTTCCTCGTCATATCATTTCTCCTTGAACAACAAACTTGATTTCGATTTTGTGTCGTACCCATGGTCCCAATAACCTTTTGCTTCGTCATTCCTTTAACTTGATGTCATCGCCGATCGATTACATCTTCATGAAATCTCTCGACAAATGTGTCGTGATCATCATCAGCATTCTGAGCTCTTCCAGGATATCAATTGAATTCATGATGAGAAATACCATCCTTGCCCTCGATGATTTGTGTTGTCATCAACCACTTTATTGCCTTCCCTCCAACACAAACTTGTTCGTGTTTTGTGTATACCTTGAGTTCCTTGCTACCCAGCATTTGTTCTTCTTTACCTTGGAGTATTACCATCTTTTATGCTAAGAATGTTGTGAGAATTGCTCCACCTCTTAAATAATTCTTGGTATTATGATACTTCACACCATCACCATTGTTTCTTGGTCCCCGTATTGCTTCCAACCGTAATACCAACAAGTGAACGATGCTTCTTGTATTCTATACTCCTAGCAACCCTATTGCTTTGGAGTTAATGGTTGACAGTTCATTCTTAGACTATTGGATAACGAATCACCATTCTAACATTGATCGTGCTACCTAAGCCCATATTTCAAGTGCACCTTTCAACCAATGTTTAATTGTGTATGTTTTCCTCGAGCATACATCATTATATCATTGGATCTGACAAATGTTATCTCCTTGTTCACCTAATTGTGGAAATCCATCTTATGGAAATCTCAATGAATTGTCGATGAGTTCATCAACCACCTCCTCACCCTCTCTTTGATTTAATGATGAACTTTTGTTTCGGAACTCGCTTCCATAGATCAATTCCTGAGAATCTTACAATGTCGTCTCGTCAATTTGTGTTGCACCTTTTGTTCTCAGACATCCTGAGTCCGAGGTATCTAGACACCAATCAGATCTGAATCTTAGTCAGATATGATGGTTGGAACATATTTCCAAGAATTATAACATTGGTCTTTATATGACCCGGTAAGGTGATGTCATGCCTAGCACACCTGGCCGAAGGACCTAGTGTTATAGTTTCCTTTTTAACAAGGTTAACCATTCTCCCATGAGGAAATTGTAATACTTATTCTATAAGTTGTTCCTAATGGATCCTTTGTGTATCCAGAGTCCGACCTTTGATTGAAGACCATGTCAATGCTATCTCGAAGCATGTCGGTGGTATTCTGATCTTCAATAAGAACAGTTGAAGCAATGCTATCTTTTCTTTATCAATTATCCAAAACCCCGTTGTATGGGTATTGTCATCAAATTCCTCTCCCCTTACCTAAATGGTTTCTACTCTCTATCCTATCGTGGATATCTTGCTCTGCTTGTCCTTGGGAAGGGTATACCCCTGGTATATGTGTCAAACACATTTTACTTTCCATTGTTCTGTTTGATCTGATGATCACATTTTCCTTTCCATTGATTTGTTTAACCTTCCTTGTGATCCATATGATCTAAGCAGTAATATTCTTCTGCTTATGTAAACACCTTGGTGTACAACCGTGTCAGTAAGACCCTGTTGCATTTGGCGATAGCATTCCGGTAACCACCGATGGACGAGAACTTTGCCTATTGGTCCGCCTCGTTCAACGAGCAGGAAAATGGTTCTCTTTGTCCCTCGCCCTTGGTACCGACGTTGTTGCCAACATAACTGACAGGCTACCCTCTGACATGCATTACTTACATGATCGTGCAAGAAGTCACCGCCCTTCCTACTTTTAACCCACATGGTGGGCCCATAACCCACAGTTCCATAGGATCGAAACCTGACTCTCATGTACACCCCCTGTTCCCAAAGTTATTCCTCCCGCGTGGACTCGTATGTAATTCATGAGCCACCTTCCGATGAGATCATCAATTCTGGCATCGGACACAATAATTATTCCGTTGCTTTGAAACCCTTTCACCTTCTGACTAGGCATTGAACGATCGCCTGGCTGCTTGAAACTTCTCATTGTATCTTCAAACTTTACTCTCGATGTGTGTCGGTGTCAAAACTGGCGGATCTCGGGTAGGGGGTCCCGAACTGTGCGTCTAGGATCGATGTTAACAGGAGACGGGGGACACAATGTTTACCCAGGTTCGGGCCCTCTCTATGGAGGTAATACCCTACTTCCTGCTTGATTGATCTTGATGAATATGAGTGTTACAAGAGTTGATCTACCACGAGATCGTAATGGCTAAACCCTAGAAGCCTAGCCTATGAGTATATGGTAATGAATATGTCCTATCCGTACTATGCTCTCCGGTTTATATAAACACCGGAGAGATCTAGGGTTACATGAGGTCGGTTACATAGGAGGAAATATTCATAATAGGTCGCCTAGCTTGCCTTCCACGCCAAGTAGAGTCCAATCCGGACACGGGTATTGTCTTCGGCCTTCGTATCTTCACAGCCCATCGGTCCGGCCCATGGATAACAGACCGGACGCCCGAGGACCCCTTAGTCCAGGACTCCCTCAGTAGCCCCTGAACCTGGCTTCAATGACGAGGAGTCCGGCGTGCAGATTGTCTTCGGCATTGCAAGGCGGGTTCCGTTCTTCCTAACTCCAGGATAGTCTTCAGATGTGATCATTGTATCCAGACCTGTAACGCACTCCACACACAACTGCACAGAGAATATAATATTTGCACAAGTTTGATCTGCTGACAGCTTTTTACAACATGACATACGCCTGTCCGGCCATAATTGAACCGTTTCTTTTTATCTGCCATCCCACGTCTCAAAACGCGGTTGCTACTGGCACGTCTTGTCGAAGCAGAGATCGTGTCCCCCTATCGCGGGATTCTCATCAATGCGGGCATGGGTAACCCAACCGCGTCGTTTGCACGACCCTTGGGAATAGGCGAGTTTAAGGCGAGCGGGGAGGCGCTTGACATTCGTGGCCTCTATAAGGGGGTAAGGATTCCCCTCTTTTACCCACGCCCCTTTTCTTTCTCAGCCCTTCCGTCCTCGAGCTCGCCCAAGCTTTAGCTTTTCCCTGGTTCGAGAAAGTACTCCAAAGATGTCCGGATCCAGAGCTGGAGGTAAGTGGATGGCCTCTTCAGTCAAGAAGAAGGATATCAGGGAGCTCTGGGAGGCCGGATATCTGGCCAAAGAGATCGCTCATCGACTCCCGGCCAAGGGACAGGTCGTCCCCACTCCCGAGCCCCATGAGAGGGTTGTGTTTCTCACACACTTCGTCCGCGGGCTTGGGTTCCCTCTTCACCCATTCGTCCGCGGGTTAATGTTTTACTACGGGCTGGATTTCCACGACCTAGCCCCTAACTTCATCCTCAATATTTCGGCATTTATCGTCGTTTGTGAGGCTTTTCTCCGCATCCCGCCTCACTTCGGCCTGTGACTGAAGACCTTCAATGTGAGGCCGAAAGTAGTGCGCGGTCAACAAGCAGAATGCGGAGGTGCCATGGTGGGCAAGATGCCCAACGTCACCTGGCCCGAAGGTTCATTTGCGGAGGCGGTAAAGGGGTGGCAATCGGGGTGGTTCTACATCACCGAGCCGTGCGACGCTGATTGGTTGGCGGCTCCCGAATTCTGATCCGGAATCCCGATGTGGCTCACCTCCTGGCAAGAGAGGGGCCTAACCTGGGGTCCCTCGGACGAGCTGACTGGGCTCCAGACATGCATCCAAAACATGATAGAAAGGAAAATCAAGCTCGTCAATGTGGTCCAGGTCATGCTTGTTCGTCGGGTCCTTCCATGCCAACGCCGAACTTGTAATTTGTGGGAGTTCGAGCCGGCCAAGCACCAGACGCTACTGGAGCTCTTCGGCACGACGCACGAAGAAATCTGGAAGGTGCTCTTTAAGGCCGGCGAGGCGCCACCGCCTACGACCGAAGACCGCGGGCTTAGCTTGAAGCGCCAGCCCAACCCGGTAAGCTCCTTTAAAGTTTTCAAGGAGTATCCCCTATTAGCATATTTTGAGAGGAATTTTAAGCTTCCTTCCCCTATTTTCAGGCCTGGATTAAGTTGGCCGAGGAGATTAACTGTCCGGCTCCGCTGCCCGAGGACCAAGAATTTCCATTATTGGAGAAGATGCTGTTCCCTGCACCTTATGAGGTGCTAGAGAAGACGGCTAAGAAGGCGGCCCAAGGGGCTAAGAAGAGCCTTCGCCGAAGACGCACTCCGGACGCGACGTCCAGAAGCGAGACTTCCTCTTCGTCCGCTAATGACGATGATGAATAGGAAGAGGAAAACGACTCCCCACCCGAAGCGGGGAGGAAGAAGAGAGCGCCCCCCACAAGCCCAGAGGCGAAAGCGCCTAAGAGGGTTAAAGGCTCCCTCGCGGATAACTCCGCGTGGGATGTTGACAGCAGTCCGGAACGACCTCGCCGGACCAAGCCTCGGGCCGCTTCGTAAGCACCAGAATTCGCAAATGTCTAGCTTTTCTGGTTTGTAATATTGACATATTGTAAACCTTGTCCTTGCAGTCCGGCGTGCGATAACTCCCCGCGATCCTCGACAGAGGATTCGCTGGACACACAGGAGATGGCTAGCATATCTCTGCCGCCTGCTCATTCCGTCTCACCCAGGGGTGATGACGAGGTGGTGTCCAAAAAGGCCTTCCTGGGCCGGGGGGAGGTTTCAGAGATCATCAGGGTGACACCCCAGGATGACCCCTCGGACGTCGGACACCTGGGGGAAAAAACCCCCATGGGGACTGGTGATGGGGCCCAAATTCCCTTCGGCCCTCAGCCGGATACCATCCCGGAAACCTATACAGCTCCGGGGTCCAGCGAATGGCATTCCCCACCAGGAGGGGGTATGCCTGTTCCACCGGTGACCTCTGTCCAACCAGAGGCACCAGATAATCTGCTGGAGGCACTTCGAGGCGCCTCTATCGTGGATGAACATCGTGTCCTTATGGACACGGTAATAGAGAAGGTTGAGTCTGTTAAAAGCGGACTGACCGAAGCCTGCACTAGCCTTCTAACAGGCTTTGAGGTAAGTAATGTGATTATGGGAAAAATATCACAATATAGACAGTAGCCCCTGATGCTCTGTTTGGTGTTCGGGAAGAAAAGCCGAATAGAGGATCAAAAAATCGCAGGAGTCTAACATAAGTTGTCTATGTGGATAAGCAGGTATCGCTGCAGGCTGCCACTGCTCATGCTGCAGAGGTTTCTGGACTAAAGCAGAAATTGGAGCGGGCCGAGAAGGAGCTCGGCCGCGTGAAGAAGCAGTTGGAAGATAGCCGAGGTATGCGATAACCTGTGTGTACGTTTTGAAAAGAAATGAATAGTCCGACTGGACTAAAGTGTCATAAACTTTATTAGGGGCCACGACCGAGGTGGCAGCCCTGAAGAAGGCGCTAGCCGAGGCCGAGGATAAGGCGGCCAAAGAGCGTGTCTCACGCGAGAAACACGAGGCCCGGGTTGGCGAGGCGCAGCAACAGCTCCAGGGCGCGATAGAGAGATTGGAGGCCCTGGAGCGCGATTGTAAGGCGCAAGAGTCCGAATTGGTGAAGGCTCGCCAGAGCGCTCAGGATGCACGAGCCAAAGCCCAGAGCGCCCTCCAGGAAATCGAGATGGCCAAGAGGATTGCGGCAGGTAAGTTCTTCACCATGCAGAGCAAGCGTGTAGAGGCAACGTCCCTTGTACTTATCCTGAATTTTGATTTTTCAGGGGCATTTATAGATTTGCCGCACAGTGTGTCGGATGCGGCCGAGCATTATAGAGCCGAGGAAGGGATGTCTATGGAGAAGCTGTTCTGGTCCCAATATCTGGGATTTGAACATCCAGTGCCCTTCAGTGACCAGCTGAAGCAGTTGGTCGAGCTGCACAGGTTGGCAGAGTTAGCCATGAAGGACTTTATAGTCCGGCTGTGGCCTGCCGATCCTATACCGAGCAGCTACTTCGGACTTGTGCAGCGGCTTGTGAGTGCCTGTCCGCGGCTCGAAGCCGTGAAGCGGTCGGTCTGTATTGAAGGTGCGCGCATGGCCTTTGCCCGCGTCAAGACGCATTGGGCGAAGCTGGATGCCAAGAAGCTGATGACCGAGGGACCGCCGGAGGGCAAGGAGCATCGTCGACCCGAACACTATTTTGATGGTGTCCTGGAGGGATCCCGTCTGGCGGTGGAGCAATGTTCAAAGGATATTATATTCCCATAAGAACATGTGTACTATCTTGCCCTGTAATATGGAACAACGATGTTATGTAGTATAATGTTTATGATTTTAAATTTTACCTCCTGTGCGGGCGTTTATTAAATCTGAGGGATGAACAGTCGTCGGCTTCTGCCCCCACGTAGATAGTACGGGGGTGTTCGGGATAAATCTAAACACTCTTTACACCACATTCTGGTACTTAAAGGAGGTGTTTAGTGCAATGAACGAGGCAATCAGACTATGCGGCCTTTACAGCCCCCACTTAGCCATAGGAGTTTGACAATTAATAAAGTTGGCGAAGCCCCTGGTGTTCGGAAGACCGAATTAGGGGCGCTATATACGCCTAATCGGAAGAACCGATTCTTCGCAAGAAGCGGGAAAAATCTCCAATGATTTAGAACCTCACGAACAGCTGACCGGCTCTCGCCGCATCATGACAGTCAGTTTTTGGCTTACTCTACCGAGGTGCTCGTCCGGAAGAACCGGGACACAATTGCAGTAGTTCTCCCTTTACTACCCTAGCCGATATAGCGGAACGTAAGGTAGTAAGCACAGGAGCCGGGCAACCCAACTATTGACCAAAGACATGATTCGGAGCCGATGCATATAATGCTATAAGTTCGGGGTGCCGAACTATACTATAAAAGTGTTCAGACTTTTATTGCCGTGATGCGGGGTGTTATTAAGCCCCTGGCGTATTAGTACGTATCATGGTGTACGTGTGCAATGAGTAATAAATACTGAGGTGAGGAAACGAAAAAAATGAAGTAATGGGCTGACGCCACCATTTATTCACCGTTGTGGTGTAATCAGTACGTCAAGGCGTACTTTGTACAAGTAATGCGATAAGCAAGTAAGGCTATTGAAAATGCCGTAACCAAGGGCGAGCTGCGTGCGGGTATGTAAAACAAGTATAGTAATCGTTTATTAGAAACCACCTAGGGGTTCCCTTGTACGCCAGAGCTCCTTGCCTCCTTTGGTGTGTTCTGCCAGTAGGTTGTCCGTATAGCCCTTGAAAAGAGAGGAAAACCTGTACAAAGAAAAAAGCAGAAACGTGCGAATCCCAGGGTCTATCAAGCCGTACTGCGGATTGCGAGCGAGTTGTGCCTCCGTCAGCACCCCGTGAGTGCGTAGTTTAAATGCGCGTGGTACTAATACCATTGCCTCGCCGGGGCTGGGACGGAGGCCGAATTTGCTAGACTGGCTCATGACGAGCCGGGCTATCCGTTTGCAGTGTAGTCCAGATCCTCTTGATGATGTCCAGGGGCTCGGCAACCGGATTATAGTGTTGCTTGAGAAGGCCACTTTGTGAAGGAAATATGCCCTAGAGGCAATAATAAAGTATTATATATTTCCTTATATCATGATAAATGTTTATTATTCATGCTAGAATTGTATTAACCGGAAACATAATACATGTGTGAATACATAGACAAACAGAGTGTCACTAGTATGCCTCTACTTGACTAGCTCGTTAATCAAAGATGGTTATGTTTCCTAGCCATAGATATGAGTTGTCATTTAATTAACGGGATCACCTCATTAGGAGAATGACGTGATTGACTTGACCCATTCGGTTAGCTTAGCACCCGATCGTTTAGTATGTTGCTATTGCTTTCTTCATGACTTATACATGTTCCTATGACTATGAGATTATGCAACTCCCGTTTACCGGAGGAACACTTTGTGTGCTACCAAACGTCACAACGTAAATGGGTGATTATAAAGGTGCTCTACAGGTGTCTCCAAAGGTACTAGTTGGGTTGGCGTATTTCGAGATTAGGATTTGTCACCCCAATTGTCGGAGAGGTATCTCTGGGCCCACTCGGTAATGCACATCACTATAAGCCTTGCAAGCATTGTGACTAATGAGTTAGTTGCGGGATGATGTGTTACGGAACGAGTAAAGAGACTTGCCGGTAACGAGATTGAACTAGGTATCGAGATACCGACGATCAAATCTTGGGCAAGTAACATACCGGTGACAAAGGGAACAACATATGTTGTTATGCGGTCTGACCGATAAAGATCTTCGTAGAATATGTGGGAGCCAATATGGGCATCCAGGTCCCGCTATTGGTTATTGACCGGAGACGTGTCTCGGTCATGTCTACATAGTTCTCGAACCCGTAGGGTCCGCACGCTTAAAGTTACGATGACAGTTTTATTATGAGTTTATGTATGTTGATGTACCGAAGGAGTTCGGAGTCCCGGATGAGATCGGGGACATGACGAGGAGTCTCGAAATGGTCGAGACGTAAAGATCGATATATTGGACGACTATATTCGGACTTCGGAAAGGTTCCGAGTGATTCGGATATTTTTCAGAGTACCGGAGAGTTACGGGAATACGTATTGGGCCTTATTGGGCCATACGGGATAGAAGGAAAAGGGCCTCAAGGGTGGCCGCACCCCTCCCCTTGGTCTGGTCCGAATTGGACTAGGGAAGGGGGGGTGCCCCCTTCCTTCCTTCTCTTTTTCCCTTCCTCTTTTCCTATTCCATATGGGAGGTGGAATCCTATTAGGACTAGGGAGTCCTAGTAGGACTCCACACTTGGTGCGCCCCCTCCTAGGGCCGGCCTCCTCCTCCGTTGCTCCTTTATATACGGGGGCAGGGGGCACCCCATGGACACAACAATTGATCCTTGAGATCTCTTAGCCGTGTGCGGTGCCCCCCTCCACCATATTACACCTCGGTAATACCGTTGCGGAGCTTAGGCGAAGCCCTGCGTCGGTGGAACATCATCATCGTCACCACGCCGTCGTGCTGACGAAACTCTCCCTCAACACTCGGCTAGATAGGAGTTCGAGGGACGTCATCGAGCTGAACGTGTGTAGAACTCGGAGGTGCCGTACGTTCGGTACTTGATCGGTCGGATCGTGAAGACGTACGACTACATCAACCGCGTTGTGATAACGCTTCCGCTGTCGGTCTACGAGGGTACGTAGACAACACTCTCCCCTCTCGTTGCTATGTATCACCATGATCTTGCATGTGCGTAGGAATTTTTTTGAAATTACTACATTTCCCAACAGTGGTATCAGAGCCTGGTTTTATGCGTTGATGCTATGCACGAGTAGAACACAAGTGAGTTGTGGGCGATATAAGTCATACTGCTTACCAGCATGTCATACTTTGGTTCAGCGGTATTGTGAGATGAAGCGGCCCGGACCGACATTACGCGTACGCTTACGCGAGACTGGTTTCACCGTTCGGAGCACTCGTTGCTTAAAGGTGACTGGCGGGTGTCTGTCTCTCTCACTTTAGTTAAACCATGTGTGGCTACGCCCGGTCCTTGCGAAGGTTAAAACAACACCAACTTGACAAACTATCGTTGTGGTTTTGATGCGCAGGTAAGAACGGTTCTTGCTAAGCCCGTAGCAGCCACGTAAAACTTGCAACAACAAAGTAGAAGACGTCTCACTTGTTTTTGCAGGGCATGTTGTGATGTGATATGGTCAAGACATGATGTGATATAATGTGTTGTATGAGATGATCATGTTTTGTAACCGAGTTATCGGCAACTGGCAGGAGCCATATGGTTGTCGCTTTATTGTATGAAATGCAATCGCCATGTAATAGTTTTACTTTATCACTAAGCGGTAGCGATAGTCGTAAAAGCAATTAGTTGGCGAGACGACAACGATACTACGATGGAGATCAAGGTGTCGCGCCGGTGACGATGGTGATCATGACGGTGCTTCGGAGATGGAGATCACAAGCACAAGATGATGATGGCCATATCATATCACTTATATTGATTGAGTGTGATGTTAATCCTTTATGCATCTTATCTTGCTTTGTTTGACGGTAGCATTATAAGATGATCCTTCACTAAATTATCAAAGTATAAGTGTTCTACCTGAGTATGCACCGTTGCGAAAGTTCTTCGTGCTGAGACACCACGTGATGATCGGGTGTGATAGGCTCTACGTTCAAATACAACGGGTGCAAAATAGTTGCACACGCGGAATACTCAGGTTAAACTTGACGAGCCTAGCATATAACAGATATGGCCTCGGAACACGGAGACCGAAAGGTCGAGCGTGAATCGTATAGTAGATATGATCAACATAGTGATGTTCACCATTGAAACTACTCCATCTCACGTGATGATCGGACATGGTTTTGTTGATATGGATCACGTGATCACTTAGAGGATTAGAGGGATGTCTATCTAAGTGGGAGGTCTTAAGTAATATGATTAATTGAACTTGAATTTATCATGAACTTAGTACCTGATAGTATTTTGCAAATTATGTTGTAGATCAATAGCTCGCGTTGTTGCTTCCCTGTGTTTATTTTTGATATGTTCCTAGAGAAAAATTATGTTGAAAGATGTTAGTAGCAAAGATGAGGATTGGATCCGTGATCTGAGGATTATCCTCATTGCTGCACAGAAGAATTATTTCCTTGATGCACCGCTAGGTGACAGACCTATTGCAGGAGCAGATGCAGACGTTATGAACGTTTTGGCTAGCTCAATATGATGACTACTTGATAGTTTAGTGCACCATGCTTAACGGCTTAGAATCGGGACTTCAAAGACGTTTTGAACGTCATGGACCATATGAGATGTTCCAGGGGTTGAAGTTAATATTTCAAGCAAATACCCGAGTTAAGAGATATGAAGTCTCCAACAAGTTCTATAGCTAAAAGATGGAGGAGAATCGCTCAACTAGTGAGCATGTGCTCAGATTGTCTGGGTACTACAATCGCTTGAATCAAGTGGGAGTTAATCTTCCAGATAAAATAGTGATTGACAGAATTCTCTAGTCACCATTACCAAGTTAGTAGAACTTCGTGATGAACTATAGTATGCAAGGGATGACGAAAGTAATTCCCGAGCTCTTCGTGATGCTGAAATCGACGAAGGTAGAAATCAAGAAAAACATCAAGTGTTGATAGTTGACGAGACCACTAGTTTCAAGAAAAGGGCAAAGGGATAGAAGGGGAACTTCAAGAAGAACGGCAAGCAAGTTGCTGCTCAAGTGAAGAAGCCTAAGTCTGGTCCTAAGCCTGAGACTAAGTGCTTCTACTGCAAAGGGACTGGTCACTGGAAGCGGAACTACCCCAAGTATTTGGTGGATAAGAAGGATGGCAAAGTGAACAAAGGTATATTGGATATACATGTTATTGATGTGTACTTTACTAGTGTTTATAGCAACCCCTCGGTATTTGATACTGGTTCAGTTGCTAAGAGTAGTAACTCGAAACGGGAGTTGCAGAATAAACAGAGACTAGTAAAAGGCGAGGTGACGATGTGTGTTGGAAGTAGTTCCAAGATTGATATGATCATCATCACACACTCCCTATACTTTCGGGATTAGTGTTGAAACTAAATAAGTGTTATTTGGTGTTTGCGTTGAGCATGAATATGATTTGATCATGTTTATTGCAATACGGTTATTCATTTAAGTTAGAGAACAATTGTTGTTCTGTTTACATGAATAAAAACCTTCTATGGTCATACACACCAACGAAAATGGTTTGTTGGATCTCGATCGTAGTGATACACATATTCATAATATTGAAGCCAAAAGATGCAAAGTTAATAATGATAGTGCAACTTATTTGTGGCACTGCTGTTTAGGTCATATTGGTGTAAAGCGCATGAAGAAACTCCATACTGATGGGATTTTGGAATCACTTGATGCTTGCGAACCGTGCCTCATGGGCAAGATGACTAAAACGCCGTTCTCCGGAACTATGGAGAGAGCAACAGATTTGTTGGAAATCATACATACAGATGTGTGTGGCCCGATAAATATTTAGGCTCGTGGCGGATATCGTTATTTTCTCACCTTCACAGATGAGTTGAGCAGATATGGGTATATCTACTTGATGAAAGATAAGTCTGAAACATTTGAAAAGTTCAAAGAATTTCAGAGTGAAGTGGAAAATCATCGTGACAAGAAAATAAAGTTTCTATGATCTGATCGTAGAGAAGAGTATTTGAGTTACGAGTTTGGCCTTCAGTTAAAACAATGTGAAATAGTTTCACTACTCACGCCACCTAGAACACCACGGTGTAATGGTGTGTCCGAATGTCGTAATCGTACTTTATTAGATATGGTGCAATATATGATGTATCTTACCGATCTACCACTATCGTTTTGGGGTTATGCATTAGAGACAGCTGCATTCACGTTAAATAGGGCACCATCAAAATCCATTGACACGACGCCTTATGAACTGAGGTTTAGCAAGAAACCAAAGTTGTCGTTTCTTAAAATTTTGGGGTTGCGATGCTTATGTGAAAAAGTTTCATCCTGATAAGCTCAAAACCCAAATCGGAGAAATGTGTCTTCATAGGATACCCAAAGGAGATAGTTGGGTACACCTTCTATCACAGATCCGAAGGCAAGACATTCGTTGCTTAGTATGGATCCTTTCTAGAGAAGGAGTTTCTCTCAAAAGAAGTGAGTGGGAGGAAAGTAGAACTTGATGAGGTAACTGTACCTGCTCCCTTATTGGAAAGTAGTTCATCACAGAAATCTGTTCCTGTGACTTCTACACCAATTAGTGAGGAAGTTAATGATGATGATCATGTAACTTCAGATCAAGTTACTACCAAACCTCGTAGGTAAACCAGAGTAAGATCCGCACCATAGTGGTACGGTAATCCTGTTCTGGAGGTTATGTTACTAGACCATGACGAACCTACGAACTATGAAGAAGCGATGGTGGGCCCAGATTCCGCAAAATGGCTTGAGGCCATGAAATCTGAGATGAGATCCATGTATGAGAACAAAGTGTGGACTTTGGTTGACTTGCCCAATGATTGGCAAGCAATTGAGAATAAATGGATCTTCAAGAGGAAGACGGACGCTGATAGTAGTGTTACTGTCTACAAAGCTAGAATTGTCGCAAAAAGGTTTTCGACAAGTTCAAAGTGTTGACTACGATGAGAGTTTCTCACTCGTATCTATGCTTAAGTCTGTCCGAATCATGTTAGCAATTGACGCATTTTATGAAACATGGCAAATGGATAAACAAAACTGCATTCCTTAATGGATTTATTAAAGAAGAGTTGTATATGATGCAACCAGGAGGTTTTGTCAATCCTAAAAGTGCTAACAAAATATGCAAGCTCCAGCGATCCATCTATGGACTGGTGCAAGCATCTCGGAGTTGGAATATACACTTTGATAAAGTTGATCAAAGGATATAGTTTTATACAGACTTGCGGTGAAGTCTGTATTTACAAGAAAGTGAGTGGGAGCACTACAGCATTTCTGATAAGTATATGTGAATGACATATTGTTGATCGGAAATAATGTATAATTATTCTGCAAAGCATAAAGGAGTATTTGAAAGGAGTCTTTCAAAGAAAGACCTCGGTGAAGCTACTTACATGTTGAGCATCAAGATCTATAGAGATAGATCAAGACGCTTGATAAGTTTTTTCAATGAGTACATACCTTAACAAGATTTTGAAGTGGTTCAAAATGAAACAGTCAAAGAAAGAGTTTCTTGCCTGTGTTACAAGGTGTGAAATTGAGTAAGACTCAAAACCCGACCACGGCAAAAGATAGAAAAAGAATGAAAGTCATTCCCTATGCCTCGGCCATAGGTTCTATAAAGTATGCCATGCTGTGTACCAGATCTATTGTATACCCTACACTGATTTTGGCAAGGGAGTACAATAGTGATCTAGGAGTAGATCACTGGACAGCGGTCAAAATTATCCTTACTGGAATAAGGATATGTTTCTCGATTATGGAAGTGACAAAAGGCTTGTCGTAAAGGGTTACGTCGATGCAAGTTTTTACACTAATCTAGATGACTCTAAGTCTCGGTCTAGATACACATTGAAAGTGGGAGCAATTAGCTAGAGTAGCTCCATGCAGAGCATTGTAAACATAGAAATTTGCAAAATACTTACGAATCTGAATGTGACAGACCCGTTGACTAAAATTATCTCACAAACAAAACATGATCACACCTTAGTACTCTTTGGGTGTTAATCACATAGCGATGTGAACTAGATTATTGACTCTAGTAAACCCTTTGAGTGTTGGTCACATAGAGATGTGAACTATGGGTGTTAATCACATGGTGATGTGAATTATTGATGTTAAATCACATGGCGATGTGAACTAGATTATTGACTCTAGTGCAAGTGGGAGACTGAAGGAAATATGCCCTAGAGGCAATAATAAAGTATTATATATTTCCTTATATCATGATAAATGTTTATTATTCATGCTAGAATTGTATTAACCGGAAACATAATACATCTGTGAATACATAGACAAACAGAGTGTCACTAGTATGCCTCTACTTGACTAGCTCGTTAATCAAAGATGGTTATGTTTCCTAGCCATAGACATGAGTTGTCATTTGATTAACGGGATCACCTCATTAGGAGAATGACGTGATTGACTTGACCCATTCCGTTAGCTTAGCACCCGATTGTTTAGTATGTTGCTATTGCTTTCTTCATGACTTATACATGTTCCTATGACTATGAGATTATGCGACTCCCGTTTACCGGAGGAACACTTTGTGTGCTACCAAACGTCATAACGTAAATGGGTGATTATAAAGGTGCTCTACAGGTGTCTCCAAAGGTACTTGTTGGGTTGGCGTATTTCGAGATTAGGATTTGTCACTCCAATTGTCGGAGAGGTATCTCTGGGCCCACTCGGTAATGCACATCACTATAAGCCTTGCAAGCATTGTGACTAATGATTTAGTTGCGGGATGATGTGTTACGGAACGAGTAAAGAGACTTGCCGGTAACGAGATTGAACTAGGTATCGAGATACCGACGATCAAATCTCGGGCAAGTAACATACCGGTGACAAAGGGAACAACGTATGTTGTTATGCGGTCTGACCGATAAAGATCTTCGTAGAATATGTGGGAGCCAATATGGGCATCCAGGTCCTGCTATTGGTTATTGACCGGAGACGTGTCTCGGTCATGTCTACATAGTTCTCGAACCCGTAGGGTCCGCACGCTTAAAGTTACGATGACAGTTTTATTATGAGTTTATGTATGTTGATGTACCGAAGGAGTTCGGAGTCCCGGATGAGATCGGGGACATGACGAGGAGTCTCGAAATGGTCGAGACGTAAAGATCGATATATTGGACGACTATATTCGGACTTCAGAAAGGTTCCGAGTGATTTGGGTATTTTTCGGAGTACCGGAGAGTTACGGGAATACGTATTGGGCCTTATTGGGCCATACGGGAAAGAAGGAAAAGGGCCTCAAGGGTGGCCGCACCCCTCCCCTTTGTCTGGTCCGAATTGGACTAGGGAAGGGGGGCGCCCCCTTCCTTCCTTCTCTTTTTCCCTTCCTCTTTTCCTATTCCATATGGGAGGTGGAATCCTACTAGGACTAGGGAGTCCTAGTAGGACTCCACACTTGGTGCGCCCCCTCATAGGGCCGACCTCCTCCTCCCTTGCTCCTTTATATACGGGGGCAGGGGGCACCCCATGGACACAACAATTGATCCTTGAGATCTCTTAGCCGTGTGCGGTGCCCCCCTCCACCATATTACACCTCGATAATACCGTTGCGGAGCTTAGGCGAAGCCCTGCGTCGGTGGAACATCATCATCGTCACCACGCCGTCGTGCTGACGAAACTCTCCCTCAACACTCGGCTGGATCGGAGTTCGAGGGACGTCATCGAGCTGAACGTGTGTAGAACTCGGAGGTGCCGTACGTTCGGTACTTGATCGGTCGGATCATGAAGACGTACGACTACATCAACCGCGTTGTGATAACGCTTCCGCTGTCGGTCTACGAGGGTACGTAGACAACACTCTCCCCTCTCGTTGCTATGCATCACCATGATCTTGCATGTGCGTAGGAATTTTTTTGAAATTACTACGTTTCCCAACACTTTGTACTTCTGCTGCTAGGGCGGTAGTGCGTTCCTCTGTACGGAGGGAGCATTCCGTGTTTCCATTTACTGTGATGACTCCCCGTGGACCGGACATTTTTAGCTTGAGATAAGCATAGTGTGGCACCGCGTTGAATCTAGCGAATGCGGTTCGTCCGAGCAGCGCGTGATAGCCGCTGCGGAATGGGACGATATCGAAGATTAGTTCTTCACTTCGGAAGTTATCCGGGGAACCGAATACTACCTCCAGCGTTATTGAGCCCGTACAACGGGCCTCTACGCCTGGTATGGCTCCTTTAAATGTAGTCTTCGTGGGCTTGACTCGTGAGGGGTCAATGCTCATTTTACATACTGTCCTGATAGAGCAGGTTGAGGCTGCTACCGCCGTCCATTAGGACTCAAGTCAGGTGGAATCCGTCGATGATTGGGTCGAGGACCAGTGCGGCTGAACCGCCATGCCGGATGCTAATTGGATGGTCTCGGCGGTCGAATGTGATCGGGAATGATGACCATGGATTAAATTTCGGGGCGACGGGCTCTGCCGCATAGACGTCCCTGAGTGCATGCTTGTGCTCCCTTTTGGGAATATGTGTAGCGTATATCATGTTACCGTTTTGACTTGAGGGGGGAATTTCTTTTGCCCCCCGGTGTCCGGCTGCCGGGGCTCTTCGTCATCGTCCTTGCTCTATGATTCCCCTTCTTTGTTTCTGCTATTTTCCTTGCTGACTTGTTTAAAGACCCGGCAATCCCTGTTAGTATGGTTGGCCGATTTGTCTGGGGTGCCATGTATTTGGCAAGGACGGTCGAGTATGCGGTCCAAGCTAGATGGTTTCCCACTGCTCCTTTTATAGGGCTTCTTTCGCTGGCCGGACTTGGAGCCACTGAATCCGGCATGAACTGTTGTGTCATCGGTGTTATCGCCATTGCTTCGGCGTTTGTTTCTGTTGCGCCGGAGCTTGCCGGTGCTATTTTTGCCCTCGGAGGGGCTTGTTTCGTTGGCCGTGTTTGTACTACAGGCAAGCCAACTGTCTTCTCACGCGCAAAAGCGGGTCATGAGTGCCGTGAGGCCTGCCATGGACTTCGGCTTTTCTTGGCCGAGGTGGCATGCTAGCCATTCGTCACGGATGCTGTGTTTGAAGGCTGCCAAGGCCTCAGCATCCGGACAGTCAATGATCTGGTTCTTTTTGGTTAGGAACCTAGTCCAGAATTTTCTGGCTGATTCTCCAGGTTGTTGAACTATGTGGCTTAGATCATCGGCATCTGATGGCCGGACATATGTTCCTTGGAAGTTGTCTAGGAAAGCTTCTTCCAAGTCCTCCCAGCTGCCGATAGAATTTTCAGGCAGGCTGTTAAGCCGGTGCCGAGCTGGCCCTTTGAGCTTGAGTGGGAGATATTTGATGGCGTGGAGGTCATCTCCTCGAGCCATGTGGATGTGGAGGATGAAATCCTCAATCCATACTGCGGGATCGGTTGTGCCATCATATGATTCGATATTGATGGGCTTGAATCCCTCGGGGAATTCGTGATCCAGTACCTCGTCCGTGAAGCAGAGAGGGTGTGCGGCACCTCTGTATCGGGCCGCATCACGGCGTAGCTCTGGTGGAGTCCGTCTGCGGCATTCGGCCCGGGCGTGGTTAGGTTTGTCACGTCCGAATAGGTAGCCATCGTCGTGCCTTGAGGCACGTTCGCGCGATTCGTAGATCGATCTTGTATGTCCTGCTTTATTGTCCAGGGTCTGCCGAAGGTCGTATGTGTGACCCCGAACTCTTTTGTCTTTATTTTTTCGGGGTGGTGGGGCAGGCTGCTGTTCGGCCTGAGTTGCCGCTTTATCCCGACCGCGGGGTGGCTGGTCGGCCACCCTGTCTCAACCACGCGGTGGTCGTTCCGCATTACGCGAGGGAGATGTGTGCTCCGGTGCTTCCTCGTCGAATTGAGGTAGCAGTCTGCGTTTCGGGTAGCTCTTAGCTGGGCACTTGAGGCCGTATTCTTCGGCAGTCAAGACATCAGTCCATCTGTCTACGGGAAGATCTTGTTTGGCTTGAAGCTGCTGTTGTTTCTTTTTCAGGCTCCTTGCAGTGGCTATGAGCTGAAGCTTAAAGCGCTCCTGCTCCACAGGGTCCTCCAGCACGATGAAGTCTTCGTTGCCGAGGCTTGTCTCTTCCTCAGAGGGTGGATGGTAACTATCGTCCTCCGAGTTATCTTCTGTGGCCTGTTCATCAGGGTTGTCTTGCCTGTTGTCATGTTCCTCCAGTTCGGATAGCGCACCGACGGGGTCTTCATTGTTTTCGGCGTCACCCGGAGTGCTATTTTCTCCGGTACCAGTGCTGCCATCCTTTGAGCGACGAGGCTTAGAACGGCGTTTGGGGCGCCGATGCTTGGACTGCGTCTCAGAGGGTTTGTTCATGTCCGGCTCTTCTTTGTCATCGCCAGATCCTTTGGGTGTATCAACCATGTACACGTCGTACGAGGAGGTGGCCGTCCAACGTCCAGTGAATGGCGGGTCTCGGCCTTGCTCATTGTCGGCATCGTCGTCCATACCTATGATGTCTTCGGAGCCGTAGTCAAGCACGTCGGTTAAGTCGTCGACGGTGGCTATGAAGTGGGTGGCGGGTGGGAAGCAAAATTCCTCGTCGTCCGCCCCTAGCTCAAACCGAATATAGTTCGGCTGTGAGTCTTCCACCAGGGTCAAGTTCTTCAAAGAATTTAGTACGTCACCCAAAGGCGAATGCTGGAAGATGTCTGCGGTGCTAAATTCAAAAATCGACAACCGATCCAGCTCGGTGTCCGCAGGTGTATCCGGTCCGGAACGTGTAGCCGGAGACGAGTCCGGGGTTCCGTTGACGCAAGCATTGCAGGATGTTGAGTCCGTGTGCGGCTACAACGCCGCGAACTTTATGGCCTCGGAGGGCGCGATCTGCTTTGGCTCTAAGGCCATTGTAGCAACAGGATCCATCTCCTGGATGTGATCCGATGACAGATTTAAATCAAGTTCATCGGAGAGAGGGGGAGTGATCACCGCGGTCTCAAATCCATCGAAGATCAAGTCTCCACGGATATCCGCGACGTAATTCAAGCTTCTGAATCTGACCTGATGGCCAGGGGCGTAGCTATCGACCTGCTCCAGGCGGCCAAGCGAGTTGGCCCGCAGTACGAAGCCGCCGAACACAATGATTTGTCCGGGGAAAAAGATTTCTCCCTGAACGATGCCCTCGCCGGCGATTGGAGGGGCCATCGAGCCTTACTTCCACGGCACAGTGGAACTCTCAATGAAAGCACCAATGTCGGTGTCAAAACCGGCGGATCTCGGGTAGGGGGTCACGAACTGTGCATCTAGGATCGATGGTAACAGGAGACGGGGGACACGATGTTTACCCAGGTTCGGGCCCTCTCTATGGAGGTAATACCCTACTTCCTGCTTGATTGATCTTGATGAATATGAGTGTTACAAGAGTTGATCTACCACGAGATCGTAATGGCTAAACCCTAGAAGTCTAGCCTATGAGTATATGGTAATGAATCTGTCCTATCCGGACTATGCTCTCCGGTTTATATAGACACCGGAGAGATCTAGGGTTACATGAGGTCGGTTACATAGGAGGAAATCTTCATAATAGGTCGCCTAGCTTGCCTTCCACGCCAAGTAGAGTCCAATCCGGACACGGGTATTGTCTTCGGCCTTCGTATCTTCACAGCCCATCAGTCCGGCCCATGGATAACAGGCCGGACGCCCGAGGACCCCTTAGTCCAGGACTCCCTCAATGTGTTTTATTTGTTCAACTCGAGAGGTACTCATATGCTCATTCATGGGTTAATCCCAGATTAATACCCTTATAGCATTCTGTCGTTGCCGATCTGCCCCGTTACCTATTCGTAAGTATGATGAAGATCCCGAAGAAAGGATGCCTACTTCATCATGATGACCTGAAGCAGAGAAATGAAGACATCAACGTAGTGGATCGACCGCTTCGAGAAGAGCAACCAAGATCGAGAAAACTCGTTAGAATTTCGTAACCAAATTCGTTCCCCCTCACTTCCCCTCTTAAATCTCGGGACGAGATTTCTTGTAGTGGAGGAGAATTGTGACGCCCGGATAATTAAGCTACAACAACCCTCTGCTAATGATGCCACGTCACTTCGATTACTGTTGCTAATCTCGCGTTAGTTCGAAACCGATTCAAATTCAAATTCAAAATCAAGCAAACAATAAAAGTTTTCAAATTTTAAAACTAAAATGTTCAGAGTGAACCAAATATTGCATAGGTAATTATGGTGGAGAAACCACACATTTATAAAATATTTAAATACTATAAGATGAATAAAACAGCAGCAAAAACAATTATTTAAAAGCTTTTGTAATAATAAACCATCACAAACTATTGTACTTTATGTGCCAAGTTAAATGTGGTTGTGGCATAATTACATATACTAAATTAGGTACAACTTTGATATTTTACTAACAATAAAGTATATTGGAATTAAGAGAAAACAATAGGGAAAAATAAATAAAAACAAAACAAAGAAAAATAGAAATAAAAGGAATATGGGACCCGCCTCGCTAGGCCTCGGCCCAGCTGGCCACTTGGCTAGCCAGGCCGGCCCAGCCAGCGCCCCACACCCTCCTCCATATCCCCCTACTCGGGGGAAAACCCTAACCGACACCCCCACTTGCCCCCACGATCCCCTTCTCCTCCCCCATCGATCTGGATCCGGGTCGGCCCCGATCCCATCGCCCCCGACGCCCTGCGGCTGCCCGTCGCCGTCCACCGTCGCCCGAGGTCTCCGCCGGCGTCGCCTCCTCGCCTACTCCCTCAGTGCCTACCTCGCCGGAGCACCTCGCCGCCTCGACCACGACGCCGCCGTCCTGTCCGTCGACGACCTCATCTCCGTCGTCGCCCTGTCGTCCCCGTCCTCCTCCCCGAATGGCCTCCACGCAGCTCGACGCCCCCTGTTCACCAACGCCGGTGAGGACCCGTTCATCCTCCCCTTTCCCCTGCTCGTCATCGCGCTCGCCACGCTCACCCCGACCCCACTCGCGCTGAACACCACCTAGGCCACGCCCGCGCCGAGCTCCTCTCGCCCGTGCCTCCGCCGTACCCGCCGTCCGATGCCCCGCGAGCTCCGGCGATCTCGCGTCGCCATCGTTGCGCCCGTGAGCCCCTTGGTCACGCGCCCTCCCTGCCCCGACCACGAACGCGCCACCCCCATTGCCGTGCCCGCGCTTTGCCACGGCCCCGTGCTCACTGCCACTCTGACCGTGCGCCTCTCCCTCCCGCTGCACCCCGCTCGCAGCCCGTAGCCGCCGCTGCCTAGCGCCGCCGTGATGCTGCCTACTACCGTGAACCACGCCACTAGCTGCTCCCAGGCGAGCTCGCCGCTGCTGCCGTTGTTTGCCGACCAAGCGCCGTAGCCGCTGGCCACCGGCTTGCCTCCGCACGTGTGCGCGCGTGCACCCGTGTGGGCTTGGCCTTGTGCCACTGACCACAGGGGCCCACGCCCCTGTATTTTTCCAAGGAAACAAAAGAAAACAAAAATGAAATAAAAATAATAATAACAATATAATTAATTAACTTAATTGGTCCTCTTAACTAATCTAATTAACCCTGTTAATTAACTTTAATTACCTGTTAGGTAAACAGTCAATGACAGTGGGACCCACACGTCAGTTTGACTAGGTCAACTGACTAGTTGACTGCTGACATCACCCTAACATCATGCTGACGTCATAATTACATTTTCTAATTAAATTAATTCTGTTAATTCTAGAAAATGATTAAATCCTTTTAAAATTAATATAAAATAATCCGTAACTCGGATGAAAATACTTTGTACATGAAAGTCGCTCAGAACGACGAGACGAATCCGAATACGCGGTCCGTTTGTCCGCCACACATCCCTAGCATAGCGAACATGCAACAATCCCCCTTCCGTTCGTCTGTCCGAAAATGCCAAACACCGGGGATACTTTCCCGGATGTTTCCCCCTTTCGCCGGTATCACCTATCCCTGCGTTAGATCACCCCTAGCACTACGTATTGCCATGTTATACTTTGTGATGCTTTGATTGCTCTGTTATTTATTGTGTTCCCCTCCGTTACTTCTTTCCGGTAGACCTCGACACCGTTGCCGATACCCCTGTGATCGACTACATCGACGACGACCCCTTCTTCTTGCCAGAGCAACCAGGCAAGCCCCCCCCCTTGATCACCAGATATCGCATATTCCTTCTCTCTACTGCTTGCATTAGAGTAGTGTAGCATGTTACTGCTTTCGGTTAATCCTATTTTGCTGCATAGCCTGTCATTGTTGCTATAGTTGTTACCCTTACCTGCAATCCTAAATGCTTAGTATAGGATGCTAGTATTCCATCAGTGGCCCTACATTCTTGTCCGTCTGCCATGCCATACTACCGGGTTGTGATCACTCGGGAGGTGATCACGGGTATACACTTGTATACATTATATGATACATGTGGTGACTAAAGTCGGGTTGGCTCGTAGAGTACCCACAAGTGATTCCGATGTGGGGGCTGAAAGGACAGGTGGCTCTATCCTGGTAGAGGTGGGCCTGGGTTCCCGATGGCCCCCTACTGTTACTTTGTGGCAGAGCGACAGGGCAGGTTGAGACCACCTAGGTGAGAGGTGGGCCTGGCCCTGGTCGGCGTCCGCGGTTACTTCATAATAACACGCTTAACGAGATCTTGGTATTTGATCTGAGTTGGGTTGTTGACCTTATACGCACTAACCGCCACGTGGGACAAGATATGGGCAACCGACGTCGTGGTATGAGCCGAAGCTCTTTTTGACGCCAGCGACTGAGCGGCGCGCGCCGCATTGGACCGTAAGCCCGTGCTTGTATTATGGGGGCTAGGTCTCCTTCCGGCCGCGTACGCAGCGTGCAGGTGTGCAATGGGCGATGGGCCCAGACCCCTGCACGCATAGGATTTAGACCGGCGTGCTGACCTCTCTGTTGAGCCTAGGTAGGGCTGCGACATGTTGATCTCCCGAGGCCGACATGACCCAGGAAAGTGTGCCCGGCCAAAGGGATCGAGTGTGTCGGGTAATGTGGTGCACCCCTGCAGGGAAGTTGATCTATTCGAATAGCCGTGTCCACGGTAACAAGCGACCCGGAGTTGTACCTTGACCTTATGACAACTAGAACCGGATACTTAATAAAACACACCCTTCCAAGTGCCAGTATAACCCGGTTATCGCTCCCACATAGGGCGACAAGGGGAGGATCACCGGGTAGGATTATGCTATGCGATGATACTTGGTGAACTTACCATCTACTCTCTTCTACATGCTGCAAGATGGAGGCTGCCAGAAGCGTAGTCTTCGACGGGACTAGCTATCCCCCTCTTATTCTGGCATTATGCAGTTCAGTCCACCGATATTGCCCCTTTACACTGATACCCATGCACATGTAGTGTAGATCCTTGCTTGCGAGTACTTTGTATGAGTACTCACGGTTGCTTTTCTCCCTCTTTTCCCCCCTTTCCTTTCTTCTCGGTTGTCACAACCAGATGTTGGAGCCCAGGAGCCAGACGCCACCATCGACGACGACTCTTACTACACCGGAGGTGCCTACTACTATGTGCAGGCTGCTGACGACGACCAAGAGTAGTTTAGGAGGATCCCAGGCAGGAGGCCTGCGCCTCTTTCGATCTGTATCCCAGTTTATGCTAGCCATCTTATGGAAACTTGTTTAACTTATGTCTGTACTCAGATATTGTTGCTTCCGTTGACTCGTCTATGATCGAGCTCTTGTATTCGAGCCCTTGAGGCCCCTAGCTTGTAATATGCTGCTTGTATGACTTATTTTATTTTTAGAGTTGTGTTGTGATATCTTCCTGTGAGTCCCTGATCTTGATCGTACACGTTTGCGTGCATGATTAGTGTACGATTGAATCGGGGGCGTCACAGGCGGCTTCTTCCCGACGTCGCCACGAGCACCACCTTGGCCCCGCGCCCCCGGCCAACTCCTTCGACAACGTCGGCAAGTCATGTGACGCCGCCACGCTCGTCGGAGACCGCCAAGCCAGCTACCTGGTCCAGGGGAGGCGCCTGTCTCTTCGCCGACCAGCTTCTTCAACGACGCCCGCAAGTTGTTCGACGATTTGCCCCAAAGGTACAAATGGACTTTGTCGACGAGTTCTTTTTCCATAATTTCCTCTGCGACTCCGATGATTCCTCATTCGATGATGAGGAGATGGTGGCTGCCGTGTTGGTTGTCCATGACCACCTTAGTAGGCACCGGCCGTTGTTCTGGGGCTCGATCCCGGGGTAGACTTCGGCGTTGAATCGCAACCGAGAGAGTGGTCATTTCCTTCATTGGAAGGGCTAGTTTGAGACACCCAACCCGCTCTTTAAACATCACCAATTCTGACGTCGTTTCCGTATGGCTAGGCATTGTTTTCAACCATATTCGGGAGGGGGTGGTCGGATACAATAAGTATTTCGAGTGCAAGGAGGATGCCCTTGGAAAGATTGGCCTCTCCTCTTATTAAAAATGCACTGCAGCTATCCGGATGCTTGCATACGAAGTTCCCGGTGATCTCATTGACGAGTACGTCCATATGAGCGAGCCAGTGTGTGTGTGCAAGTGCGTTAGATTCACCAGGAGCATGATCTGCAAGCAATTACTCTGGATGCTGTCGGTAGGGAAGCCACTGGTTCGTATCACGCTATGGTTGAGGGACCTTCTCGGTTGCTTGCTCAGTTTTGGAGCCGCGTCTTTTTCCTCAAGCAACAGGGACCGGAGGCCGGGGCCATATCGGACTGCAGGGCCGCCATCGTCTCGGTTCGGCCGAACGGCGTGTTCCCCAAGATGCCCATTGAGGATTCTACCAAGAAGTGGCAAAATACCTTCTTCTACGTGCGCAACGTTGGTGGGTGTAGGTGAAGGAAATATGCCCTAGAGGCAATAATAAAGTTGTTATTTATATTTCCTTATATCATGATAAATGTTTATTGTTCATGCTAGAATTGTATTAACCGGAAACTTAGTACATGTGTGAATACATAGACAAACAGAGTGCCACTAGTATGCCTCTACTTGACTAGCTCGTTAATCAAACATGGTTAAGTTTCCTAGCCATATACATGAGTTGTCATTTGATGAACGGGATCACATCATTAGAGAATGATGTGATTGACTTGACCCATCCGTTAGCTTAGCACTATTATCGTTTAGTTTATTGCTATTGCTTTCTTCATGACTTATACATGTTCCTATGATTATGAGATTATGCAACTCCCGAATACCGGAGGAACACTTAGTGTGCTATCAAATGTCACAACATAATTGGGTGATTATAAAGATGCTCTACAGGTGTCTCCAATGGTGTTTGTTGAGTTGGCATAGATCGAGATTAGGATTTGTCACTCTGATTGTCGGAGAGGTATCTCTGGGCCCTCTCGGTAATGCACATCACTATAAGCCTTGCAAGCAATGTGACTAATGAGTTAGTTGCGGGATGATGCATTGCAGAACGAGTAAAGAGACTTGCCGGTAACGAGATTGAACTAGGTATTGAGATACCGACGATCGAATCTCGGGCAAGTAACATACCGACGACAAAGGGAACAACGTATGTTGTTATGCGGTTCGACCGATAAAGATCTGCATAGAATATGTGGGAGCCAATATGACCATGCAGGTTCCGCTGTTGGTTATTGACCGGAGATGAGTCTCGGTCATGTCTACATAGTTCTCGAACCCATAGGGTCCGCACGCTTAACGTTCGATGACAATCGGTATTCTGATTTTATGTGTTTTGATGTACCGAAGGTTGTTCGGAGTCCCGGATGTGATCACGGACATGAAGAGGAGTCTCGAAATGGTCGAGACATGAAGATTGATATATTGGAAGGTTATGTTTGGACACCGGAAAGGTTTCGGATGAGTTCGGGCATTTTCCGTTGTACCGGGAAGTTACCGGAACCCCCCCGGGGCTTAATGGGCCTGCATGGGCTTTAGTGGAAGAGAGAGGAGGCGGCCAAGAGGAGGGGCGCCACCCAAGCCCAATCCGAATTGGGTAGGGGGCCGGCCCCCTTTTCTTTTTCTCCTCTTCCCCTTCCTTCCCCCTCCTATTAGGACTAGGAAAGGGGGGAACCTACTCCTAGTAGGAGTAGAATTCCCCCCTTGAGGGCGCCCCATGAGGCTGGCCCTCCCCCTCCTCCACTCCTTTATATACGGGGGAAGGGGGCACCCATAGACACAAAAGTTGATTGTTTAGCCGTGTGCAGTGCCCCCCTCCACATATTTCCACCTCAGTCATATTGTTGTAGTCCTTAGGCGAAGCCCTGCGTCGGTAACTTCATCATCACCGTCATCACACCGTTGTGCTGACGAAACTCTCCCTCGGCCTCAGCTGGATCAAGAGTTCGAGGGACGTCACCAAGCTGAACATGTGCAGATCAGGGAGGTGCCGTGCATTCGGTACTTGATCGGTTGGATCACGAAGGCGTTCGACTACATCAACCACGTTACTTAACGCTTTCGCTTTCGGTCTACGAGGGTACGTGGACACACTCTCCGGCTCGTTGCTATGCATCACATAGATAGATCTTGCGTGATCGTAGGTAAGTTTTTTGAAATACTGCGTTCCCCAACAGTAGGATCGAAAGTAGGTCTAGAGGGGGGTGATTAGACTACTTGACCAAATAAAAATCTATCATTTTCACAATTTTAAGTGTTGGCAGATTTTAGCTATTAGCACAAGTCAAGCAATCAACCTACACATGCAACTCTAAGAGTGTAGCAGCGGAAAGTAAAACATTGCATATGAAGGTAAAGGGAAGAGTTTGGAGAAGGCAAATGCAATGTAGACACGGAGATTTTTGGCGTGGTTCCGATAGGTGGTGCTATCGTACATCCACACTGATGGAGACTTCAGACGAAGGGTAACGGTTGCGTGAGTCCATGGAGGGCTCCACCCACGAAGGGTCCACGAAGAAGCAACCTTGTCTATCCCACCATGGCCATCGCCCATGAAGGAATTGCCTCACTCGGGTAGATCTTCACGAAGTAGGTGATCTCCTTGCCCTTACAAACTTTGTGGTTCAACTCCACAACATGTCGGAGGCTCCCAAGCGACACCTAACCAATCTAGGAGACACCACTCCCCAAAAGGTAATAGACGGTGTGTCGATGATGAACTCCTTGCTCTTGTGCTTCAAATGATAGTCTCCCCAACACTCACTCTCTCACAGGTTTGGATATGGTGGAAAGAAGATTTGAGTGGAAAGCTACTTGGGGAAGGCTAGAGATCAAGATTCTTGTGGTAGCATTGGAATGTCTTGGTCTCAACACATGAGTAGGTTGTTCTCTCTCAGAAAATATGTAGTGGAAGTGTAGGCACGTTCTGATGGCTCTCACTCAAATGGAGATGGGGGTGGAGGGGTATATATAGCCTCCACACAAAATCCAACCGTTACACACATACGAGCCAACTTGGTCGGACAGATTATATGAACTCGGTGAGACCGAAGTAGTTCAAAATGTGAACGTTAGGAATCTTGGTGGGACCGACAGAGACAACTCGGTGTGACCAATGTGCAAGGGCTAGGGCAAACATCAACTCGGTTGGACCGATTACTACAACTAGGTGGGACCGAAGTGGAGTAATAAGCAACAGAGCGAATGACAGACATACTCGGTGTGACCGGTTTCGCTGACTCGGTGAGATCGAAAGAGTGAAACACATCACAACGAGAATGTAAGGCCATCTCGGTGAGACCGAGATCCATATCGGTGTGACCGAAGTGTCTAGGGTTTTGGCAGTGGCTATGTCAACAGAACTCGGTGCCGCCGGATGGAGCATTTCGGTGGGCCGAGTTTGACTTTTGGTTTTGGACAAATTTGGAGGTGAGAAAGTGGTTGAGGGATTTTGGAGCATATCACTAAGCATTTTGAGCAAGTAGATCATTAAGCAACACCTCATCCCCTTTTAATAGTATTGGCTTTTCCTATGGACTCAATGTGATCTTAGATCACTAAAATATAAAATGAAGAGTCTTGGAGTTTGGCCAATCTTAGTCCTTAGCATTTTGAGGGGTCCACATCTCTAGTCCATGCCATGCCAATCATTGAACTTTCTGAAATGTACATCTTGAAAGAGTATTAGTTCAATGAGCTATATGTTGTTATGAGTTACCAAAACCACCCGGGGATTAGTTGCACTTTCAATCTCCCCCTTTTTGGTAATTGATGACAACATATAGATCAATGCTTCGACAAATGATAATATGAATGTAGTATATCGTCGCTTTGAGAAGTATGTGATAAGCAAGATCTCCTCCTAAATTTGTGCATTATTTAAAATTTGCATTTGAATGCAAATGCACAATCGATTAGGATCATGGGGTACTCTTCCATGTCACATACATCTTGGTGGAGCGCTCAAAATGATATGAGGAAAATAACATGCACTCATCACCAAGGGAAAACATGATTGATCATACACAAATAGTAATATATCATCATTCAAGCACACATAAAAGTATAATGATCAACCACATGATCATAAGAGTATCTCACGAGCATAACCAACATTGTAGCAGGAATCAAACAAGCAAACGATCAAAGTATCAAGAGGCAAGGAAAATAAGAACCAAAACTCTCTCTCTCTCTCTCAGCCTAATGATCTATACACTTTCTCCCCCTTTGGCAACAAGTTACCAAAAAGCTTGAAAATGCATAGTGCTATGCGACACTCTAGGCAACTTCTGAAGTGGTCTTTTGGCTTGTTGCTCCGCTGTGCATAGATGGCGTGGAGAGGAGTCCGTCAACAAATGCATCTGTAGAAGTTGCTGGAGCTGGAGGGGTTGAGACTGAAGGGGCAACAGTGGCAGTTGCTGCAGGTGCTGAAGCAGTAGCTCTGTCTTTGACTACTGGCACCGCTCACGACCTTGGTGCCCTTGGCACTCTCTGGAATGTGTCAGTGGTGGTTCTGTCATCCCTGTTCTCTGCTTCTTCTTGGAGCTTCTCAACTATTGTCTGAATCTCCGTGACCTTCAAATCTGGATCATAGAATTGTGTTTCAATGATCCTCTCGAGATTCTCTTGATTCCGAGTCAGGGTGGCCAATCCTTTCTCAACCCTCACGGTTGCCTCAAGCAGATAAGTGAGTTGATCTTGCTTGGTCTTCAGGTTGACAACAGAAGCATCTGGTGCACTTGTTGACTTTGCTGCTTTGGCAGCCTTTGCCTTCTCAATCTTCTCCTGAGCTGTAACATCCCAAATTTTCAATTTGGAATGTTATACATTAGATCATCATTGCATATCATATTTTTATTGCATTTTGGTTGATCCTAGAAATTCTACGCAACTCAAGGACCCACGGAGAGAGTTGGGGATTTCGTTATTTTCATATTCGAGTTTTCTCGAATTTTGAAAAGAGGATCGTTTGATTTTAATTATTTTTCGCTGAAATATTTCTTTTATTAAAAATAAAAGAGAGAGGATAAAATGACTTCCTCAAAATAAAGAAATATCAGAGGTTTAATATTAAAATCAAATAAGATTTTATTCGGAGTTTTGTCGCTATTTTTTATTTGAATTAGGAAAAATATGTGTTTTTTCGAAATTGCTTTTTAGGCCCAAATAAATGTTCACCTTGTCCGGTCTATTTTTAGAAGACGGGGAAAATTTATTTCGGGATTTTTGGAGTCCGTTTAGTATTTATTTTCTTTCTTTTTTTGCACGTCGGAATTATTAAAAAAATGCGCAACCGACTTCGGGCCGTACCCGGCCAGGACTCCTCGGGCCGACCTTTAAAGCCCGAGACCCCGAGCCCCCAGCCCACCCGAAACCCTAGCCGCCGCCGCCCTTCGCGCCGCCGCCGCCCGATCCGCCGCCGCTGCCTCGCCTCGCGCGCCGCGCCGCCGCCGCCCGCGCCTCCTGTGACGCCCCGAGACCGACGGTCCAGATGCCTTCCTTGTTTTGTGAGTCAGCTGTGTTATTTATTTGTTTGTTGCATCTCATCTCATAGCATCATGCGCATTGCATTTGCATGTTTTCATAAAGCTTGCATCCGTTCGTAGTTGCCGTGTCCCCTGCCTTCGTTGACCGTTTCGACACCAACCGGGTTCTTGTTTCCCTCTTCTTTGTCCGCCTCATCTCTCTGCACAGTGCATAGACCCCCTTGCGTGCGCGTCAAGCTGTCCCGAACTCGAACAGCTCAGTCGTGACCATTGGATCCGGATCATCCCCAAACATCTATAAAACATCTCCGTGTTCTTATTTGGTCTCTCTAGCCTATTTATCCGGGACCGTCCGATTAAGATCGGAGGGACCAAATGCCCTTATCCAAAAATCCACTTGCTATATATAGACCCCCTAACCTAACCTAGACAAACCACCTAATTTCTAGGTATCCTACCCTAGCGCCGCCACCATCTACATCAGGATCCTCCCTGATCCAAAATCCATCCCCATCCAATCAGTGGCTGCGCCCCCGATCCAAATCCCCTCGGCCTCCACTCGCTGCCAACCAGCACGCCTCCTCGTCTAGGACAACCTCCCCGCGCCGGCAAGCGCCATCGCCGGAGCTGCTCCATTCCTCGCCTGAACCAGCAGGCCGTCCTCACCGCCCTGCCCCTTTTCCCTCCTTCGCTGAAGCTCTCTGTCTCACTGGACTCCCTCTCTTTTCTCTGTAACAGTGTCGCCGCCATCTTCTTCCCGGAGGACCTCGACGAGAACGCCGCCCATGGTACCCCCGATCTTCCCCGGCGCGACCCCGTTCCGCTGACGCCCCTGCGCCATGCTGCCGTGCCCCGCCTTTGCCTGCCGTGACCCGAGTCCTGCCTCCTCTGCTTCACCCTGCACCGAACGACAAGCCGCAGCTGTCGTCACAAGGTCCAGGTCAACCCCGTGACCTCTCCTCTTCCTGTTTTCCCCCTCCCCCTCTCACGGTGGCCCCCACTCCTTCCCAGGAACGAGCAGGAGCTCGCCCAAGCTCCATGGCGCCGCCGCGTCATCCTGCTTCGTCCGGTGACCTCCGAGCAGCGCCACCCGCTGGACATGCTCGAGCTCACCTCGCCCCTGCGCCTCAAGTCCCACGCCGCCGCTCCTGCTTCATTCCGGCGAGGCTCCGCCCGGATCCGTTCGCCTCCACGCCGTCCGCGTCGCCAAGCCCGGCCGCAGCTGTCGACCCCTGCATCCCCTGCTTCACGATCGAGGAGACCAGCGCCGCACCCATGTTGACCTGTTCCAGCGCCAGTGTGGACGAGAACCACGTTGCCCGCGCGGGGCCTCCTCTTGCCTCGCCAAGGCCCGGCCTAACTCTCCACCGACTGGGCCATGGCCCATGGTGAGCAGCACCCGCCCCTCTCCTGTGCATGTTGGACCAGCCAGTTTCGGCCCGTAGTATTTTTTTTCTGCTGCTGCGAATTTGTCCAATTATCCCGAAAACTGCATGTTTACAGATTGCACCCTCATGTTCATGCATATAATAACTCAAGAACCGTGCATCGGATTAAAATGTTTTAAACATGTAAAATGCTTAGAATTTCATCTAGTTTAATAATATGCTACTTTCATCCATGTTAAAAATGTTTAACTTGCTGTTTGTTTAATTTTGCAAAATGCCATGTTAAAATGATTTATTTCATAACTAATTAACAGTAGCTCCGAATTTAATAAACTTTATATGTAAATGGGGTAGAAAAATGCATAGATTAACTTGATGCACTTTGCTTTACTGTTTAACAACATTAAAATATGGTTTTGGGCAGAACAGTAGCAAATTCAAAATATGCATGTGAGGTTTTTCCGGAATTGTTGTTTGTTGTTTCCGGCCTCATTTAAACTTGCCTAAATAGTTAGTTTAATTATGCTTCACCTCTTGTCATGTTTAACAACGTTTAATATTGTTGGGTACATAAACAAGAGAGAACTAAATATTTGATGTGGTGTTTCGTCAATATGCAACTCGTTGCATATTGAGCTCAACTTAACTTGTAGTATTGTTTGTTGCACTTTGCCATGCCATGCCTCATTTATACCGGACAGGTATCATACTTGATTGTGCATCATGCCATGTTTATGTGATGGTTGTTTACCATGATGTTTGCTTCTTTCCGGTTGCGCTTCTACTTGGTAGTTCCGGTAACGTTGCGATTGTGAGGATCCGTTCGACTACGTTGGTTCGTCTACCTTATGGACTTGATCTTCTTCCTTGCGGGATCCCAGGCAAGATGACCATACCCTCGAAATCACTTCTATCTTTGCTTGCTAGTTGTTCGCTCTATTGCTATGCCGCGCTACCTACCACTTGCTATATCATGCCTCCCATATTGCCATGTCAAGCCTCTAACCCACCTTTCCTAGGAAACCGTTGTTTGACTATGTTACCGCTTTTGCTCAGCCCCTCTTATAGCGTTGCTAGTTGCAGTTGAAGCTGAAGTTTGTTCCATGTTGGAACATGGATATGTTGGGATGTCACAATATCTCTTATTTTAATTAATGCATCTATATACTTGGTAAAGGGTGGAAGGCTCGGCCTTATGCCTGGTGTTTTGTTCCACTCTTGCCGCCCTAGTTTTCCGTCATACCGGTGTTATGTTCCTTGATTTTGCATTCTTTACGCGGTTGGGTGTTATGGGAACCCCTTGACAGTTCGCTTTGAATAAAACTCCTCCAGCAAGGCCCAACCTTGGTTGTACATTTGCCTAACAACCTATTACCCTTCCCTTGGGTCGGCCAACCTGAGGGTCATCTTTATTTAGCCCCCCGGGTCAATGCTTCTCTAAGTGTTGGTCCGAACTAGAGCCACTTGCAGCGCCCCCTCGGGGAAACTTGAGGTCTGGTTTTAGTTGTACGTAGTGCTCATCCGGTGTTGCCCTGAGAACGAGATATGTGCAACTCCTATTGGGATTGTCGGCACATCGGGCGGCTTTGCTGGACTTGTTTTACCATTGTCGAAATGTCTTGTAACCAGGATTTCGAGACTGACCGGGTCTTCCCGGGAGAAGGAATATCCTTCGTTGATCGTGAGAGCTTATCATGGGCTAAGTTGGGACACCCCTGCAGGGTATTATCTTTCAAAAGTCATGCCCGCGGTTATGTGGCAGATGGGAATTTGTTAATGTCCAGTTGTAGAGAACTTGACACTTGATTTAATTAAAATGCATCAACCGCGTGTGTAGCCGTGATGGTCTCTTTTCGGCGGAGTCCGGGAAGTGAACACGATTTTGGGTTATGTTTGGACGTAAGTAGTTTCAGGATAACTTCTTGATCACTTCTAGCTTCTCGACCGTTGCGTTGCTCCTCTTCTCGCTCTTATTTGCGTATGTTAGCCACCATATTTGCTTAGTGCTTGCTGCAGCTCCACCTCATTACCCCATCCTTCCTATAAGCTTAAATAGTCTTGATCTCGCGGGTGTGAGATTGCTGAGTCCTCGTGACTCACAGATTCTACCAAAACAGTTGCAGGTGCCGACGATACCAGTGCAGGTGATGCTACTGAACTCAAGTGGGAGTTCGACGAGGACCTTGGTCGTTACTATGTTTTGTTTCCTGTTGATCAGTAGTGGAGCCCAGTTGGGACGATCGGGGATCTAGCATTTGGGGTTGTCTTCCTTTATTTTGGTTCCGTAGTCGGATCTTGATTGTACTCTGAATGATGTATGTTTAATTTATGTATTGTGTGAAGTGGCGATTGTAAGCCAACTCTTAATCCCATTCTTGTTCATTACATGGGATTGCGTGAAGATGACCCTTCTTGCGACAAAACCACCATGCGGTTATGCCTCCAAGTCGTGCCTCGACACGTGGGAGATATAGCCGCATCGTGGGCGTTACAAGTTGGTAATCAGAGCCATCCCCGACTTAGGAGCCCTCTGCTTGATCGAATCGCTGACGTTGTTGAGTCTAGAAAAAAATGTTTTGATTCTTAGGATTATATATATATATATATCAGAGAGTAGGATTCTTTTTACTCCTCAGTCCCTTCGTCGCTCCGGTGAGGCCTCCTGACGTAGATGTTTTGACTTTCCTCTCCTCAAATTTCACAAAAAAAATTTAGGATCACGCGGGTATCTTGGAATCGTTCCGATGGTTTTGTGACAAGAACATTGTTCTTGGTGCCTCCTGACATTTAGGGGTTGTGGCAGTGTCCCGGGGAGTTGAGCTCCGACGTGTTGTCGTCACATCTTTATCGTTGCGGTTCTGGAATACCTGAGTTTTTTTCGCCGACATCGAAAACCTATTTTATGCAGTTGTTGGTGAGATTACCTCGATGCCACCCAGTACTGGGGCGGGAGTTCGGGAGTATTGCCATAGCTCGTATAACGGATGCTTTTCGAAGGTTGGGGTACACGATTTCCGAAGTTTTCTTGGTTATGTGTTGACGGATGGATACAGCTGGATCTAGGGATTGCTAGTTTGGGTGAGATATATTGCGTCCCCTGGATACCCAACACCAGATTGCATAACCAGAAAGTTTTGGGAGTTTTATAGGTGGGAATTCAAGTAGCTCCTAGGATATCTTTTCGACGGATGTATGATTTGAGATTGGGGTCCAACGTCTAGTGGTTCGCTTTTCACAGTCGATTTACAGTGGTCGCGAGTCGTCTTAAAGAATCCTTGGCTATGCCAATTCGGGCACGTCTTGTTTGTCATTTGTGACGTCCGCTGTACGTCGTGCCCGTGGGGCCTCATCACGAACACTTGGGCGAAATCTCTATCATATGTTTGTTTCTGGCTTATTCTGCGAGCCAATCCTTTGTTTTGTTTTAAGTTGTGGTATTCGAGTTGCTTCATTGTCAGGTGTTGATTCCATACCTTTCCTAAGCGGTGTTCTCATACTTCTATGTGAATACCAAATCCTTCTTGATCATCGGGATTGTCATGCCAATTCTTTTCCAACCGACGTGCTCTTTTTCAAGTGGATCCGATCATTTCAACATTCGCGAGATCAATTCTCAGTTCTTTGCAACGGTGTTTGCTTCATCTGTCCCAAGTTGTCTTTGTTTTCCCGCCCTCCCACCCTTTTCTTCAATGACTCAGATTTCTCAATCATGTATCCTTTTATGGATGGGAAGCCTCTCCATCCTTTTCCGTCAATGTTCTTATCCGGTGATTCTCAGGAAGATACTAACGGAGCTTCAAGTTCATCCGTCTTCGTTCTCATTTTCTTCTCCGGTGGATTCAATTCAAGCTTTGTCGATCATATATTTTCCTCGTTTCAATTGTTTTTCTCGTACCGGTGCACCTCTTAATCATCCACTTCTCGCTATTCAATTGTTCCGGAGTGCTGAAGATATCTTTGAAGATTCGTGTTTCAACTCCACATCAATTCTAGCTATTTCGAGGTCTTACCTTATTCAAGCCATTTAATTCAACCGGTGCAATCTATCTTTTAATTCGTTCAATGGTGTTTCTTTTGAGGGGGCCCTAACCCACAGGTCTTTTCCCAGGATCTTACCGGACTCTTCTAATTTTGCCGGAGCTATTCCCAAATTCATTTTCAAGGTGTGACGTAAGAATGAATTTTCATCAGTCATATTCCTTCTCCAAAATCATGTTCAAATTCTTTTCATCGTTGGTTCACCCTTTCTAATTTTCATCCCGGGGCATCTCAACAATTCATGGTGGTGTTTCTCATCGTCATTCTCAACATTTGAAGACCAAAGAAGAGTTTCTCTTAAATCTTGCTCCATTCTCTTCAAGATTCATGGTTCTAGCTTGATGCCATCCTCTCATAATTATTTTCGATTGCGAGAATTCTTTTCACCCAACCGAAGCACTTCAGGAGTCTTTTCAGTTTGATTCTCCGGAGCCCATCATCTCAGTATTATTCATTCTCAGCTTTCAGATCTCATTCCCCAAATCTTACCGGTGCATCGTTCAAATATCCTCTAATTAGTTCATGATCTCTTCGTTCTCATGTATCTAAATTCTCTAAAGTATCTTCGTTCTTTTATAATTCTTCCCGGTGTTTCTTTATCTTTTCTTTGTTCATTTTCAATTCTTACGGTGGTTCGTTCAAGAGTTCCCTTCCTTGGTTATCATATCAATTCATTCCTTCTTCCAAATCCTACCGGTGGATCGTTGAAGACCTTCCTAAGTTTATGCTATATCTCTCTTAATCCTTTCTACGAGAATAAGTGGTATGCCAAATCCGTTGCTTGTCATCAATTTAAATTGGTGAAGGATATGCATAACTTAATTCTTATTCTTGTTTTACCCAAGTGATTAATTCCTTATTCCAGAGATTCTTCAAAATTCTTGATCTCATTTGTTCATTTTTCTTTCCGGAGCTCCAAGTTATTTCAATTATATCATTTCAAAGCTTCATCTAATCATTGCAAGGCTTCTCCCAGAGTTCTTTCCAACTTTCCCTTTTGTTTGATCATTCTTTTATTATCGGAGTTCTTCATGGAGGATCAGCATGGTGGCTCATCAAGGGATTCCTTTCATTCTTCAATTGTTCTTCAAGAATTCTCTCGAAGTTATGATCCGCCAAGATATACTCAAAATTAAACAGGGTGCTTAACACATGTTATGTTTTGAGGAGTCCAAGCATTCTTCATCTTGCATTCCGAAGTGCAATTCTTTCTACCTTATTTTGAGATGGTGATATGTCATTCTTGACAATTTCTTTTCATGTTTCATGATTCACAAGTTATCAAGAATGAGATATTTAAACCCATCATATTTTCTTCATTCATGGTATCTTTTCAACCCAACAATTTCTTTGTTGACGTTATCTTGGTATAGATTTCACTTAAAGCCTTCTCGAAGGAATGTTGCTAATTGTGGTGTCTATCAATGATCCAAGTTTTCTCCCATCCTCTCGGCGGGAGAAGATTTCATCTCTTCGTTGATCTCAAGCAAGCAATTGTTTTCGTTAGTGGCAAAAATTTCACCTCATAATTTTGAGAAGTTTTCCATAAGCCCACTACAAGCTTATTCTTTTCGTTGTTGGTTTTCCAACAACTCCATTCTAACCTTCTTGGAAGGATGCTTCCCAAATTCAATTGTGGTAGAAGTTATCATTTCCTTCTCCGTTCTCTTATTCCGACGATCTATCTTTTATTCGTTCGTCCCAGAGGCATTGTGATGTTGCTCTCATTACCAATCATCTCGTTTTCACAAGATCATGTTCTTTTATTGCTTATCCATTTAACCGGAGTGTTGTGTCTATCATTCCTCTTTTAACAGGAGTCTCATCCAAGTGCTTTCATTTTGCCAAGTTCGTATTCTATCCCTTCCATTTTCAACTGGAGTGTTGTCGTAATTGTTCTTTATCATTCCTTGTACATCTCATTTCAACCAGTGGTTTCCATTCATCCTTACCCTTGTGTTCTTTTCATGTCTTTTCAACCTTTAAGGTTTGTGGTTTCACTTGTTTTTCAAAGAAGCAACTTTGTTTTACCTCTTCCTCTTTCGTTTCTCTCTGGTGCCATCCTTAGATCTCAGGACGAGATCTCTTGTAAGTGGAGGAGTGTTGTGATGCCCCGAGACCGACGCTCCAGATGCCTTCCTTGTTTTGCGAGTCAGTTGTGTTATTTATTTGTTTGTTGCATCTCATCTCATAGCATCATGCGCATTGCATTTGCATGTTATCATAAAGCTTGCATCCGTTTGTAGTTGCCGTGTCCCCTGCCTTCGTTGACCATTTCGAGACCAACCGGGTTCTTGTTTCCCTCTTCTTTGTCCGCCTCATCTCTCTGCACAGTGCATAGACCCCCTTGCGTGCGCGTCAAGCTGTCCCGAACTCGAACCGCTCAGTCGTGACCATTGGATCCGGATCATCCCCAAACATCTATAAAACATCTCCGTTTTCTTATTTGGTCTCCCTAGCCTATTTATCCGGGACCGTCCGATTAAGATCGGAGGGACCAAATGCCCTTATCCAAAAATCCACTTGCTATATATAGACCCCCTAACCTAACCTAGACAAACCACCTAATTTCTAGGGATCCTACCCTCGCACCGCCACCATCTACATCAGGATCCTCCCAGATCCAAAATCCATCCCCATCCAATCAGTGGCTGCGCCCCCGATCCAAATCCCCTCGGCCTCCACTCGCTGCCAACCAGCACGCCTCCTCGTCTAGGACCACCTCCCCGCGTCGGCGAGCGCCATCGCCGGAGTTGCTCCGTTCCTCGCCCGAACCAGCAGGCCGTCCTCACCGCCCTGCCCCTTTTCCCTCCTTCGCTGAAGCTCTCTGTCTCACTGGACTCCCTCTCTTTTCTCTGTAACAGCGTCACCGCCATCTTCTTCTCGGAGGACCTCGACGAGAATGCCGCCACGGTACCCCCTATCTTCCCCGGCGCGACCCCGTTCCGCTAACGCCCCTGCGCCATGCTGCCGTGCCCCGCCTTGGCCTGCCGTGACCCGGCTCCTGCCTCCTCTGCTTCACCCTGCGCCGAACGACAAGCCGCAGCCGTCGTCACAAGGTCCAGGCCAACCCTGCGACCTCTCCTCCTCCTGTTTTTTCCCTCTCCATCTCACAGTGGCCCCCTCTCCTTCCCAGGAACGAGCAGGAGCTCGCCCAAGCTCCATGGCGCCGCCGCGTCGTCCTGCTTCGTCCGGTGACCTCCGAGCAGCGCCACCCTCCGGATCTGCTCGAGCTCGCCTCGCCCCTGCGCCTCAAGTCCCACGCCGCCGCTCCTGCTTCATTCCGGCGAGGCTCCGCCCGGATCAGTTCGCCTCCACGCCATCCGCGTCGCCAAGCCCGGCCGTAGCCGTCGACCCCTGCATCCCCTGCTTCACGATCGAGGAGACCAGCGCTGCACCCTCGTTGACCTGTTCCAGCACCAGCGTGGACGAGAACCACGTTGCCCGCGCGGGGCCTCCTCTTGCCTCGCCAAGGGCCGGCCTAACTCTCCACCGACTGGGCCATGGCCCATGGTGAGCAGCACCCGCCCCTCTCCTGTGCATGTTGGACCAGCCAGTTTCGGCCCGTAGTATTTTTTTTCTGCTGCTGCGAATTTGTCCAATTATCCCGAAAATTGCATGTTTACAGATTGCATCCTCATGTTCATGCATATAATAACTCAACAAACGTGCATCGGATTGAAATTTTTTAAACATGTAAAATGCTTAGAATTTCATCTAGTTTCATAATATGCTACTTTCATCCATGTTAAAAATGTTTAACTTGCTGTTTGTTTAATTTTGCATAAATGCCATGTTAAAATGATTTATTTCGTAACTAATTAACCGTAGCTCCGAATTTAATAAACTTTATATGTAAATGGGGTAGAAAAATGCATAGATTAACTTGATGCACTTTGCTTTACTGTTTAACAACATTAAAATATGTTTTGGGCAGAACAGTAGCAAATTCAAAATATGCATGTGAGGTTTTTCCAGAATTGTTGTTTGTTGTTTCCGGCCTCATTTAAACTTGCCTAAATAGTTAGTTTAATTATGCTTCACCTCTTGTCATGTTTAACAACGTTTAATATTGTTGGGTACATAAACAAGAGAGAACTAAATATTTGATGTGGTGTTTCGTCAATATGCAACTCGTTGCATATTGTGCTCCACTTAACTTGTAATATTGTTTGTGCACTTTGCCATGCCATGCCTCTTTAAACCGGACATGCATCGTACTTGGTTGCGCATCATGCCATGTTTATGTGATGGTTGTTTACTAGGTTGTTTGCTTCTTTCCGGTTTGCTTCTCTCGTTACTGGTTTCGTTCCGGAGTTGTGAGGATTCGTTCGACACGCCCGTTCGTCTTCTTCTTGGACTCGTTCTTCTTCCTTGCGGGATCTCAGGCAAGATGACCATATCCTCAAATCACTTCTATCTTTGCTTGCTAGTTGTTCGCTCTATTGCTATGACGCGCTATCTACCACTTGCTATATCATGCCTCCCATATTGCCATGATAGCCTCTAACCTTTCTTTCACCTTCCTAGCAAACCGTTGTTTTGGCTATGTTACCGCTTTGCTCAGCCCCTCTTATAGCATTGTTAGTTGCAGGTGAAGATGAAGTTTGTTCCATGTTGGAACATGGATTTGTTGGGATATCACAATATCTCTTATTTAATTAATGCATCTATATACTTGGTAAAGGGTGGAAGGCTCGGCCTTATGCCTGGTGTTTTGTTCCACTCTTGCCGCCCTAGTTTCCGTCATATCGGTATTATGTTCCCGGATTTTGCGTCCCTAACGCGGTTGGGTGTTATGGGAACCCCTTGACAGTTCGCTTTGAATAAAACTCCTCCAGCAAGGCCCAACCTTGGTTTTACATTTGCCTAACAACCTATTACCCCTTCCCTTGGGTCGGCCAACCCGAGGGTCATCTTTATTTAGCCCCCCCCCCGGGCCAATGCTTCTCTAAGTGTTGGTCCGAACTAGAGCCACTTGCAGCGGCCCCCTCGGGGAAACTTGAGGTCTGGTTTTAGTTGTACGTAGTGCTCATCCGGTGTGCCTGAGAACGAGATATGTGCAGCTCCTATCGGGATTTGTCGGCACATCGGGCGGCTTTGCTGGACTTGTTTTACCATTGTCGAAATGTCTTGTAACCGGGATTCCGAGACTGATCGGGTCTTCCCAGGAGAAGGAATATCCTTCGTTGATCGTGAGAGCTTATCATGGGCTAAGTTGGGACACCCCTGCGGGGTATTATCTTTCGAAAGTCGTGCCCGCGATTATGTGGCAGATGGGAATTTGTTAATGTCCGGTTGTAGAGAACTTGACACTTGATTTAATTAAAATGCATCAACCGCATGTGTAGACGTGATGGTCTCTTTTCGGCGGAGTCCGGGAAGTGAACACGGTTTTGGGTTATGTTTGGACGTAAGTAGTTTCAGGATCACTTCTAGCTTCTCGACCGTTGCGTGCTCCTCTTCTCGCTCTTATTTGCGTATGTTAGCCACCATATTTGCTTAGTGCTTGCTGCAGCTCCACCTCATTACCCCATCCTTCCTATAAGCTTAAATAGTCTTGATCTCGCGGGTGTGAGATTGCTGAGTCCTCGTGACTCACAGATTCTACCAAAACAGTTGCAGGTGCCGACGATACCAGTGCAGGTGATGCTACCGAACTCAAGTGGGAGTTCGACGAGGACCTTGGTCGTTAGTATTCGTTTCCTGTTGATCAGTAGTGGAGCCTAGTTGGGACGATCAGGGATCTAGCATTTGGGGTTGTCTTCTTTTATTTTGGTTCCATAGTCGGATCTTGATTGTACTCTGAATGATGTATGTTTAATTTATGTATTGTGTGAAGTGGCAATTGTAAGCCAACTCTTTATCCCATTCTTGTTCATTACATGGGATTGCGTGAAGATGACCCTTCTTGTGACAAAACCACCATGCGGTTATGCCTCCAAGTCGTGCCTCGATACGTGGGAGATATAGCCGCATCGTGGGCGTTACACCGCCGCACGCCGCCGCCCCGCGCCGCCACCCCGCGCCGCCCCGCCGCCCCGCGTCGCCGACCACCGTCACCGGAGCCGCCATGCCGCCGCCCGCCAGAGTTCGAGGTAGCCGCCGGTTTTTTTTAAAACCGATCGGTTTTATTTCGTAAACCCTAGTTTTCGTTTTTATTTAGATCGGTTCGGTTTATTTTATCGGTTTATTTATTTAGCGGACATTTGTCCGTATGTTCGTTTTAACGAACGGTTTTCACCATTTAGCCGCAGACAGCGAACATTCGTTCGTTAGCCTGTTCGTCAATTTTTCTTTTTCTCGGATTTTCCGCGATTATTTTCGATCGCGATTTCTGATCCGATTTTCGTTCTAGTATAACTTTTCACTCGTTTGTTGGAATCAGGCGATTCTAACGCCTAGAGTTTCGTCTCGAAACCCTCTTTTTGTTTTATCAATTAAACCAGTTTTTGCGACTATAAAATTTGACTTAAGTCCATATTAGTAAACGAAGCTTGTTTCTTTCGCCGTTTGAGTTTTGTTGCTTCGTTTGATTTGGTTCTTTTTGCAAACCGGAGTTCTTAAGTTGAACTTTCTGGTTAGATCTCTTAGTTGAGTTTTACCCGTGCCCTTGCTTGATTGCTTATTGTATGCTTGTTTGTTTGCGATAGAGTACCCGGAGTGTGAAGCGTGCTACTACGAGTCTCTAGGTTTCACGGATCATCAGCAAGGCAAGTAACACTTTGATCATACTTCTTTACTACCCAGTTTTATTGCATTGGATCAATCCTCAAACAATTGCATGGTTAGGATCTGATTTAAATTGTGGGTTTTGGGAAGTAGATGAGGTAGTACCTATTCACCTGTTATTATCAAACCCTGGGAGTTACTTCTATGTTATGCTTATATTGCTATGCTATGCTCGTAGACGTGGTTTGGGTTTGAGTGTATTCATGACAGATGTGAGTATTCTTAATTAATGGTTAACTTAAGGTGTCAACTTAAATATACATCTGGGTGGATTGAGGCACCTGGGGAATTTGAGTGATTGCGTGTATTTTTGGAAATCCCGGGGTACCGTGTGATTCTCCTATGGACCGCCACCCAGGCTTAAAGGGATCATAAGATTATTCATGCTAGAAACTTCCGTGTGCAGCCACAAGCTATTATGGGCTCTAGCATAGACTAGCAGATGTAGGGGATGTAGGTGTACCAGTCTACCCATCGTAAGGTGCTAACGCTTCTGAAAGACTGTGTCTCGGTCATCCATTTCTCAAACACCATGTAGTGCGAGAAATCCAACGGAGGAGATCGAGTCTTGTGGGGAAAAGTGCATAAACCTCTGCAGAGTGTACAAACTAATCATGGTTAGCCGTGTCCCCGGTTATGGACATCTTGAGTATCTGGTTCTTGGATTATCATGTTGATCTCATCACTACTTAATTTAATTTGATGGGTTATTAATGATTACTTTAATTGGGATTGAGAGGGGGTTTACCTTCTCAATGTTTATCAACCACCATGATAGTTAAATAAAACTTATCCTTTGCAATAGGGAAAAATTGGCTTTTCGCAAAACATATTAACCCTACAGCCTCCACCAGCCATATATGCATATAGTGATAGCATTATTCTGTTCATTACTCTCTTGTGTTACATTGCCAGCATATTCCATGTGCTGGCCCGTTTTCGGGCTGCAACGTATCATGCTGCAGACTTTTCAGACGACAAGTAAGGAGCCTTAGGTCGTGGTCTTTCACTCAGTGATGCCGTTGGAGTTGATGGACTCACTTTATCTTCCAAGCCTTCCGCTGTTATTGTATTAGATGGCCTTAAGCCATATTTATTGTAATAAGTTCTCTTTTGAGACATTCGATGTAATAAGTGTGTGATTGCTACTCTATTATAAATCCTTCAAGTACTGTGTGTGTCAGCATTACCGATCCAGGGATGACACTTATGCACAGAGATCAGACTGTTTGAGGTCTGGTCGCTACATGAGCTGCCTCACAAGTAGGATGGGTCTCATCCATGACAACCTCGTTGTCCTCAAACTCTGGCCTCAAGGGAAGATGCTCTTTGTCTAGCAGATATGTCCCGATCCCCATCTGGGAGTTGATAAGCATCTGAATATGAGGGGCATATCCACAAGATCTCTTTTGATCTACTGCTGTTCTATTCACTATGTCAACTATCAAGCTCATCACTTTGAATTTCTGAGGCACATCAAACATGTGAAGCAAGTTGCCGGAGTGGCCACAGATCATCCTATGATCTCCTGATTTGGGCAATAAAGTATGCCTCAAAATAGTGTTCATGGTGGCCAGTCCAGGCAACAAATAGTACACTGAGTCAAGCTTGTGAGTCTCCAAGGCTTTGTCAGGTATCTCCTTGTACATATTTGCCATGGAGTTGTGGTCCTGCCTAGGCTTTGCATACACATCAACATCATCTTCTCCTTCAGCTGGAGCATTGATCAACCTTGCCCACTCAGAAATAGTGGATTGATACCTTGTGCCCTCTGTCATCCAAACAATCTTGCCATCTGGATAGAAATGAGCTGTAGAGTAAAATTGCATTATCATTTCATCATTCCACTTTGTCAGCTTTTGACCAACAAAAGTGTCTGATGCGTCTTGAAGCTACGTCGGTATTTCCCCAAAGAGGAAGGGATGATGCAGCACATCGACGGTAGGTATTTCCCTCAGTGATGAGACCAAGGTTATTGAACCAGTAGGAGAACCAAGCAACTCTACGTAAAAAGCACCTGCACACAAATAACAAATACTCGCAACCCGACATGTAAAAGGGGTTGTCAATCCCTTTCGGGTAGCGGCGCCCAAGTTAGGCAAGCGGACGTGAGAGAGTTGTAAATATTGATAGATCAAACGCCAAATAAAATAAATTTCAGCAAGGTATTTTGGTATTTTTTGGTTTAATACATTTGAAAATAAAAGGCAAATAAAATAGATCGCAAAGGCAAATAATATGACAAAGAGACCCGGGGGCCGTAGGTTTCACTAGTGTCTTCTCTCGAGAAAAATAGCAAACGGTGGGTGAACAAATTACTGTCGGGCAATTGATAGAACTTCAAATAATCATGATGATATCCAGGCAATGATCATTATATAGGCATCACGTCCAAGATTAGTAGACCGACTCCTGCCTGCATCTACTACTATTACTCCACACATCGACCGCTATCCAGCATGCATCTAGTGTATTAATTTCATGGAGAAACAGAGTAATGCAATAAGAACGATGACATGATGTAGACAAGATCTATTTATGTAGAAATAGACCCCATCGTTTTATCCTTAGTAGCAACGATACATACGTGTCGGTTCCCCATCTGTCACTGGGATCAAGCATCGTAAGATCGAACCCACTACAAAGCACCTCTTCCCATTGCAAGATAAATAGATCAAGTTGGCCAAACAAAACCCAAATATCGAAGAAGAAATACGAGGCTATAAGCAATCATGCATATAAGAGATCAAAGAAACTCAAATAACTTTCATGGATATAAAAAGATAGATCTGATCATAAACTCAAAGTTCATCGGATCCCAACAAACACACCGCAAAAAGAGTTACATCATATGGATCTCCAAGAGACCATTGTATTGAGAATCAAACGAGAGAGAGGAAGCCATCTAGCTACTAACTACGGACCCGTAGGTCTACAAAGAACTACTCACGCATCATCGGAGAGGCACCAATGTACATGATGCACCCCTCCGTGATGGTGTCTAGATTGGATCTGGTGGTTCTAGACTCTGCGGCGGCTGTAATTGATTTTCATCGACTCCCCTAGGGTTTCTGGAATATTGGGGTATTTATAGAGCAAAGAGTCAGTTCAGGGGGCACCCGATGTGGGCACAACCCACCAGGGTGTGCCTGGGCCTCCTGGCGCGCCCTGGTGGGTTGTGCTCCCCTCGGAGCACCCCCAGGCACTTCTCTAGCCCACTGGATGTCTTCTGGTCCAAAAAAATCCACAAAAAGTTTCGCTGCGTTTGGACTCCGTTTGGTATTGCTTTCCTGCGATGTAAAAAAACATGCAGAAAACAACAACTGGCACTTGGCACTATGTCAATAGGTTAGTACCAAAAATGATATAAAATGACTATAAAATGATTATAAAACATCCAAGAATGATAATATAACACCATGGAACAATAAAAATTATAGATACGTTGGAGACATATCAGTGTCAACTCCATTCAGTATGAAGCTCTCATGCACTCGAGGGTAATAGTCCTCACTGTCATCAATGTTGGTCCAGTCGACCCATCTCATGTCACTGACTATGGGCTTCTTGTCTAGAAGAACTGTTTCATAGAAGTCTTGCTGCTCCTTGGTGTGAAATCTGTTATCAACAGCAGTCCTTCTCCTCACAGCATAAGGATCAGACTATCTCCACTTCCTCAGACCTGCATCCTTCCTCTCTTTCATATTTCAGCAGCTGGATGATTGTCATCATGGTCTGGAATCTTTGGCTTCAATTTCTTGAGCACTAGTGGCTCTTCATCCTCTTGAACCTCTAGCACTGGGGCCTTGTTCTTCTCAGCAGCTGGGATATTTCTTGTGGATCTCTTGGGTGTTGTTGCCTTTGGAGCTTGAGCTGATGCCTTGGGAGCTGTCTTGGGCTTAGATGGTGCAGCCCTGGACTTGATAGCATCTCCCATAAGTTTCTGAGACTTTGGAGGTGGTGCAGCAGCTTCTTCTTCCTCCTCATCTTCATTTTCCACCATGGCAGGTCTTCCAAGCACCTTTGCAGTTGTGGTTTTTGCCCTCTTCTTCTTCTTGCCAGGAGCCTCATCATCATTTGATTGTTCCAAAGTGAACTTCATGGTTTCTTGAGTGGAGGCTCTGACTTTGGACATGGGCTTCCTTCTTACAAAAGCCTTCACCTTCATACCAGGCTTGATAGCAGCAGCAACAACTTGCTCTTTCTTGATCACTTTCTTCTTTGAAGTGACCTTCTCATCCACCACAAAATCTTCATCTTCAGATTCTGAGTTTCTCTTCTTCCTCTGCCTGGTTGCAGCCTTAGGCAGGTTGCTTGGGGTGCTTTTGCTACCCTCATCATAACTTCTGGAGGGACTAGTGCCCTCACTCAGATTTGCCTGCTCCTCTGATTTGTTTTGGCTATCACTGTTGTCTGGCATCTCTGACACTGAAAGCTGACCCTGTGAATAGATAGGTTGAGATAGTGTCGGTGTACAAAAGTAGGGGCACACCTTTGTACCCCTTTACTTGTGCACGGGAAGTCGGAGCCGCATGCCACGACCACACTAAGCAGGGCAGAGGAGGAAAGCCCGAGAGAAGCCGAAGCACAAGATGGCCAAGGCAACACCAAGACCAAAGATACCAAAGAGCGAGAGGGCGAGGTGGACTCCCCCGGCAAGGCCCTTGCCGGGGCAGCCTCCGCGGCCCCGGCCAGAGCCTTGCCGGGGCAACTTGCTCGATGCCGACAGAGCGAGCCACCCTTGAGCCCACGGGTTCCAACTCAACCAACCACATTGGAACTAGGGCTCGGGAGGCACCTCCGTGGTAGCATGCAAATCTTTGTCAAGACCATAGAGATATGAGATCAGATGAGAACCAGAAAGCGGGGCCACAGCCAGGCCCGCGTCGACCAAGACTCCACCGCCGTTCCCAAGCAGCTGCTAGCTCAACCAGCCGAGCAGGCACCTGTGTGGCGACGGGGGGCCTCTATGCCAACTCAGCAAGCACCTACGTGGTGGCATGCAAATCTTCGTGAAGACCCTACCACCGCGCCACCTCAGCTGCCTGCCTGCCTGCATGGCGCTGCATGCACCGCTGACCTGGGCGCGTGTCGAAGCCAGGCGAGGCGGCAACGGATGGGACGGGCATCGTTCCCATCCCCAATAAAGCTAAGGGACACCTAAGCTACGCATTAAATGCGCCTTGTCCTGTAACACGAGCGATAAGCTCGCAGCACTGTAGGCCTTTCCACCTCCTGTGTGCCACTGTAGCAGCCCCTTTCGACTATAAAAGGAGGCCCATGGCGTACTGGAGGAGGATTCGGCTCTTTGGAACTACACAGCCACCATAGCTAGTTCGAGAGCTCAAGAACACTCAATACATCCACCAAAGCAGGACTAGGGTTTTACGCATCCTCGCGGCCCGAACCTGGGTAAACGATCCTTGTGCTGACTGCTAATCCTGCTCTTCTCACAACCCCTCGCCCCGGCAACCGTAGTAGGGATTCTTGTGATCCCATAGGTGTCGTTTCCCACCGACATCTTTGGTGCACCAGGTAGGGGGCGCTATTGTGAGAATCTGGTCTAGTAGTTAGCCTAGCAGTTCTTCATCGCCATGGCTCCCAAGAAGAAGACGATCATGGCGATCGGCTCGTCGGGAGCCGAACGGCCCGTGCCAGTGTGGGCGAACAGCGGGCCGGTCGCGGACAGGACCCGGGCCGCAGTCTGCGAGCACCAGCATCGCTCTGGCAGTCAGAGCATGGCGAGCGGCGTCGTTCGTGTGCCAGGCGACAGGCCGCACGCCGCCAAACCCAAACATGGAGGTGGGCCCCCGCAGGCGGCGCGGGGCCCTCCAGGACTGTCATTGTGCCACCCACAGGTGGCGCAGCAACCTCCAAGACGCCCACGCCGGCGCCCACAGCGCGCTCTTCCCAGGGTGCGCGCGACGAGCAGCACCACCACGCTGGAGACCCTGGACACCGCCGTGGGAAGAGCCCTGTGCACCGTCTGCGGGACGAAGGAGTCCAGCATGCTCGCCGAAGTGCTGGCGAAAATGGCACGCAGCCGCTGGGCCTTGGTAGAGCTCCTTCTAACGCAGTTAGAAGTCAAAGCGAGCGACGGTCCACGCAGCTGTCGCCACCACCCACGCCAGTGGAAGCTTTGGCGCGCGCGCAGCTGCCCCTCGACTTCCCTCCTCCTGCGGAGAAGCTCGACGAGTGGAGAGCCACCATCCGGAGCCTCGTCGCCGTCGCCAATAAAGATGATCCGCGACCGGCGGGGCCTTCGGGCCGGCGCTCCGTCGAACCACCGCATGCCAGCGGTGGAGGGGCCTGGGGTGCTGCAGCCACGGCGCCCTCTCCTCCTCCATGCCAGCCACTGCGGGTGTCGGTCTGTCGCGATGACGCTTGTGATAATATTTCCATAACGTCGTCCGACCCACGGGCCCACCGCAACCAACGCTAGTTCTTCGAGAACGAGCCCACGAAGATGCTCGAACCACTATCGAGCACCGGCACGATACGCGCCACCAGTCGGACAAGCGGGCGGGACCCGCTATGGACCACCCAGTGCCGGGGAGCTCCGGCGGCCTACCTTACAAGGTGGGTTGCCCAGCTTTTACCCGTGAGCTGCGGCAGTTCCAGTGGCCGTCCCACCGCATGTTCAAGCCCGACGTTGGCGAGAAGTACAACGGCAAGACCCATCCGTCAGAGTTCCTCAACATCTACACCATCGCGATGCAAGCTGCTGGAGCTCGCGACGACAAGGTGCTTGCCAATTACTTCTCGTTGGCACTGAAGCCCAACGTCATGTCTTGGTTGATGCACTTGCCGGCGGATTCCATCTCTTCTTGGTCAGATCTGTGCCATGAGTTCGTTGGTGCCTTCACCAGGGGCCACCAAGCTCATGGCCAGGCCAGTGATCTGCATATAGTTCCCCAGAAGGAAGGGGAAACCCTGCGCAAGTACATCCAGAGGTTCAGCCGGGTGCAGTACAACATCCCCGATGTTCATCCCGCCGCCGTGATCAGCGCGTTCCATCAGAACACGCGCAACCGCAAGATGCGCGAAGAGTTGGCGATGACCAAGGTTAAGGATGTGGCCGAACTTTATGTTCTAGCTGATAGGTGCGCCCGGGCTGAGGAGGGAACGAAGTACCCCGACGAGGACGCCGGCGCGGAAACCGACTCTACTGATGAAGACGCCGCCGCCCCGACGAAGAAGGGCCGGCGTCGCAACAGGAAACGCAAGGGCAAGACCGTGCTTGCCGTGGAGGGATCCGACAGCACCGGCGCCGCCAAGAAGGCCAAGGCAGACGACCCCGGCAAAGAAATCGCCGGGTGTGCCGCTTGTCGGGCCTTGGCGGCTGCCGACAAGCCAGGGGGCTCCGACAAGCAGTACTGCAAGATCCACCGCACCAAGGGCCACGACCTCCAGAACTGCCGACAAGTCGAGCTGCTTGCTGAGAAGCAAAAAGCTGAGTATGTGAGGCGGGACAAGGAGAAGGGCCAGGATGGTGCCGTGGGATCCGGCAAGAAGCGTGGCGGCCAAGGAGGCCGCCGCGGCAAGGACAACCAGCAAGAGAGGCCCGCCCGGGCCGTGACAAGAAGCAAGAAGACGATGATCGTGACAAGGACGACAAGTCCGGCAAGCCAGAGTTCCAGAAGGCTACGGAGGCCATGTGCGTCGATGGTGGCGCCTCGCTGCATACTTCTCACCGCCAGCTCAAGCAGTGGGAGTGTGAGATTACAGCGGCAGAGCCGTCGTTCGACGCTCAGAAGCCGCTGAAGTGGTCCAGCACGCCCCTCATCTTTGACGCCGAGTACCACCCTGACCGCACAACCGCGGCCGGGTGTTTGCCGTTGTTGGTCTCGCCAACGATACACAACCTCAAGGTGAACAAGATGTTGGTCGTCGGCGGGGCCGGCCTGAACTTGATCTCGCCCATCGTGATCAAAAGGCTGCAAATTCCTGATTGAGACCTCGAGGAAACATGCACATTTCAAGGGGTCAATCCGGGGAGGAGCCAGCCGAAGGGGAAGGTCACACTGCCCGTGACGTTTGGAGGAGAGTTGAACTACAGGACGGAGAGAATCGTTTTCGATGTGGCCGAGATCCCCTTGCCCTACAACGGGATCCTCCCGGCACTAGCCAAGTTCATGGCGGCGTCGCACACGCCTACAACATGCTGAAGATGCCTGGGCCGTTGACCATCATCTCCGTCCCCTCCGACAAGAAGGACGCGCTGATTTGCGCCGACCAACTGTACCGGGGAGCAGTTGCAGCAGCTGCTGCCAAGGCACTTGCTCCTGCCGCTGAAGCCCCGGGAGGGAAGAAGAAGAAGCCCGGCAAGACCTCTCGCACCCACTCCGGCAAGCGCACCTCTTCGAAGTGTTGTGCTACCATCGAGGACGTGCCAGAGAGCTCCATCGGCAAGAGCAAGAAATCCAGAGCTGAGCCACCGCAGACCAAGAAGGTGTTCGTTAGGGAGGATGGCACGGGAGGGGCTTTCACCATAAGCTCCACCCTTGACAACAAATAGGAAGGCGCGCTCGTCACCTTCCTGCGGGCGAATGTTGACGTGTTTCCATGGCAAGCATCCGACATCCCCGGTGTTCCCAGGGAGGTGATTGAGCACCACCTAGCTGTCTGTCCTCATGCGCGGCCTGTCAAGCAGAAGGTCAGGAAGCATGCTCTGGAAAGGCAGGAGTTCATCACAGAGGAGATCAGGAAGTTGGAAGCTGCAGGTTTGGTGAGAGGACTGCTCCATCCGATGTGGTTGGCCAATCCGGTGGTGGTGTGCAAGGCAAATGGGCAGTGGAGGCTGTGTATTGACTACACAGATAACAATAAGGCTTGTCCCAAGGACCCCTTCCCGTTGCCGCGCATCGACCAGATTGTTGACTCCACGGCCGGGTGTGATCTGTTGTCATTCCTCGACGCCTACTCAGGCTACCACCAGATCCTCATGACAAGGGAAGATGAAGAGAAGACAGCATTCATCACCCCATGTGGTACGTATTGCTTTTTACGGATGCCTTTCAGGTTGAAGAGTGTTGGCTCGACATTTGCAAGAGTGGTCCAAATTGGTTTTGAACCCCAGCTCCATAGAAATATGGAAGCATACATGGATGACATAGTGGTCAAAACCAAGGACGGGGCAACTCTTGTACAAGACCTGGAAGAAACGTTTGCCAACCTGCACTTACCCCTACGTTCCCGATTGTTCGGCTAGGCGGTAAAGGGAGCACCTCTGTGATTGTTACTACCGGGTCATCCGAGTTAGTACCTCAGACTGGGTGAAGCCGAAAGCTAGCAATCTTAAAGGATCACATTGGTCGGCAATGACGGAAGGAAATTTTTTGGTTCATTAATAACATAGAGTTCGGGAACTTTCGCCGAACTAAATCCTCAATATTTTCCTCCCACATTGATCGGAGGTGAGTTTTCATGATCATGGTAAGCATGACGACCCAAAGAAAGGAACCGATAGCGGGACTATTTTCTTTGAAGATGTTTCTTACGTTAAAACGTAATATAACATATCTCTCCGTGTACCTTTGTTTATAAAACCGTATGACCGGATTGCCTTGTTTGCCGTAAAACTTTGCCCTTATAATGGCTTTATAAAGTAGGACAAACACTCCCCAGCTACTAGCCGAGGAGGTTGGGTATGAAGCTGATATATCACGGTGACTTTTCACGACCCTCTCTCAGGGGCCCGTCCGCCGATCACTATTACCTCTAATATATTACACTGCGTTTCTATTCCTATGTATGTTGTCGAGCTAGGAGTTGATCCTCAGGACGATTTCTCGACCTGGGTCTCAGGGGCTACCAGGATCAGCAGTTTTATGTTTTCCTTCAGGTGCATCTCGGATTTTAGGCCGATAGACACCTTGAGGGCTACTGGCAATACATCTCATCAGCAAATAAATTTATACGCATCGGAAATAAAATCTGCAAAAAACCAGCCCATGACAGAGGTGCCGAGCCACCTCGGAAGCAGTTCGGTATATAGCTCGGATGCAAGTGGCTGGCTCCTTAGAGGGCATTTCCGGCATTAAGCTCGGCTAAACTCCTTTAACTTTTTGAACCAAGGTGATCTATGACACCTCGGACATAGTCCGGAGTTGGAGCTTGGACACAGTTCGGCGTTGGAGCTCGACTATAACAATACTCTTCGGATACAGTCCGGCGTTGGAGCTCGGATACATCCCGGCGTTGGAACTCAGAAGCGGTCCGGTGTTGGTGCTCGGCTGCAAAAGATACCTCGAATGCAGTCCGGCGTTGGAGCTCGGATGCAAGAGGACACTGTCGCCCGGGAACGACTTCAAACCCGTGGTGTGGCATAAAAATAACAGGGCATTGATAAAGGCCGGAAAATTGAAGGGGCTCCTCGGATACCTGACGTGTAAACTCTTCGGATGCATTTCGGCGAGCCTCAAGATCGAAGATGAGAAGATTTGTTGAACCAGTTTTCAAGACCGACGACCGAAGATGAAGAACAGTTTGGAAGAATAGAGGAGCGTCCCCAACTTGAAGACCGGTTCAGGGGCTACTGACGGTGTCCTGGACTAGGGGGTACTCACGACGTCATCTCCCGACCAGCTGGATCGGGCCGAGGACCCCCATGGCGGTTCACTATTGGGCCAGTTCGGACAGCCCATGCCGCATACAAGGAGGATTCTACAAGACTTGGCGCCCAAGACAAGGACTCCTCTAAACCCTAGGCCTACGGTGCATATATAAACCGAGGCCAGGCTAGGCAATAGACAATCTCATATTCATTACTACAGTCTCTTGGTAGATACATGTACTCTGTACTACACCCATATGAATACAATCAAAAGCAGCATGTAGGGTATTATCTCATCAAGAGAGCCCGAAGCTGGGTAAAACCCCGTGTCCATGTTACCATCGCTCCAAGACGCCTAGCTTAGGACCCCTACTATGAGATACGCCGAATATTGAACCGACATTGGTGCTTTCATTGAGAGCCTGCTGGCGGTCGCCACGGGGCGATAGGAATTCGGATCGTCTCCGGCGCGATCTTCGCATCGGAGCCGAGCTTTATGGTCGATGTCGGCATCTTTTGTCGCCGGCTTGACTAGCCACCTTGGCTTAACCAAGGACTATGCCCTACCTCCGATCATCATGTTCGGACGAGGGCCTTCGTCAACATCAACTCCGGTCTCTATCATGATCATGGAAGAATCATCCATGGAGCTCGGGGGCTCAACGTCAACATTGCCCTCGGGCGACCGTGCTGTTTTTCCGATCAACAAACTTGTATCCGCTGCCACCACCTCCTCGAGCATCACTTTGACTATTCCTTCGGCGGAATTGTGTGGAATTAAGTGTACAACAACCATGCCAAATTTCGTCGAGTTACGATGGAGGAATCTCTGGCAATCTACGGAATACCGGAGCCCTGTCAAATCTGGATGGGAATCTGGATGAGTTTAGGGCATGGTCTCCAGAGCCCAGCTCGGAGGTCCTTTGGAAGATCCAACCGTTCATCTGCTGCGGAATTCCCATATCTACCACCCCTCCAAATTTCAGCTCGATCCGACGGTTCAAACTCCGGTAACCTTCTGATGAATGGACCAATTTTCGGATATGTTTTCTGCGCGAATACGAATCCGGCCCGAGTTCATGTTTCTTCATGAACGGAATATTGGACAACCATTTTGAAGGAATTTTTTTCTAGGGTATTGTGCGTTGTTTTTAAACACGTAGCCATAAAATTTTAAGCCTCCTCCGAGGTAATCTTCACCATCACACTGGTGTCAAACCAGTCCGGCAATATTGCTCCACGGATGCCGACCGGCGCTAGACACGTCGCCGCTTCATTGAGCCGAGCTCAACTTCTTCGATCATCATCTCGGCAAGCCGAACAAGAGTTCGGCATCGCGAAGGATAAATCATCACCAACATCGCTGCCTCACGGATTACACGGAGCAGGCACACCGGCATTGCCGCATGGTCACTTCATCAAGCCGGCATTGACCGTGTCACAAGTCACGACCTGCGTCAGCATGGCCGCACTGTTGCTTCTTCAAGCCGATGTCCGTCATGCCGACCTGTTTCAACACCTCGGCTGACATGGCAGCTGCAACATCTCCTCACCGACCTGCTCTGTCACCTCGGCTGGACCGGAGACTTGGCTATTTCTTCATCAACATACTCCGGTGACTTCGGCGTCACCAGCCGACCAGCTTCGTCACATTAGCTGGACCGAGGGCTTTGCCTCGGCAAGCCAACCTTTGCCAGCATCGCCATGCCGTCGCTTTATCGCCCATCAGGCAATGGGTGTGCGGATCGAGTCCCAATTTTGGGAGTCACCTTTTTTTGGATTGCTACAACAAATAAACCAGGTGCTATTGATCCTAGCAATTTTTGCTTGTTTGGGTTTATTTTTTCCAAGGAATTATTACCCTGGTTTGTTCCATCATCTGTACGCAGGTATATCAAATGGTGGCCGCATTAACGACGGTCACATGGTGGTTCGGTAATGGACTTCGACTACGTCACGTGGTCTCTTCGACAAGCCGACGCCGTCGTCCCAATTGGCGTAAATCGGCTCGCGTGGTCACCTTGTTGGTCGTGTCGCCATACCGACGTGTTCGGTTGCCTCGGGGACTTCGGCATCGTTGAGAGAGCTCTACCTCATCGAGTGTTCGGCACACAGGCCATATGTCTTTTATTACTCACTTTGCATAAATTATTAATTATGCGACATTTTTTTAAATTTATTATTATTTCTATTATCTCCGGCTTGCACTATTTTTTGTGCGTAGATAAAGGATCCGGATTGGGCAGCGTTGTCACCTCTGCGTACCGACCACGTCACCTCGGCTGGACCGAGGGCTTCGTCATCACTTCATTAACCCACGCCGGGGACTTCGGCGTCACACTGCGGGCCTGCATTGGCCGTGCTATGTCGCCACTTCGGAGTGCCGAGCTCTTTGCTCCGCCACCTCGGGACCGGCTTGAGGGCTGGGACCTTGTCCCACCATATGCTCGGGCCATGCATCGACACCGAGCACATTAACCAGCTAAGTCGCTTTTATGCTCAGAATTTTCAATTTTAAATTTTTTTCGGTTCGGCCAAGCATTATACTTTTTTTGGCAAAAAGTTGTTTGTGAAAACTTCCTTGTCAAAACTTTGTTTGTGACACACAAATTCAAATACCCCGTTTGCTCGGGGGCTTCCTTTATGAAGCCTTTCCTCTTGCATATGATTATACTTGTATGGCTTCGTTCCTTGTTCGTGTATTACGCCACAATATGCACCATGTTGACTTAAGTGTTCCGCAAGCAGGGTTGCCTTGCTCCTGTGTTTACCCCTATGTTCCCGATTGTTCGGCTAAGGAGTAAAGGGAGCACCTCTGCGATTGTCACGATCGGGTCATCCGAGCTCGGACCTCAAACTGGGTGAAGCCGAAAGCTAGCGCTCTTATTGTTTTCAATTATGGTCGGCACACAACGGAACTCATGAGTACAAAAAATCTATTGCACAAGTCTCATAGTAACAATGAGCAACCGAAGAAAGGTATCGGTGGAGGTACTATTTTCTTCGAAGATGCTTCTTACACTTCGTCGGTAATATAGCATAAGTTCCCTGAGCGCACTTTGTCTGTTACAGCCTTATGGCCCGATTGCCTGGTTATCAGAAACACCGTCGATATTCTCGACAGGTGGAGTACATAACACTTTTCGGTCCTTGATCGAAGAGGGAGAAGTTGACGGTCGGTTAAGACGCGTTTAAAGTTTGGGTGAACACAGATATGATATAAGTACTTCCGTACATACAATCATTATACATAAAATTCTTTTGCCCAAGTCACTCGGGGGCTCTTAAATTAGTATGAGCCGTTTTATAATAAATGTTTTCTTCTTGATCATTGCAAAATCTTTTTCTATCACTCCTTTTTTCGACGCGAGTGTGTGGTCAATAGGCGGGGAGCCTAGTCTCTCTCTCAAAGCCGTTTGAGTTTAGTTCGCTAAACTGGCCTAACGAGCAGTACTCCGCTTTCGGGATAGGAGGTTACAGCCGTGGGCTGACCCGCTTGAGGTCTTGAGATCGGATCTGTCATATTAATGCACGACAGAAGCACCCCTTTTTGACCAATTTTTGGATTGGCACCGAACACTTTATCTAATTCGGACGTCAAGTTTTTACTAATTGTTGGGTTTTCCAAGCCTATGGCACTTTTAAACTATTTGTGTGTTTCCCGCATAAGTCTCGCAGTGCAACGCCGAACACCTTTAGAGATTCGACAAAAACATTCTCGGATATTGCTATATATGCACCGGTTTCGAATTGTGTCTTCGGTCAATAGTTGGGTTGCCCAGCCCCTGTGCTTGCCTCCTATGTTCCGCTTTGTTCGGCTAGGTGTACAAAGGGAGAAACATTGCGATTGTGCTTCCAGCTCGCATGGTTAAGCACCTCAGTGGAGAAAGCCAAAAACTGACTGTCACAATAAGCGTAAACTGGTCAGCGATCCGAGGACTATGTTAAATGACGGGCCATTCATAACATTGGCCGAAGTGTTTACGGCTTGACCTCGGCTGTCGCCGAATACTAACCGGGGGCTCATACCTAGCATCCCCGGTTTAAAGCTCCTATGACTAAGTGAAAGTTATAAAGCCCGCATATCTGATTGCCTCGTTTCCGCTAACACAACCGCCTTCGGGCATCGAGACGTCGGCTAAGGGTTGTTTTGTTATTGCGAAACCACCCTGCATAGCATCTACAATGGGGCGGAAGCCGACGATGGGCCACTTTCAACTGATAAACGGTCACAACGGAGTCAAAATAAACATATCATTGTCGTTTGTATTTAATATACGAGGGCCGCCTTCTGTAATCATCGTTATAAAGCCATACATATGCGTCAACTTGACTTAAGATTTTGGCCAAGCTGGGTTGCCTGGCTCCTGTGCTTGCCCCTACGTTCCCGATTGTTCGGCTAGGCGGTAAAGGGAGCACCTCTGTGATTGTTACTACCGGGTCATCCGAGTTAGTACCTCAGACTGGGTGAAGCCGAAAGCTAGCAATCTTAAAGGATCACATTGGTCAGCAATGACAGAAGTAAAAATTTTGGTTCATTTATACCATAGAGTTCGGGAACTTTTGCCGAACTAAATCCTCAATATTTTCCTCCCACATTGATCAGAGGTGAGTTTTCATGATCATGATAAGCATGACGGTCCAAAGAAAGGAACCGGTAGCGGGACTATTTTCTTTGAAGATGTTTCTTACGTTAAAACGTAATATAACATATCTCTCCGTGTACCTTTGTTTATAAAACCGTATGACCGGATTGCCTTGTTTGCCGTAAAACTTTGCCCTTATTATGGCTTTATAAAGTAGGACAAACACTCCCCAGCTACTGGCCGAGGAGGTTGGGTATGAAGCTGATATATCACAGTGACTTCTCACGACCCTCTCTCAGGGGCCCGTCCGCCGATCACTATTACCTCTAATATATTACACTGCGTTTCTATTCCTATGTATGCTGCCGAGCTAGGAGTTGATCCTCAGGCCGATTTCTCGGCCTGGGTCTCAGGGGCTACCAGGATCAGCAGTTTTATGTTTTCCTTCAGGTGCATCTCGGATTTTAGGCCGATAGACACCTTGAGGGCTACTGGCAATACATCTCATCAGCAAATAAATTTATACGCATCGGAAATAAAATCCGCAAACAACCAGCCCATGACAGAGGTGCTGAGCCACCTCGGAAGCAGTTCGGTATATAGCTCGGATGCAAGTGGCTGGCTCCTTAGAGGGCATTTCCGGCATTAAGCTCGGCTAAACTCCTTCAACTTTTTTGAACCAAGGTGATCTATGACACCTCGGACATAGTCCGGCGTTGGAGCTTGGACACAGTTCGGCGTTGGAGCTCGACTATAACAATACTCTTCGGATACAGTCCGGCGTTGGAGCTCGGATACATCCCGGCATTGGAGCTCGGATACATCCCGGCGTTGGAACTCGGAAGCGGTCCGGTGTTGGTGCTCGGCTGCAAAAGATACCTCGAATGCAGTCCGGCGTTGGAGCTTGGATGCTAGAGGACACTGCCGCCCAGGAACGACTTCAAACCCGTGGTGTGGCATAAAAATAACAGGGCATTGATAAAGGCCGGAAAATTGAAGGGACTCCTCGGATACCTGACGTGTAAACTCTTCGGATGCATTTCGGCGAGCCTCAAGATCGAAGATGAGAAGATTTGTTGAACCAGTTTTCAAGACCGACGACCGAAGATGAAGAACAGTTCGGAAGAATCGAGGAGCGTCCCCAACTTGAAGACCGGTTCAGGGGGCTACTGACGGTGTCCTGGACTAGGGGGCACTCACCACGTCGTCTCCTGACCAGCTGGATCAGGCCGAGGACCCCCATGGCGGTTCACTATTGGGCCAGTTCGGACAGCCCATGCCGCATACAAGGAGGATTCTACAAGACTTGGCGCCCAAGACAAGGACTCCTCTAAACCCTAGGCCTACGGTGCATATATAAACCGAGGCCAGGCTAGTCAATAGACAATCTCATATTCATTACTACAATCTCGTGGTAGATACATGTACTCTGTACTACACCCATATGAATACAATCAAAAGCAGCATGTAGGGTATTAGCTCATCAAGAGAGCCCGAAGCTGGGTAAAACCCCGTGTCCATGTTACCATCGCTCCAAGACGCTTAGCTCAGGACACCTACTACGAGATACGCCAGATATTGAACCAACAGTGCCCGCACAGTCAAGTGAAGTGGTGCAGAAGAAGAAGATGATGCAGCACCCGGTTTACTTTGTCAGCTCCCTCTTGCAGGGGGCTCGGTCGAGGTACATACTCCGGTGTGCAGAAATTGCTCTTCGGCCTCCTTATGGCCTCGAGGAAGCTACGTCATTACTTCCAAGCCCACGAGATCACTGTCGTCACCCGCCTCCCGTTGCAATGGATACTGCACAACCCAGATCCGACCGCAAGGATTGTGGAATGGGCCTTGGAGTTGTCGAGCTTTGGGTTGAAGTTTGAAAGTACCTCGACAATCCAGAGCAGATTCTTGGCGGAGTTCATTGCAGAATGGACCTCAACACCCGACGATGAAATTCAGGAGACCGCTCTCCCCGGCAAGGAAGCAAGCCGCGACTGGATCATGTACTTTGATGGGGCTTTCTCGCTGCAAGGCGCTGGTGCCGGTGTGCTGCTTGTCGCACCCACCGGAGAGCACCTCAAGTATGTGATCCAGATGCACTTTCCCAGGGAGATGTACACAAACAACACTGCTGAATACGAGGGGCTGCTTGCCGGTCTCAGGATCGCGGCGGACCTCGGGGTGAAAAAGCTCATCGTCAGGGGTGATTCACAACTTGTCGTCAGACAAGTTAACAAGGAATCATAGTCCGTTGATGGAGGTTTACGTAGATGAGGTGAGGAAACTGGAGGAGCGCTTCGACGATATACAAGCAGAGCACGTTCCCCGAGCGAAGAACGACATCGCTGACTACCTGTCAAAGCGCGCTGCATTCAAGCTACCTATGGAACCAGGTACCTTTTTGCTTCGGTTAACTCAACCATCCGTCGAACCATCAACAGAGCAGAACAAGCGGAGGAAGTCAGGCCCCGGCAAGTACTTTCCTGCCGAGCCCCTAGGGGCTGCTAGCAAGGGTGTTGCCACGGATCCTGAGCCTGCCGAGGGACGGCTGGCTCCGGCAGGGCGCCAAGCCCTGGCCGTAGAGACGGCTGCCCCCATGGCGGAAGAGATGCCTTTGGTCCTTCCCGTCGAGCCCCAGGCTCCAGCATGGGCACAGCATACCGTCCATTTCCTCCAGACAGGGGAACTTCCTGAGGAGTAGGAAGAAGCGGAAAAAGTAGCTCGTCGGTCTGCCTTGTACCAGTTCGTCGATGACGTCCTGTACAGAAGAAGACCGAACGGTGTCAAATTGAAATGCATCCCCCGGGAGGAAGGACTGGGGCTATTGGCAGAGATACATGGAGGCATATGTGGCTCCCACATAGGGTCAAGGGCCCTTGCCGGCAAGGCATTCCGGCAAGGCTTCTTCTGGCCCACCGCCCTCCAGGATGCAACGGCACTAGTAACCAAGTGTGAAGCGTCTCAGTTCCATTCAAAGAAGCTTCATCAACCAGCTTAAGCCCTTCAAACAATCCCTCTCTCCTGGCCATTCTCGGTCTAGGGGCTCGACATACTGGTCCCCTTCCCCCGTGCTGTCGGGGGCTTTGAGTACTTGTACGTTACAACCGACAAGTTCACAAAGTGGCCGGAGGTGGAACCGGTGAGGAAGGTGACAGCACAGTCAGCCGTCAAGTTCTTCAAGGGACTAGTCTGTCGTTTTGGTGTGCCAAACAGAGTCATCACCGATAACGGCACGCAGTTCACAAGCCACACCTTCATGCAATACATTCAAGACCTCGGCAGCAAGGTCTGTTTTTCTTCCGTGGCACACCCCCGGAGCAACGGCCAAGCGGAGAGGGCAAATGCTGAAGTGTTGCGAGGCCTGAGAATGAAAACCTTTGACAAGCTGCACAAGAGTGGAAGGCGCTGGATTGATTAGTTGCCGGCGGTTCTTTGGTCGATCAGGATGACGCCAAATCGAGCCACCGGCCAGACACCCTTTGCCCTAGTATATGGGGCAGAAGCAGTTCTCCCCACGAAAGTCATATACGGGTGACCTCGAGTGCTCGCTTATGATGAGCTTGAGCAAGAGCAGTTGCGGCAAGATGACGCAACGCTACTTGAGGAAGATCGTCTTCGGGCGGCTGTGAGAGCAGCACGCTACCAGCAGGCCTTGCGCCGCTACCATAGCCGCAAGGTCCATGCCCAAAGCTTTGAGGAAGGCGGCCTTGTTCTTCGACGCGTTCAGTCGGCGAAGAATTCCAACAAGTTGACACCAAAGTGGGAAGGCCCTTATCGGGTAATATGAGTCACCAGGCCCGGCGCAGTCCGCCTGGAGACCGAAGATGCTGTCCCAGTGAGCAACTCCTGGAACATCGAGCATCTTCACAAGTTTTACCCATAAGGCGCGGCTTGTCGGGCCTCCCGGCAAGCCACCTTTTGTACAAGCTTTGTCGGCAAGGCATGTTACCCTCTGTACAAAGCCAGGCGCAGACCCTGAGCATAAATAAACGAAGCGCTGGTGCCCTAAGTTATAGCATGCATGCTAGGTTAAGTCTCTTCCTCGGTTAGGGTTGATAGTGCTTAGCGGCGACTAACCCCTAGCCTAGAGGTCGAGTGTGCGTCTTTCTGTCCTCTTTGGTTCGCAGGGCATGTGGACATGTCTCCTGAGCCGCTTGGGAGAAAGAGGATGGACCGGCGCTCCGGCCCCGGCAAGCCAGGATCGCCGGGGGCTGAAGACACAAGGATCCAACCACGGCAAGCCAAGGTTGCCGGGGGTTGCGGATTCGGATAAGTCTTTTATCCCCTTTTATGCATTTCCGTATAGAACTGGGACATATGAAACCTCGTTTATATTCTTAAAACCACTGTGCTCCCCTTTTCCCGTACCCAAGAGCTATCCCCTAGGTTGGAACTTGGTCGTAGTCGTGGTGGCAAGAGAAATGAATGAGGGGCCTAACCCTGCTTCGCCCCTGCCTCCGCCAAGAGCGTGAGAATGGTCGACCAAAGCGGGGGGACGGCAAGGCCTGTTGCCGGGCGACAATGTTTACCTTAGAAATAACAAGGATTCGTCCTTGGCATGGGCCTCGCTCACGCACAAAGAACCCGACAAACACCCTTTTTCATTAAAAATGTCCCATACCGGTACAGTTCGTACGGAATAAAAAACATGAGCAAGGGGATTACAAGTCTAAAAATAAACAAATGCCCGCAGGCTTACAAACTAAAAAAAGATAAGGTGCCCGTAATCCCTTTCTTGTCCCTCTCCTCAGGAGGTGAAGCAAGACAGCAGGAGGGCGAAAGGAGCGCCTAGGCGAGGTGCGAAAAGCAGAAGGCGCCAAGAGAGCATCCCGGTGCCGGCGGAGGGGCTGGAAGATGAGGCAACGGCCCGACAATACACGACGAAGGCGTCGGTGCCCGCGTACTCCGAGTTGACGGCCGCCGCCCGCCTTCTTCACCTTCTCCAGCCCTCCTACGCCAGCCGCCCAAGGAGGCGATGGGGAACACGCCGATGGAGAGCTTGACGAGGAAGGCCCTGGGCAGGGCGCGAGGCCGAGGGAGGGGCAGCGCGATCAGTCGAAGTCGGGGTCGGCATCCTGCCGCCCGACTCCCTCGTCATCGCTGTCGTTGTCCTTCTCGTCACTCCCGCTCGAGGAGGAATCTTCATCGTCGGAGGAGCTCTCCACGCAGCACTTCAGGCAAGTTCTAAGATCTCCGAAGACCTTGACGGAGAGCATGCCGCCCTCCATTAACTTGAAGTAGAGGACGAGCCCCACCGTCAGGCTATGGATGCGGGCAAACGTCTTCCATCCGCGACGGAGATACATAACATGCGGAGCGGGAAGTCGACGTCGACCCGCGTGCCGCCGGTGCCGCAGCCCCTCATGTGCAATCTAAGGGTCTGGGGCGGATCGAGCTCCATCTCCTGAGCAAAGGGGGTGGGGAGACGGAGACGACGATGACGCGGTGGCCGGTGCAGCTTGATAAAGAACTCGCGGGGCTGGTCGCCGACGTGGCCCTCCATCGCGGGAGGCACCGTTGGCGGAGGCGCGACCGCCGCGCCACCTCGTCCCCCTCTCCCCAGACAGCCACGCCCCCTCCCCTTCCTCTCGTGGCTGGCTCCGCCGCCGAGGGCTCGTGGGAAGGAGGGACGCGCTGACGAGCAGCGACCCTCGCCGCCACCGCCGAAGGCCCAGCACCTTCTCTCGCCATGGCAGGTGGAAGAAAGAAGCAAAGGTGAAGGGGGATGGGTACTGAAGGAATGTGGGATGACGCCCTCCCTCGCCCTCCTTATAAAGGGGCGGGGTCGAGACTCGGCCGCCCCACTCAGCCAATCCAGCCATCGGAGGCGCGGAGAGTCAGGACCGACCCGCTGCCCCAATCAGCGACGGTCCGATTTCCCGCCTCCATCACCTGCCACTTGCATGGAGGACGCGTGGTGAGTGAGCAGGATCGAAGGGATGGGTGAGGCGACCGTTCCCCGCCCCGTGACCATGGGGCGTGGGCGCCTTGAAGACGGCGACCCGAGTCCACCCAGTAAATGAGCCGCGCCTCCACGCCTCCCTCTTTTTATGGGGAAGGCGCGAGCCGCCTCTTTACCACGATGTGACGCATGCATGCGGAAAACCGCCCCACGCATGCCGCCCACGTCACACGTGACCCCCACGTCGCGCGTTCAACGCGGGTCGTGGGGAAGCGCAGCGGACGAAAAATTACTGCGATGAAAATCTGCCCCGCCTGCTCGCGCACCGTTCTGGGCCTGGCCGAGCAACGTGTCGTGCTTATGTGTGGCCCAGGCCCGGGGGCTCCTGTCGGTGTACAAAAGTAGGGGCACACCTTTGTACCCCTTTACTTGTGCACGGGCAGTCGGAGACGCGTGCCACGGCCACACTAAGCAGGGCAGAGGAGGGAGCCGAAGAGAAGCCGAAGCACAAGATGGCCAAAGCAACGCCATGACCAAAGATACCAAAGAGCGAGAGGGCGAGGTGGACTCCCCCGGCAAGGCCCTTGCCAGGGGAGCCTCCGCGGACCCGGCCAGAGCCTTGCCAGGGTAACTTGCCCGATGCCGACAGAGCGAGCCACCCTTGAGCCCACGGGTTCCAACTCAACCAACCACATTGGAACAAGGGCTCGGGAGGCACCTCCGTGGTAGCATGCAAATCTTTGTCAAGACCATAGAGATATGAGATCAGATGAGAACCAGAAGACGGCGACCCTCGGCGGGATCCTTGCCGAGGAGATCCACAAGACCCCCAGCAAGCGCCTTGCCGGGGACGACTACAACGCCATGGCAAGACCCTTGCCGGGCCCCCGGCAAGGCCCTTGCCGAGGGCTTCAGCGGGGCCACAGCCAGGCCCGCGTCGACCAAGACTCCATCGCCGTTCCCAAGCAGCTGCTAGCTCAACCAGCCGGGCAGGCACCTGCGTGGCGACGGGCGGCCTCTGCGCCAACTCAGCAAGCACCTGCGTGGTGGCATGCAAATCTTCGTGAAGACCCTACCACCGCGCCACCTCAGCTGCCTGCCTGCCTACCTGCCTGCATGGCGCCGCATGCACCGTTGGCCTGGGCGCGTGTCGAAGCCAGGTGAGGCGGCAACGGACAGACGAGCCTCGTTCCCGTCCCCAATAAAGCTAAGGGACACCTAAGCTACGCATTAAATGCGCCTTGTCCTGTAACATGAGCGATAAGCTCGCAGCACTGTAGGCCTTTCCACCTCCTGTGTGCCACTGTGGCAGCCCCTTTCGACTATAAAAGGAGGCCCATGGCGTACTGGAGGAGGATTCGGCTCTTTGGAACTACACAGCCACCATAGCTAGTTCGAGAGATCAAGAACACTCAATACATCCACCAAAGCAGGACTAGGGTTTTACACATCCTCGTGGCCCGAACCTGGGTAAACGATCCTTGTGCTGACTGCTAATCCTGCTCTTCTCACAACCCCGCGCCCCGGCAACCGTAGTAGGCATTCTTGTGATCCCATAGGTGTCGTTTCCCACCAACAGATAGAGTAGATGAGCATCACAAAGCACATCCATTTTGCAAAACAAATGAGTCAAAAACTTACTTTTAGTTTTCTACAGAAAGCATTTTGAAGCTACCGATATTACAAACTCGGTGACACCGAAGCAGCTTTGGTGTCTAAACATGCAAGATCAGTCAGACCAAGGTGCATTTCGGTGACTCTGAGTTGCTAGGGTTTCACAGAGAAATGAACTCGGTCAGACCGATTAGTATGTTTCGGTCAGACTGAAAAATACTTGTGCTATTGCTTGAGCCAAATCGATGAGACCGAAATCCTAATATCGGTCGGTCTGAGATTAGTTCGGCGGAAACCTAAACCTAAATTTTTGCATCAAATATAATCTATCGGAGTTTGCAGTGGATAGAGTATTCTAAAACGTGGAAAGAATATAGGCATTGATCTTTGTGCACGGAATCGGAGTGGGGAAGGCACAAAGGGACGAGTTCATACCCTAACTTGGCGATGAACTTGCTACAGCGACAACGGCGGTGAAGATTCCCGTTGACGGCGGTGAAAACCAGCGGTAGGAGGGCGCTGGCGACGAGGAGAGGATCCGGAGACCACGAGTCGGCAGAGCTGGACAGGCGCGGGCGAAGCATTTGGAGGAATTTCCAAATTTTCAGCCCGTGGTATATATATCCAGTCTCTGTCGGTGTGACCGAGTGGAACAACTCGGTGGCACCGAGATGCAGAATCGCAAGCGGTTACTGCAACTCGGTGTGACCGAATGGTTCAAATCGGTTGCACCGAGATTAAAACCTAGATCAACTTAATGGACTCGGTGTGACCGAATGGGATGGATCGATCAGACCGAAATGCACTAAGAAGTTTTGGAAGTTAAGTCTATGACGAATCGGTGGCTCCGAGTGTTCCTCACTCGGAGGGTCCGCAAATGACTTGATCAAGCTTTGTGATGTAGCATGAAAAGAATTTGAGATGAGAAAATCATTGATAGCTAGAGGGAGTTCTTAGGCATTCTTGCCCATCCATTTGGCAAAAAGAAACCAAACAAGCAAAGCAACAAATGGATGTCCTCGAATGGGAAAAATATGCAACCAACATGCTCACACAATAAGATAGCAAATGAAATATGTGGCAAAGCATGCACAAACACTCTAGCATCTATCAAGCAATTGGCGATGACTAGGTCATCTATATATGAGTATATTGACTTAGGAGTCAAATGAGAACATTTGATCATAGGCCATACTCATCGTTTAAGCTCAAGTGGGGTTACCACTTTTACATAAAGCATTGTTGTGTTCACACCATTAGAGTTGCTTTAGCTCAATTCTTATAGCAAAGCTTCCCCTAGATGTGATATCCCCCTAAGAGGGATGAACTAACCTTGGGTTTTGTCAATGATAACTTCATGTAGATGTTGAAGATGTAGATGCTCAATGTTGATGTAGATCATTTGGAGAAATCCATTGGAGTGAGTTGCACTTTCAATACCTACATGGGTTAGTCCCACAAGGAACATGCAAGAATATCCATAGACATAGAGTGAAGTACACACATGATGATGTCCATGAAAGCATTGGGTTACCTTGTCCCTTGTCTTACCAACAAGAGGGTTTGTGACTCCATGAACTAGTGCAAGATATGGAAGTTGATTGCACTTGTCCTTGCCAAAATGAATATGAGTGAAGTTTGTTGGTGGAGTCACCCTCAAGAACTCCCTAGTTCTTCTTCTTTGGGATCCACATCAACTTGATGGGAATCCTTCGACTTGTAGTCGTACTTGACGAAGTAGACCTTGATGTAGTCTTGGAACCCACTTGACCATGGCCTTGGGAGCTTCTTAAAATGAATCAATCTCTTCTTGAAGCTTGTCCTTGCCTTTTAGCTTGTGGTCTTGTGGTGAAAGATCATCTTGAGCTTGTGTTCCCTGGAAAGAAGTGGGATCATACTTCTCTTGTTGAGGAACAAACTTCGTCTTGTGGTATTGATCTGAAGAAATATGCCCTAGAGGCAATAATAAAGTTATTATTTATTTCCTTATATCATGATAAATGTTTATTATTCATGCTAGAATTGTATTAACTGGAAACTTGATACATGTGTGAATACATAGACAAACAGAGTGTCACTAGTATGCCTCTACTTGACTAGCTCGTTGATCAAAGATGGTTATGTTTCCTAGCCATAGACATGAGTTGTCATTTGATTAACGGGATCACATCATTAGGAGAATGATGTTATTGACTTGACCCATTCCGTTAGCTTAGCACTCGATCGTTTAGTATGTTGCTATTGCTTTCTTCATGACTTATACATGTTCTTATGACTATGAGATTATGCAACTCCCGTTTACCGGAGGAACACTTTGTGTGCTACCAAACGTCACAACGTAACTGGGTGATTATAAAGGTGCTCTACAGGTGTCTCCAAAGGTACTTGTTGGGTTGGCGTATTTCGAGATTAGGATTTGTCACTCCGATTGTCGAAGAGGTATCTCTGGACCCACTCAGTAATACACATCACTATAAGCCTTGCAAGCATTGTGACTAATGAGTTAGTTGCGGGATGATGTATTACGGAATGAGTAAAGAGACTTGCCGGTAACGAGATTGAACTAGGTATCGAGATATCGACGACCGAATCTCGGGCAAGTAACATACCGATGACAAAGGGAACAACGTATGTTGTTATGCGGTCTGACCGATAAAGATCTTCATAGAATATGTGGGAGCCAATATAAGCATCCAGGTTCCGCTATTGGTTATTGACCGGAGAGGTGTCTCGGTCATGTCTACATAGTTCTCGAACCTGTAGGGTCCGCACGCTTAACGTTACGATGACGGTTATATTATGAGTTTATGTGTTTTGATGTACCGAAGGAGTTCGGAGTCCCGGATGAGATCGGAGACATGACGAGGAGTCTCGAAATGGCCGAGACGTAAAGATCGATATATTGGACGACTATATTCGGACTTCGGAAAGGTTCCGAGTGATTCAGGTATTTTTCGGAGTACCGGAGAGTTACGGGAATTCGTATTGGGCCTTAATGGGCCGTACGGGAAAGGAGAGAAAGACCCCAAAGGGTGGCCGCACCCCTCCCCATGGACTAGTCCGAATTGGACTAGGGAGGGGGGGCCCTTCCTTCTTTCTCCTTCTCCCTTCCCTTTTCCTACTCCAACAAGGAAAGGAGGAGTCCTACTCCCAGTGGGAGTAGGACTCCCCCCTTGGCACGCCCTCCTCCTTGGCCAGCGGCCTTCCCCTTGCTCCTTTATATACGGGGGCAGGGGGGCACCCCATGAACAAAACAATTGATCTATTGATCTCTTAGCCGTGTGCGGTGCCCCCCTCCACCATATTACACCTTGATAATATCGTAGCGGTGCTTAGGCGAAGCCCTGCGTCGGTAGAACATCACCATTGTCACCACGCCGTCGTGCTGACGAAACTCTCCCTCAACACTCGGCTGGATCGGAGTTCGAGGGACGTTATCGAGCTGAACGTGTGCTAAACTCGGAGGTGCCGTACGTTCGGTACTTGATCGGTCGGATCGTGAAGACGTACGACTACATCAACCGCGTTGTGTTAACGCTTCCGCTTTCGGTCTACGAGGGTACGTGGACAACACTCTCCCCTCTCGTTGCTATGCATCACCATGATCTTGCGTGTGCGTAGGAAATTTTTTGAAATTACTACGTTACCCATCAGTGGCATCTGAGCCTGGTTTTATGCGTTGATGCTATGCACGAGTAGAACACAAGTGAGTTGTGGGCGATATAAGTCATACTGCTTACCAGCATGTCATACTTTGGTTCGGCGGTATTGTGAGATGAAGCGGCCCGGACCGACATTACGTGTACGCTTACGCGAGACTGGTTTCACCGTTGCGAGCACTCGTTGCTTAAAGGTGACTGGCGGGTGTCTGTCTCTCTCACTTTAGTTGAACCGAGTGTGGCTACGCCCGGTCCTTGCGAAGGTTAAAACAGCACCAACTTGACAAACTATCGTTGTGGTTTTGATGCGTAGGTAAGAACGGTTCTTGCTAAGCCCCTAGCAGCCACGTAAAACTTGCAACAACAAAGTAGAGGACGTCTAACTTGTTTTTGCAGGGCATGTTGTGATGTGATATGGTCAAGACATGATGCTATATTTTATTGTATGAGATGATCATGTTTTGTAACCGAGTTATCGGCAACTGGCAGGAGCCATATGGTTGTCGCTTTATTGTATGAAATGCAATCGTCATGTAATTGTTTTACTTTATCACTAAGCGGTAGCGATAGTCGTAAAAGCAATAGTTGGCGAGACGACAACGATGCTACGATGGAGATCAAGGTGTCGCGCCGGTGACGATGGTGATCATGACGGTGCTTCGGAGATGGAGATCACAAGCACAAGATGATGATGGCCATATCATATCACTTATATTGATTGCATGTGATGTTTATCTTTTATGCATCTTATCTTGCTTTGATTGACGGTAGCATTATAAGATGATCTCTCACTAAAATTTCAAGATAAAAGTGTTCTCCCGGAGTATGCACCGTTGCGAAAGTTCTTCGTGCTGAGACACCACGTGATGATCGGGTGTGATAGGCTCTACGTTCAAATACAACGGGTGCAAAACAGTTGCACACGCGGAATACTCAGGTTAAACTTGACGAGCCTAGCATATGCATATATGGCCTCGGAACACGGAGACCGAAAGGTCGAGCGTGAATCATATAGTAGATATGATCAACATAGTGATGTTCACCATTGAAACTACTCCATCTCACGTGATGATCGGACATGGTTTAGTTGATTTGGATCACGTAATCACTTAGATGATTAGAGGGATGTCTATCTAAGTGGGAGTTCTTAAGTAATATGATTAGTTGAACTTAAATTTATCATGAACTTGGTCCTGATAGTATTTTGCAAATTATGTTGTAGATCAATAGCTCGCGTTGTTGCTTCCCTGTGTTTATTTTTGATATGTTCCTAGAGAAAAATTATGTTGAAAGATGTTAGTAGCAAAGATGCGGGCTGGATCCGTGATCTGAGGATTATCCTCATTGCTGCACAGAAGAATTATATCCTTGATGCACCGCTAGGTGACAGACCTGTTACAGGAGCAGATGCAGACGTTATGAACGTTTGGCTAGCTCAATATGATGACTACTTGATAGTTTAGTGCACCATGCTTAACGGCTTAGAATCGGGACTTCAAAGATGTTTTGAACGTCATGGACCATATGAGATGTTCCAGGAGTTGAAGTTAATATTTCAAGCAAATACCCGAGTTGAGAGATATGAAGTCTCCAACAAGTTCTATAGCTAAAAGATGGAGGAGAATAGCCCAAGCAGTGAGCATGTGCTCAAATTGTCTGGGTACTACAATCGCTTGAATCAAGTGGGAGTTAATCTTCCAGATAAAATAGTGATTGACAGAATTCTCTAGTCACCATCACCAAGTTAGTAGAACTTCATAATGAACTATAGTATGCAAGGGATGACGAAAGTAATTCCCGAGCTCTTCGTGATGCTGAAATCGACGAAGGTAGAAATCAAGAAAAACATCAAGTGTTGATGGTTGACGAGACCACTAGTTTCAAGAAAAGGGCAAAGGGAAGAAGGGGAACTTCAAGAAGAACGGCAAGCAAGTTGCTGCTCAAGTGAAGAAGCCTAAGTCTGGTCCTAAGCCTGAGACTAAGTGCTTCTACTGCAAAGGGACTGGTCACTGGAAGCGGAACTAACCCAAGTATTTGGTGGATAAGAAGGATGGCAAAGTGAACAAAGGTATATTGGATATACATGTTATTGATGTGTACTTTACTAGTGTTTATAGCAACCCCTCGGCATTTGATACTGGTTCAGTTGCTAAGAGTAGTAACTCCAAACGGGAGTTGCGGAAAAAACAGAGACTAGTAAAAGGCGAGGTGACGATGTGTGTTGGAAGTAGTTCCAGGATTGATATGATCATCATCGCACACTCCCCATACTTTCGGGATTAGTGTTGAAACTAAATAAGTGTTATTTGGTGTTTGCGTTGATCATGAATATGATTTTATCATGGTTGTTGCAATACGGTTATTCATTTAAATTAGAGAATAATTGTTGTTCTGTTTACATGAATAAAACCTTCTATGGTCATACACCCAATAAAATGGTTTGTTGGATCTCGATCGTAGTGATACACATATTCATAATAATGAAGCCAAAAGATGCAAAGTTAATAATGATAGTGCAACTTATTTGTGGCACTGCCGTTTAGGTCATATTGGTGTAAAGCGCATGAAGAAACTCCATACTGATGGGATTTTGGAATCACTTGATTATGAATCACTTGATACTTGCGAACCATGCCTTATGGGCAACATGACTAAAACTCCGTTCTCCGGAACAATAGAGCGAGCAACTGACTTATTGGAAATAATACATACTGATGTATGCGATCCGATGAGTGTTAAGGCTCGCGGCGGGTATCGTTATTTTCTGACCTTCACATATGATTTGAGCAGATATGGGTATATCTACTTGATGAAACATAAGTCTGAAACATTTGAATAGTTCAAAGGATTTCAGAGTGAAGTGGAAAATCATCGTGACAAGAAAATAAGGTTTCTACGATCTGATCGCGGAGACAAATATTTGAGTTACGAGTTTGGTCTTCCATTAAAACAAAGTGGAATAGTTTCACAAATTCGTGCCACCTGGAACACCACAACATAATGGTGTGTCCGAACGTCATAACCGTACTTTATTGGATATAGTGCAATCTATGATGTTTCTTACCGATTTACCACTATAGTTTTGGGGTTGTGCATTAGAGATAGCTGCATTCACGTAAAAAAAGGGGCACCATCTAAATCCGTTTGAGACGACACCGTATGAACTGTGGTTTGGCAAGAAATCAAAGTTGTCGTTTCTTAAAGTTTGGGGTTGCGATGCTTATGTGAAAAAGTTTCATCCTGATAAGCTCAAACCCAAATCAGAGAAATGTGTCTTCATAGGATACCCAAAGGAGACAGTTGGGTACACCTTCTATCACAGATCCGAAGGCAAGACATTCGTTGCTAAGAATGGATCCTTTCTAGAGAAGGAGTTTCTCTCGAAAGAAGTGAGTGGGAGGAAAGTAGAACTTGATGAGGTAATTGTACCTGCTCCCTTATTGGAAAGTAGTTTATCGCAGAAACCAGTTTCTGTGACGCCTATACCAATTAGTGAGGAAGTTAATGAAGATGATCATGGAACTTCAGATCAAGTTATTACTGAACCTCGTAGGTCAACCAGAGTAAGATTCGCACCAGAGTGGTATGGTAATCCTGTTCTGGAGGTTATGTTACTAGACCATGACGAACCTACGAACTATGAAGAAGCGATGGTGGGCCCAGATTCCGCAAAATGGCTTGAGGCCATGAAATCTGAGATGAGATCCATGTATGAGAACAAAGTGTGGACTTTGGTTGACTTGCCCAATGATTGGCAAGCAATTGAGAATAAATGGATCTTCAAGAGGAAGACGGACGCTGATAGTAGTGTTACTGTCTACAAAGCTAGAATTGTCGCAAAAAGGTTTTCGACAAGTTCAAAGTGTTGACTACGATGAGAGTTTCTCACTCGTATCTATGCTTAAGTCTGTCCGAATCATGTTAGCAATTGACGCATTTTATGAAACATGGCAAATGGATAAACAAAACTGCATTACTTAATGGATTTATTAAAGAAGAGTTGTATATGATGCAACCAGAAGGTTTTGTCAATCCTAAAGGTGCTAACAAAATGTGCAAGCTCCAGTGATCCATCTATGGACTGGTGCAAGCATCTCGGAGTTGGAATATACGCTTTGATAAAGTTGATCAAAGGATATAGTTTTATACAGACTTTCGGTGAAGCCTGTATTTACAAGAAAGTGAGTGGGAGCACTACAGCATTTCCGATAAGTATATGTGAATGACATATTGTTGATCGGAAATAATGTAGAATTATTCTGCAAAGCATAAAGGAGTGTTTGAAAGAAGTTTTTCAAAGAAAGACCTCGGTGAAGCTGCTTACATATTGAGCATCAAGATCTACAGAGATAGATCAAGACGCTTGATAAGTTTTTTCAATGAGTACATACCTTAACAAGATTTTGAAATGGTTCAAAATGGAACAGTCAAAGAAAGAGTTATTGCCTGTGTTACAAGGTGTGAAATTGAGTAAGACTCAAAGACCGACCACGGCAGAAGATAGAAAGAGAATGAAAGTCATTCCCTATGCCTTGGCCATAGGTTCTATAAAGTATGCCATGCTGTGTACCAGATCTATTGTATACCCTACACTGATTTTGGCAAGGGAGTACAATAGTGATCTAGGAGTAGATCACTGGACAGCGGTCAAAATTATCCTTAGTGGAATAAGGATATGTTTCTCGATTATGGAAGTGACAAAAGGTTCGTCGTAAAGGGTTACGTCGATGCAAGTTTTGACACTAATCTAGATGACTCTAAGTCTCGGTCTAGATACATATTGAAAATGGGAGCAATTGGCTAGAGTAGCTCCGTGCAGAGCATTGTAGACATAGAAATTTGCAAAATACTTACGGATCTGAATGTGACAGACCCGTTGACTAAAATTATCTCACAATCAAAAGATGATCACACCTTAGTACTCTTTGGGTGTTAATCACATAGCAATGTGAACTAGATTATTGACTCTAGTAAACCCTTTGGGTGTTGGTCACATGACAATGTGAACTATGGGTGTTAATCACATGGTGATGTGAACTATTGATGTTAAATCACATGGCGATGTGAACTAGATTATTGACTCTAGTGCAAGTGGGAGACTGAAGGAAATATGCCCTAGAGGCAATAATAAAGTTATTATTTATTTCCTTATATCATGATAAATGTTTATTATTCATGCTAGAATTGTATTAACTGGAAACTTGATACATGTGTGAATACATAGACAAACAGAGTGTCACTAGTATGCCTCTACTTGACTAGCTCGTTGATCAAAGATGGTTATGTTTCCTAGCCATAGACATGAGTTGTCATTTGATTAACGGGATCACATCATTAGGAGAATGATGTGATTGACTTGACCCATTCCGTTAGCTTAGCACTCGATTGTTTAGTATGTTGCTATTGCTTTCTTCATGACTTATACATGTTCCTATGACTATGAGATTATGCAACTCCCGTTTACCGGAGGAACACTTTGTGTGCTACCAAACGTCACAACGTAACTGGGTGATTATAAAGGTGATCTACAGGTGTCTCCAAAGGTACTTGTTGGGTTGGCGTATTTCGAGATTAGGATTTGTCACTCCGATTGTCGGAGAGGTATCTCTGGGCCCACTCAGTAATACACATCACTATAAGCCTTGCAAGCATTGTGACTAATGAGTTAGTTGCGGGATAATGTATGACGGAACGAGTAAAGAGACTTGCCGGTAACGAGATTGAACTAGGTATCGAGATACCGACGATCGAATCTTGGGCAAGTAACATACCGATGACAAAGGGAACAACGTATGTTGTTATGCGGTCTGATCGATAAAGATCTTCGTAGAATATGTGGGAGCCAATATGAGCATCCAGGTTCCGCTATTGGTTATTGACCGGAGAGGTGTCTCGGTCATGTCTACATAGTTCTCGAACCCGTAGGGTCCGCACGCTTAACGTTACGATGACGGTTATATTATGAGTTTATGTGTTTTGATGTACCGAAGGAGTTCGGAGTCCCGGATGAGTTCGGGGACATGACGAGGAGTCTCGAAATGGCCGAGACGTAAAGATCGATATATTGGACGACTATATTCGGACTTCGGAAAGGTTCCGAGTGATTCGGGTATTTTTCAGAGTACCGGAGAGTTACGGGAATTCGTATTGGGCCTTAATGGGCCATACGGGAAAGGAGAGAAAGACCCCAAAGGGTGGCCGCACCCCTCCCCATGGACTAGTCCGAATTGGACTAGGGAGGGGGCGCCCCTTCCTTCTTTCTCCTTCTCCCTTCCCTTTTCCTACTCCAACAAGGAAAGGAGGAGTCCTACTCCCGGTGGGAGTAGGACTCCCCCCTTGGCGCGCCCTCCTCCTTGGCCGGCGGCCTTCCCCTTGCTCCTTTATATACGGGGGCAGGGGGGCACCCCATGAACAAAACAATTGATCTATTGATCTCTTAGCCGTGTGCGGTGCCCCCCTCCACCATATTACACCTCGATAATATCGTAGCGGTGCTTAGGCGAAGCCCTGCGTCGGTAGAACATCACCATTGTCACCACGCCGTCGTGCTGACGAAACTCTCCCTCAACACTCGGCTGGATCGGAGTTCGAGGGACGTTATCGAGCTGAACGTGTGCTGAACTCGGAGGTGCCGTACGTTCGGTACTTGATCGGTCGGATCGTGAAGACGTACGACTACATCAACCGCGTTGTGTTAACGCTTCCTCTTTCGGTCTACGAGGGTACGTGGACAACACTCTCCCCTCTCGTTGCTATGCATCACCATGATCTTGCGTGTGCGTAGGATTTTTTTTTGAAATTACTACGTTACCCATCATGATCTTCTTCCCACTCAACTCCATTGGCATTGAACTTGCGTTCAGAACCAACACCTTGATTCTTCCGGTGTCTTCCTTGCTTGCGTACTATTTCCTCAAATTGCTTACTTCCGGCAAGGCTCTTGTAAAAACCTTTCTCTATAATTCCCTTCAATAAGCTATTTTCTTGCTCAAGCGTAACTTGGCTAAGAGAATCGTTAGTGGTATCTAGAGAACTACTAGAAGCAACAATATTGGATTTAACATGATTATTGTTACTACTATAAGAAGAATCTTTCTTACTCTTGTTGTTAAATTTTACTTGTGGCATGTAAGTAGACAAGAGTAAACGCTTGGCAATGTAAGAAGAACTTTTCTTACGAAGATCATCATTGATTGCTTTTAAGAACCCATGCTCTTACTCTAGATTGAGATTTTCAAATCATAGCTTCTCATGAGTCTTTAAAAGCTCTAGATGATCCTCTAAGGTAGTTTCATGAGATAACTTAAGAGTGTTTAGTTCTTTAGTTAGACGCTCAATCTCCTTCTTATCATTGTCATTCGTTTCATCTTGATTAGCATGATTAATAGCAATTTCATCACTAGAGTTGTAAACAAGTAAATCATCATCACCTAGCAAATCATCTTCATCACTATTGAAATCAACATACTCGGGGTGTGATACCTTGGGGCTTTTAGCCATGAAGCATCTTCCAAATCCTTCATTTGGTGAGTCAAATATGTCGTAGGAGTTGGATGACAAAAGTGCAAGATCGGCAACACCTTCATCTTGAGTATATTCGGAGTCGGAGTGATAGATTCTCTCGGAGTAGTTGTCGGAGTCAGAACCGGATACCCATTCACCAATATGAGCTTGATGTCTTCGTCTTGTGTAGCTCTTTGATGACTTTTCCTCCCTTTCTGAATCCTTGCCTCCACGAGAAGGTCTTCGTTCATAATAGTCATCTCTACTCCTCTCTCTTGGAGGTGATTCCTCTCTTTTACTTCTCCTTTTGGGTGAATCTTCTCTTCTCTTGTAGGGAGCCGTACACTCATTGGAGTATTGTCTGGGTCTTCCACAATTGTAGCAATTTTGATCACGACTAGAAGATCTTTTGTCATTCTAGGACCTTGACTTGGAACTTCTCTCCTTGCTTCTACTCTTGTAGAGTTTGTTGAAGTTCTTCGCCATTAGGCTCAATTTTTCATTGAAGACTTGTTTCTCACTTGATGATGTAGGAGCATCACATGAGGCTTTGTAAGCACCACTTGACTTGTTGTGAAGCTCTTCCTTATCCTTGAGTGACATCTCATGAGCAACAATTCTACCATTGACTTCCGTTCGCTTGAGATCTTTGTAATTGGGCATCATTTGGATCAATGTGCACACGGTGTCATACTTTCCATCCAAGGCTCTTAGGATCTTCTTGATGATGAATTTGTCGGTCATCTCTTCACTTCTTAAGATCTTATTCAGTACAGACCGATCTCCTTGTGCAATGTGTTGTACAAAATTGTTTCTAAGGTGATGGCTCTCAGGTTGAGACCAATACTGGATGAAATCATCTTTTTAGAACAAAGTGCTTTTGTACCGGGTCATCTTATTTCGGATAATGCTCTAACAGGCTATGAGTGTATACACTATTTGAAAAGGAAGAAAGGGAAGGCAGGGGCTTGTGCTATCAAGCTTGATATGGCAAAGGCGTATGATAGGGTAGACTGGTCCTATCTCTGAGCAGTTCAGCTAAAACTTGGTTTCACAGATCAGTGGGTTGAAAGGGTGATGGCTTGCGTGGAGATAGTATCCTTCTCTATTCGTGTGAATGGGGTGTTCTCGGACTCTTTCAATCCATCCAAGGCGACCCAATTTCACCTTACTTGTTTCTTCTATGTGCTGAAGGTTTAACTTGTTTGCTCAAGTCATATGGATCTTCTCATTTATGGAAAGGAATCAAAGTTGGTATCCATGCCCCTTGGGTCTCTCACTTGCTTTTTGCGGACGACTGTCTAGTCTTTACTCAGGCAACAAGTGAAGGTGCAACCAGACTCAATGAGATTTTAGAAACATACAGAGAAGGTTCAGGACAAATGGTGAATAAAGCTAAGTCGGCTATATTTTTAGTGCAAATTTCACAGATGAAATGAAGGCAGAAACTCATGATAGCTCAGGGATTGAAGTAGAAGCGTTGATTGAGAAGTATCTTGGGCTGCCCACGGCTATTGGGCGTTCATCAGAGAGTCAATTTGAGCACATTGTCACGCAGATCAAGAAGCTGGTTAATGGGTGGACTCCAAAACTGATGAGTAGTGCAGCACGAGAAGTTCTAATCAAGTCCATATGCCAAGCAATCCCTACCTATTCAATGGGATGTTTTAGAATTTCCAAAAAGACCTGCAAAAAGATCACAAGTATTGTTGCAAGATTCTGGTGGGGAGGTGATGAAAAGAAAAAGAAAATGCATTGAAAAAGTGGCAGGACATAGCTATCCTAAAATGTGAGGGGGGAATGGGCTTCGGAGTTTTTGGCCTCTTTAATCAAGCCATGCTGGCTAAACAAGGGTGGAGGCTTCTGACCAACCCTGAATCACTTTGTGCAAAGGTGCTAAAAGGCCGATACTATCATGATTCAGATTTCTTGGCAGCTACAAAAAAGAGGAACTCCTCTCATACTTGGAGGGCAATACTACATGGGAGAGAATGCCTCAATCTAGGGCTGATTAAACGTGTTGGGGATGGTGCGAGTATTAACATCTGGGAGGACCCTTGGATTCCCTCCAATCATGGCTATCGGCCAATTATTCGGTTACGAGGGGCTGCATGCACCAAGGTGGAGGAGCTTATTGATCATGTGAATAATAGTTGGGATCTTGCTGCCTTGGCAGCAAACTTTGTTGCACCTGATGTGCATGCCATTGCTAAGACACCCATAGGGAATTGGGGTGAAGATTGTTGAGCCTGGGAGGTGGAGAGGAATGGTAACTTTTCAGTTCGGTCAGCGTATAAAATTCTGAGCACAAGCATGAGACATTCCTACGAACCATCTTCATCAGGAGCGGCAGGAAATGCCTTATGGAACAAACTATGGAAGATATCAGTACCACCAAGAGTCAGGGATTTTTGGTGGAGAGTTATTAGGGGTTTTGTCCCCTGTAATTCTGTCTTGCTTACCAGACATATTGAAAAGGCCCCATTCTGCGACCTATGTGGCAAGGAGGAAACTATAACACATGCCCTGTTCGAATGCACTTGGGCGAGACTCTTCTGGAAGGAGATGAAGACCATGATGCAGATTAAAATCCCAGTGTTACATCCGCATTCGTGGGCTTCAGATTTGATTGAAGGAAAATTGGGATCAGACCAATTTGTATGCATAGTACTATGTGGCTGCTGGGCGGCATGGTCTGAAAGGAATGCTCGTACTCATGGTGAGAAGGGACGATCAATTCAAGCTTCTGTTAGATGGGCTCTTGATAATGCTGTTGACCTTAAAACAGCAGGGGAAACTACCCAACCTGTGGTGACCAGGGAGGAAGATCGCTGGCAAGCACCGGAACAAGGAACTCTAAAAATCAATGTGGATGCGGCTTTTCTTGAGCAGGCAGGGTGTGGAAGTACAGGGCTGGTGGTCCGAGACTCAGAGGGCAACCTAATTAGAGCGCGGGCCTTGTGGTTTTTGCATCAAGTGCCCAGAGTATGGAGTTGTACGTTATCCGGGATGGGATTCAACTAGCCAGAGACATGGGTTACTCATGGATATGTATTGAAAGTGATGCTCAGCAGGTGGTTAGGATGTGCAACTCTGAACTTTTAGAGAGAGCAGCGGATGCAGCTGTTTGCCATGAAATTAGAGAGCTTGTGGGAGGATTTAGGTCCTGTGGTCTGGTGTTTGTACATATGGAAGCCAATGAAGCGGCCCATCGGTGTGCAAAGCAAGCCACAGAAGAGAGGAGGAGATGCTTGTGGATAAATTATATGCCTCCTTTCTTAGCTAGTTGTATTCAGCTCCCGTGTAATCCCCCCTAATTGAGTTATAATAAAGCTCTTGATTCGCAAAAAAAAGCCAGCAATCTCATTTGTGATGAGAGCAAGCCTAGAGTACATCTCTGCAACTCCTTCGCCATCCTTCATTTTGAACTTGTCAAGTTGACTTTGGAGCACATCCAATTTGGATTCCTTGATGGACTCGGTACCTTCATGCATATCAACCAATGTATCCAAAATTTCCTTTGCATTCTCAAGACGGCTGATTTTGTTGAATTCTTCGGGGCACAATCCGTTGAAGAGGATATCGCAAGCTTGAGCATTGTATTGCAACATCTTCAATTCTTCCGCGGTTGCTTCACGATTCGGTTCTCTTCCATCTTCGAAGAATTCACCTTGCAAACCAATACACACAATAGCCCAAATGGTGGGGTTATGTCCAAGAATATGCATTTTCATCTTATGCTTCCAACTAGCAAAATTAGTACCATCAAAGTAAGGACCTCTACGGTGGTAATTTCCCTCGCTAGACGCCATACTCTCCTAGGTTGCGAAATCAAGGCTATGATCACCAAAGCTATGGAAATCAAGGCTAATGGAGACCAAAGCTCTGATACCACTTGTAGGATCAAAAGTAGGTCTAGAGGGGGGTGATTAGACTACTTGACCAAATAAATATCTATCATTTTCCCAATTTTAAGTGTTGACAGATTTTAGCTATTAGCACAAGTCAAGCAATCAACATACACATGCAATTCTAAGAGTGTAGCAGCGGAAAGTAAAACATTGCATATGAAGGTAAAGGGAAGGGTTTGGAGAAGGCAAAAGCAATGTAGACACGGATATTTTTGGCGTGGTTCCGATAGGTGGTGCTATCGTACATCCACGTTGATGGAGACTTCAACCCACGAAGGGTAACGGTTGCGCGAGTCCACGGAGGGATCCACCCACGAAGGGTCCACAAAAAAGCAACCTTGTCTATCCCACCATGGCCATCGCCCACGAAGGACTTGCCTCACTTAGGTAGATCTTCATGAAGTAGGCGATCTCCTTGCCCTTACAAACTTCTTGGTTCAACTCCACAACATGTCGGAGGCTCCCAAGCGACACCTAACCAATCTAGGAGACACAACTCTCCAAAAGGTAATAGACGGTGTGTTGATGATGAACTCCTTGCTCTTGTGCTTCAAATGATAGTCTCCCCAACACTCAACTCTCTCTCACAGGTTGGATATGGTGGAGAGAAGATTTGAGTGGAAAGCAACATGGGGAAGGCTAGAGATCAAGATTCTGGTGGTAGGATTGGAATGTCTTGGTCTCAACACATGAGTAGGTGGTTCTCTCTCCGAAAATATGTAGTGGAAGTGTAGGCATGATCTGATGGCTCTCTCTCAAATGGAGATGGGGTTGGAGGGGTATATATAGCCTCCACACAAAATCTAACCGTTAAACACATATGAGCCAACTCGGTCGGACCAATTATATGAACTTGGTGAGACCGAAGTAGTTCAAAATGTGAACGTTAGGAATCTCGGTGGGACCGACAGAGACAACTCGGTGTGACCGATGTGCAAGGGCTAGGGCAAACATCAACTCGGTTGGACCGATTACTACAACTCGGTTGGACCAAAGTGGAGTAATAAGCAACAGAGCGAATGACAGACAAACTCGGTGTGACCGGTTTCACTGACTCGGTGAGACCGAAAGAGTGAAACACATCACTGTGAGAATTTAAGGCCATCTCTGTGAGACCGAGATCCATATCGGTGTGACCGAAGTGTCTAGGGTTTTGGCAGTGGCTATGTCAACAGAACTCGGTGGCGCCGGATGGAGCATTTCGATGGGGCTCAGTTTGACTTTTGGTTTTGGACAAATTTGGAGGTGTGAAGTGGTTGAGGGATTTTGGAGCATATCACTAAGCATTTTGAGCAAGTAGATCATTAAGCAACACCTCATCCCCTTTTAATAGTATTGGATTTTCCTATGGACTCAATGTGATCTTGGATCACTAAAATGTAAAATGAAGAGTCTTGGAGTTTGGCCAATCTTAGTCCTTAGAATTTTGAGGGGTCCACATCTCTAGTCCATGCCATGCCAATCATTGATCTTTTTGAAATGTACATCTTGAAGAGTATTAGTTCAATGAGCTATATGTTGTTATGAATTACCAAAACCACATGGAGATTAGTTGCACTTTTAGCGGGAGGGCTGACGCCATCAACCTGCCCCCGATCTTCAATGAGCAGCCGCTCGCCAAAAAGAACTGGGGCTACCTGCCCAAGAATCCACCTCAGGGGATGCAGAACCTGTGCGACCGGGCTCGGGAGATGACGGCCCGGGAAGGGCTCAAGGGGACAGATCTCGTCACCGCCTTTATCATGCGCCGGGTTCTCCCGCTGCAACGCCGGGCGCACATCATTCGCCTGATGGGTGACCGCCGGGATGTCACCCGGACATCGTCCATGAGGCTACCGACGGAGCAGGTCGCCGGGCGGGTGAATGCCATCTCAAAGGCCGGGTTGGCTCCAGAGTGGCGCTTCGGCAAGGCGCCCTACAACGCCGAGCACCCGTCGCCCGCGGTGTGTCCTTGGTCTCCATTTTTTGCTATGGCCCAACTTCTCCTTCGTCTTGATGCGATGCAGGAGGTGCTGCTGAACGCAATCGGGCCAGTGCGTGACGGGACGAGGGCGTAGGTACTTGCCGCCGTGCAGGCCCAATAGAAGTGGGAAGAGTCCTTCGCAGAGAACGCGGCCCACCGTGCGGGTAAGTCTTCACGCCCAGATCTCTTGCAAGACTGGTCGTATGACGACAACGTGGAGATTCTGACGCAAGCTGGTGGTGCAGCGCCGCCGAGGAGAGGAGACGGCAACGTCAACCCCCCAAGGCGGCCGAAGAAGACGGCCGACGCCGGGTCATCCCAGGCGCCGGTGATGATGAGCCGGCCGCACGGAAAAGACCCGGTGCCGTCGAAGCCGGCCGCGAAGCGCGCGACGACCCAGCCGCGGGCAGCAAGCTGGCCGCCAAGAGGGCGCGCCGCGTCATCCCGGCGACTCCGGCCAGGCAGGCCATCCCGATAGCATTAGGGTAAGTTCGCTTGCTGACCCCGGCGTGTTTCCCAGCCGTTATTTTCTTATGCTTTCTTTGGTGTGATCCAGGACGCCGCTGGACTTGGCACTGATAGCGACAGATGCCGTGTCTAGGGGTGGCTTCTCAGTCCGGAGGACCCGGAGTAGCGCCATCGATTTGCCCGAGGGCTCGGCCGAGGAGGACCTTGGCTTGGACTCGGTGGACACGGAGCGCTGCGCCTGGCGGGACCGAAACAAGGCCCTGGAGGTGGAGGAGGCGGCCGTCCAGGCTGCGGAGCAGGCCTGGCCGAAGATGCCGGCAAGCATGGAGCCGGTGGAAATGGTCGTCGTGTCGCCGACGGAGGAGGGGCGCGACCCAGACGGCCGGGCGGAGATGGCGGTGGACGACCGGGAGGTCGTGGAGATCGACGATGACACCCACCCCAGAACGACGTGGTCGAGCGGGTGGAGGTTGGAGGCGGAGGGGAGGCTGTCCCGGGAGGGACGCCACAGGCTACACCAGACGGGGCGCCATTGGTGGCGCCGGGCGGAGCACCGGAGGGGACGCTGGCTGGCACGCCGGAATCGAGGCCGGTCGGCGAGGAGACGGCAGGCGGCGAGGCCGCCTTGGTGATCAGGCAGCCGCAAGCAGCGCCCGGTGGCCGTCCCGCTGCCGGGTCGCAGCCGGTGCGGTCCGTGTCCAGCTGAGGCATCATCGGGCCGCTGACGCAGGAGGAGGCGTCGATGGCCGCCGTGCGTCGGCATCTTCGCGGGTGCGCGGACCGGGTTCAGGCCTTCACCCAGGCTGAGACGGAGCGGGCACAGGAGCTGGAGCGCTCTGTGTTCATAAGGCTTCTTTCTCTAGTTTTTCTCTGGTAGCCAGCTAGTGGGGGCGCGCCAGCGCACCCACTAGGTGTAGCCCCCGAGGTTCGGGCCAACTATGTAGTAGTTGGGTCAGATTTTAAAGAGTCCCTTGTGTTATTTCTTATTTTTCTATAGCACCTGGATGCCCTCCGAGTCGGTATCTACAACCGGCTTCTGGAGAAGCTTGAGCGGATCATGGGGCAACTTGCCGCCAAGGAGGAGGCGCTCCGCCTTGCTGAAGGTACGTCTTGCATGCTCTTAGTGGGGGCACGCTAGCGCACCCACTGGGTGTAGCCCCCGAGATTCGGGCCAACTACGTAGTAGTTGGGTCGAATCTTGAAGTGTGCTGTCTTTTCTTTCATCGTCTGGACTTTGGATTTTTGCCGGCCTTGCGAACTCGGCTGGCCAGAGCCGGCCAGCAGCGTGATCTGGTGGTCGCCGACGCTAGCCGACTCCGGGCCGAGGTGGGGCAGCTGAGGGCGAAAGCCACCAAGGTGGTGGAGGCCCAGCAGGCACTTGCCGAAGCCGGCCAGCAGCATGACCAGCTGGCAGGCGACAAGAGCCATCTCCAGGCCGAGGTGGATCGCCTGAAGGCGGAGGCCGCCAAGACGGCAGAGGCTCACAAGGCGGAGCTCCTCCGTCTCAAGGAGGAGCACGAGAAGACGACCACCGCCAAGGACAACGAGCTGAAAGCGGCCGTCGACAAGCATGCCGAGCTGGAGAAGTCACTTGAGGCACGCGACTGTGCCGGGGAGCTGGAGCGGCACGGTTTGTTGTACGAAGCGCACCATCTGGATGAGGCCTTCGCCAGTAAGTGTTTCTTCGTTTGTTTCGCTGGGTCGTGAAGCCGACCTCGTTTATCTTGTGGCTGGCTGTTTTGCTTCTCTGCTCGACAGAGTACTTCCCGGAAACGCAGGGGAGGGCGGACAAGGCCATGCACGACCACCGGTCGACCCAGGCGAACGCGGGCGCCGAAGACGATCCGCATGACGCCTGGTCCATCCCGGAGATCATGCACGCAGCGGAGGCCCGCCTGAAGGCCCTGGATGAGCAGACGACACGGTTGTCCCAGGCCGGGTTGAGGATAGCAGCGACCCTTTGGCCCGACGTTGTTGCGCCTGCTAGCTTCTCGCGGCTGGCGCGTGATACGTCCATTTTGCATCATGCTTTTATATCGATATTTATTGCATTATGGGCTGTTATTACATGTTATGTCACAATACTTATGCCTATTCTCTCTTATTTTACAAGGTTTACATGAAGAGGGAGAATGCCGACAGCTGGAATTCTGGGCTGGAAAAGGAGAAAATATTAGAGACCTATTCTGCACAGCTCCAAAAGTCCCGAAACTTCACGGAAGTTATTTTTGGAAATAATAAAAAATACTCGCGAAAGAATCCACCAGAGGGGGCCCACACCCTGGCCACGAGGGTGGGGGCGCGCCCTACCCCCCTGGGCGCGCCCCCTGTCTCGTGGGCCCCCTGGCAGGCCTCCGGTGCCCATCTTCTGCTATATGAAGTCTTTCACCCTGGAAAAAAAATCAAAAGCAAGCTTTCGGGAAGAAACTCCGCCGCCACGAGGCGGAACCAATCTAGGGCTCCGGCGGAGCTGTTCTGCCGGGGAAACATCCCTCCGGGAGGGGGAAATCATCGCCATTGTCATCACCAACGTTCCTCTCATCGGGAGGGGGGTCAATCTCCATCAACATCTTCACCAACACCATCTCCTCTAAAACCCTAGTTCATCTCTTGTATCCAATCTTTGTCCCAAAGCCTCAGATTGGTACCTGTGGGTTGCTAGTAGTGTTGATTACTCCTTGTAGTTGATGCTAGTTGGTTTATTTGGTGGAAGATCATATGTTCAGATCCTTTATGAATATTAATACCCCTCTGATTATGAACATGAATATGATTTGTGAGTAGTTACGTTTGTTCCTGAGGACATGGGAGAAGTCTTTCCCATAAGTAGTCATGTGAATTTGGTATTCGTTCGTATTTTGATGAGATGTATATTGTCTCTCCTCTAGTGGTGTTATGTGAACGTCGACTACATGACAGTTCACCATTGTTTGGGCCTAGAGGAAGGCATTGGGAAGTAATAAGTAGATGATGGGTTGCTAGAGTGACAGAAGCTTAAACCGTAGTTTATGAGTTGCTTCGTAAGGGGCTGATTTGGATCCATATGTTTCATGCTATGGTTATGTTTACCTTAATACTTCTTTTGTAGTTGCGGATGCTTGCAATAGCGGTTAATCATAAGTGGGATGCTTGTCCAAGAAAGGACAGTACCCAAGCACCGGTCCACCCACATACCAAATTATCAAAGTAACGAACGTGAATCATATGAGCGTGATGAGAACTAGCTTGACGATAATTCCCATGTGTCCTCGGGAGTGCTTTTCTCTATATAAGAGTTTGTCCAGGCTTGTCCTTTTCTACAAAAAGGATTGGGCCATCTTTCTGCACCTTATTTACTTTCATTACTTGTTACCCGTTACAAATTACCTTATCACAAAACTATCTGTTACCGATAATTTCAGTGCTTGCAGACAATACCTTACTGAAAACCGCTTATCATTTCCTTCTGCTCCTCGTTGGGTTCGACACTCTTACTTATCGAAAGGACTACGATAGATCCCCTATACTTGTGGGTCATCAAGACTCTTTTCTGGCGCCGTTGCCGGGAGTGAAGCGCCTTTGGTAGGTGGAATTTGGTAAGGAAAAATTTATATAGTGTGCTGAAATTTACTGTCACTTGTTACTATGGAAAGTAATCCTTTGAGGGGCTTGTTCGGGGTATCTTCACCCCGACCAGTAGAGCAAAGAGTTTCTCCTCAACCTACTGAACCTACTGAAAATGTTTACTCTGAAATTCCTTCGGGTATGATAGAGAAACTGCTAGCTAATCCTTTTACAGGAGATGGAACATTACATCCCGATTTGCACCTAATCTATGTGGATGAAGTTTGTGGATTATTTAAGCTTGCAGGTATGCCCGAGGATGTTATCAAGAAGAAGGTCTTCCCTTTATCTTTGAAGGGAGAGGCATTGACATGGTTTAGGCTATGTGATGATATGGGATCATGGAACTACAACCGATTGAAATTGGAATTTCATCAGAAGTTTTATCCTATGCATCTTGTTCATCGTGATCGTAATTATATATATAATTTTTGGCCTCGCGAAGGAAAAAGCATTGCTCAAGCTTGGGGGAGGCTTAAGTCAATGTTATATTCATGCCCCAATCATGAGCTCTCAAGAGAAATGATTATTCAAAATTTTTATGCTCGGCTTTCTCTCAATAATCGCTCCATGCTCGATACTTCTTGTACTGGCTCTTTTATGATGAAGACTATTGAATTCAAATGGGATTTATTGGAAAGAATTAAACGCAACTCTGAAGATTGGGATCTCGACGAAGGTAAGGAGTCAGGTATAAAACCTAAGTTTGATTGTGTTAAATCTTTTATGGATATCGATGTTTTCCATGAATTTAGCGCTAAATATGGACTTGACTCTAAGATAGTAGCTTCTTTCTGTGAATCCTTTGCTACTCATGTTGATCTCCCTAAGGAGAAGTGGTTTAAATATAATCCTCCCGTTGAAGTAAAAGTAGTTGCACCTATTAAAGTGGAAGAAAAGACAATCACTTATAATGATCTTGTCGTTCCTACTGCTTATATTGAGAAACCACCTTTCCCTGTTAGAATAAAGGATCATGCTAAAGCTTCAACTATGGTCAACAAAAGTAATATTAGGACACCCAAACCCCCTGAGCAAATTAAAGTTGAACCTAGTGTTGCTATGGTTAAAGATCTCTTGGATGATAATATTGATGGGCATGTTATTTACTTCTGCAATGAAGCTGCTAAAAATAGACATAGACCTGTTGTAGGCATGCCTGTTATTTCTGTTAAAATAGGAGATCATTGTTATCATGGCTTATGTTATATGGGTGCTAGCGCAAGTGCAATACCTCATTCCTTATACAAAGAAATTATGCATGACATTGCACCTGCTGAGTTAGAGGAAATTGATGTTATAATTAAGCTTGCCAATAGAGACACTATTTCACCAGTTGGGATTGTTAGAGATGTTGAAGTCTTGTGTGGGAAAGTTAAATATCCTGCTGACTTTCTTGTTCTTGGTTCCCCACAAGATGACTTTTGTCCCATCATATTTGGTAGACCCTTCTTGAATACTGTTAATGCTAGGATAGACTACGAAAAGGATGTTGTTACTATTGGTCTGGGTGATATGTCTCATGAGTTTAACTTTGCTAAATTTCGTAGACAACCCCGTGATGAGGAATTGCCTAGTAAAGATGAAATTAATGGTCTTGCTTCTATTGCTGTACTTCCTAGTGATCCTTTAGAACAGTATTAGCTCGACCATGAAAATGATATGTTTATGAATGAAAGAAGGGAAATAGATGATGTATTCTTTAAACAGGGGCCTATTTTGAAACACAACTTGCCTGTTGAAATCCTAGGGGATCCTCCTCCACCCAAGGGTGGTCCTGTGTTTGAGCTTAAACCATTACCTGATACTCTTAAATATGCTTATCTTGATGAAAGAAGATATATCCTGTTATTATTAGTGCTAACCTTTGAGAGCATGAAGAAAAGAAATTATTGAAAACTCTGAAGAAGCACCATGCTGCTATTGGATATACTCTTGATGATCTTAAGGGCATTAGTCCCACTCTATGCCAACACAAAATAAAATTGGAGAAAGACGCTAAACCAGTTGTTGATCGCCAACGACGGTTAAATCCTAAGATGAAAGAAGTGGTAAGAAAAGAAATACTAAAGCTTCTGGAGGCAGGTATAATTTATCCCGTTGCTGATAGTTAGTGGGTAAGTCCTGTCCATTGAGTCCCTAAGAAGGGAGGTATTACCGTTGTCCCTAATGATAAAGATGAATTGATCCCACAAAGAATTGTTACAGGTTATAGGATGGTAATTGATTTCCGCAAATTAAATAAAGCTACTAAAAAGGATCATTACCCTTTACCTTTTATTGATCAAATGCTAGAAAGATTATCCAAACATACACATTTTTGCTTTCTAGATGGTTATTCTGGGTTCTCTCAAATACCTGTGTCAAAAGAGGATCAAGAAAAGACCACTTTTACTTGCCCTTTCGGTACCTTTGCTTATAGACGTATGCCTTTTGGTTTATGTAATGCACCTGCTACCTTTCAAAGATGCATGATGGCTATATTCTCTGATTTTTGTGAAAAGATTGTTGAGGTTTTCATGGATGATTTCTCCGTATATGGAACTTCTTTTGATGATTGCTTGAGCAACCTTGATCGAGTTTTGCAGAGATGTGAAGAAACTAACCTTGTCTTGAATTGGGAGAAGTGCCACTTTATGGTTAATGAAGGTATTGTCTTGGGGCATAAAATTTCTGAAAGAGGTATTGAAGTTGATAAAGCTAAAGTTGATGCTATTGAAAAGATGTCGTGTCCCAAGGACATTAAAGGTATAAGAAGTTTCCTTGGTCATGCCGGTTTTTATAGGAGGTTCATTAAGGACTTCTCTAAAATCTCCAGGCCCCTGGCTAATCTCTTACAAAAAGATATTCCTTTTGTCTTCGATGATGATTGTGTAGAAGCATTTGAAATACTTAAGAAAGCATTGATTCTGCACCTATTGTTCAGCCACCTGATTGGAATTTACCCTTTGAAATTATGTGTGATGCTAGTGATTATGCTGTAGGTGCTGTGCTAGGACAAAGAGTTGATAAGAAATTAAATGTTATCCAATATGCTAGTAAAACTCTAGACAATGCCCAGAGAAATTATGCTACTACTGAAAAATAACTTTTAGCAGTTGTATTTGCTTATGATAAGTTCAGACCTTATATTGTTGATTCTAAAGTAACTATTCACACTGATCATGCTGCTATTAAATAACTTATGGAAAAGAAAGATGCTAAACCTAGACTTATTAGATGGGTTCTCTTGCTACAAGAATTTGATTTGCATATTATTGATAGAAAGGGGGCTGAGAACCCCGTTGCAGACAACTTGTCTAGGTTAGAGAATGTTCTTGATGACCCACACCTATTGATGATAGCTTCCCTGATGAATAATTGGCTGTCATAAATGCTTCTCGTGCTGCTACATGGTATGCTGATTATGCTAATTACATTGTTGCTAAATTTATACCACCTAGTTTCACATACCAGCAAAAGAAAAAGTTTTTCTATGATTTAAGATACTACTTCTGGGATGACCCACACCTTTATAAAGAAGGAGTAGATGGTGTTATTAGACGTTGTATATCTTAGCATGAATAGGAACAGATCCTACGCAAGTGTCACTCCGAAGCTTATGGAGGACACCACGCTAGAGATAGAACTGCACATAAGGTATTGCAATCCGGTTTTTATTGGCCTACTCTCTTCAAAGATGCCCGTAAGTTTGTCTTATCTTGTGATGAATGTCAAAGAATCGGTAATATTAGTAGACGTCAAGAAATGCCTATGAATTATTCACTTGTTATTGAACCATTTGATGTTTGGGGCTTTGATTACATGGGACCGTTTCCTTCCTCTAATGGGTATACACATATTTTAGTTGCTGTTGATTACGTTACTAAGTGGGTAGAAGCTATTCCAACTAGTAGTGCTGATCATAACACCTCTATTAAGATGCTTAAAGAAGTTATTTTTCCGAGGTTTGGAGTCCCTAGATACTTAATGACTGATGCTGGTTCACATTTTATTCATGGTACATTTCGTAAAATGCTTGCTAAGTATGATGTTAATCATAGAATTGCATCCCCTTATCACCCGCAGTCTAGTGGTCAAGTAGAATTGAGTAATAGAGAGCTCAAATTAATTTTGCAAAAGACTGTTAATAGATCTAGAAAGAATTGGTCCAAGAAACTTGATGATGCATTATGGGCCTACAGAACTGCATATAAAAATCCTATGGGTATGTCTCTGTATAAAATGGTTTATGGAAAAGCATGTCACTTACCTCTCGAACTAGAACATAAGGCATATTGGGCCATTAAAGAGCTCAATTATGATTTCAAACTTGCCAGTGAGAAGAGGCTATTTGACATTAGCTCTCTTGATGAATGGAGAACCCAGGCCTATGAGAATGCCAAACTATTTAAAGAAAAGTTTAAAAGATGCCATGACAAAAGGATACAAAAGCGTGAGTTTAATGTAGGTGACTATGTGTTGCTTTTCAACTCTCGTTTAAGATTTTTTGCAGGAAAACTTCTCTCTAAATGGGAAGGTCCTTACGTTATCGAGGAGGTCTATCGTTCTGGTGCCATAAAAATCAACAACTTCGAAGGCACAAATCCGAAGGTGGTGAACGGTCAAAGAATCAAACATTATATCTCAGGTAATCCTATAAATGTGAAACTAATGTTATTGAAACCGTAACCCCGGAGGAATACATAAGAGACACTTTCCAGAATGTTTCAGACTCCGAAAAGGAATAGGTATGTGGTACAGTAAGTAAACCGACTCCAAAACAGTTCTAATGGAAATATTTCTCCGTTTTGGAATATTTAAGAAAATAGGAAAATAAGAAGTAGTCCGGGAAGGACACGAGGCTTCCACGAGGGTGGAGGGCGCGCCCTACCCCCTGCCTCATGGGCACCTCGTGTGCTCTCCGGACTCCGTTTTCTTGCACGATACTTCTTTTGGTCGGTAAAAATTCATTATATAATCTCCTGAAGGTTTTGACCACCGTACCACGCAATTATCCTCCGTTTTTGTTTCGAGCTATTTCTGCCGCAGATTAGAGCAGGATGTCTTCTCAAGAATCAGTCGGGGAGAGCCGGGTGTCTAATCCGACACCGGGACAAAGAGCAAACAGTGATGCTGACCACTTTGGGCCATTAACGGAGGAAGAGATGGAGGCCGACTTGAAAAGGATAGATGCCATGGAGGAGGATCAAGAAGTTACTTCCTGTTTCCGAGCTGGAGTCACGATGGGGGAACTACAGAGCTCAGCCATTCCAAACTCGGTCATCCCTTCCAATGTTAAATTTCTCTCTTACGAAAATATGAAAAAGAGTGTTATTTGTTCCCCCGCAGCTATGCAACATCCATGGGTGAAAGGAGCTTTAACCGTCATGGGTAAGCTCCGTAAGGAAATAATGGATCTCAAGCAGCAAGTCTATAAACTCGAGGAGGAGAATCGTATCCTGAGGGGCGTCATCGCCAAGAATATCACATCACCACCTCCAAAGAAGGAGATATAAACACATGGGTATGGGCACTCCCCTTGGCAACTGCCAAGCTTGGGGGAGGTGCCCCGGTATCGTATCACCATCACACTCCTATCTTTACTTTTTTTCTTAGTTCGATCGTTTTGGTAATATCTTGATCTAGTAGAATAAAGTTTTAGTATGATCTAGTTTTGATTTTTTGCTTTATGATCCTTCTGTGAGCTATATATAATAAAGATTAGCGTTGAGTCAAGGGCTTGATTATCTTGCAATGATCTTGAGACAATAAAAAGAAAAGAGAAAGCATAAAAAGAAATAAAGAGATCATATTGATCTTATGAAGAGTAATGACTTCATATATAAAAAGTATGATAAATAAAAATTGTTGAGAGTTGACAAACATAGTTTTGGTCATCGTTGCAATTAATAGGAAGTAATAAAGAAAGAAAGGTTTTCACATATAAATATACTATCTTTGACATCTTTTATGATTGTGAGCACTCATTAAAATATGAAATGCTAAAGAGTTGATGTTGGACAAGGAAGACAACGTAATGGGTTATGTTTTCTTATATCTGAAATAAAGTATATTGTCATGGATCATCCAACATGTTGATCTTGCCTTTCCCTCTCATGCTAGCCAAATTCTTTGCACCAAGTAGAGATACTACTTGTGCTTCCAAATATCCTTAAACCCAGTTTTGCCATGAGAGTCCACCATATCTACCTATGGATTGAGTAAGATCCTTCAAGTAAGTTGTCATCGTTGCATGCAATAAAAATTGCCCTCTAAATATGTGTGATTTATTAGTGTGGAGAAAATAAGCTTTATACGATCTTGTGATGTGGAAGCAATAAAAGCGACGGACTGCATAATAAAGGTCCATATCACAAGTGGCAATATAAAGTGACGTTCTTTTGCATTCAGATTTCGTGCATCCAACCCTAAAAGCACATGACAACCTCTGCTTCCCTCTGCGAAGGGCCTATCTTTTACTTTTGTCGTTTACCTTATGCAAGAGTCATGGTGATCTTCACCTTTCCTTTTTATATTTTATCTTTTGGCAAGCACCTTGTGTTGGAAAGATCCTGATATATATATCCAATTGGATGTAAGCTAGCATGAGCTATTATTATTGACATTACCCTTGAGGTAAAAGGTTGGGAGGTAACACTATAAGCCCCTATCTTTCTCTGTGTCCGATTAAAACTCCATACCCATAAGTATTGCGTGAGTGTTAGCAATTGTGGAAGACTATATGATAGTTGAGTATGTGGACTTGCTGAAAAGCTCTTATATTGACTCTTTCCGATGTTATGATAAATTGCAATTGCTTCAATGACCGAGATCATAGTTTGTTAGTTCTCAATGAAGTTTCTGATTCATACTTGACATTGTGAATAGATTATTACTTGAGCATAAGAAATCATATGACAATATATTTATATGTTGTTGTTATAAGAATTATCATGATGCCCTCATGTCCGTATTTTATTTTTATCGACACCTCTATCTCTAAACATGTGGACATATTTATCATTATCGGCTTCCGCTTGAGGACAAGCGAGGTCTAAGCTTGGGGGAGTTGATACGTCCATTTTGCATCATGCTTTTATATCGATATTTATTGCATTATGGGTTGTTATTACACGTTATGTCACAATACTTATGCCTATTCTCTCTTATTTTACAAGGTTTACATAAAGAGGGAGAATGCCGGCAGCTGGAATTCTGGGCTGGAAAAGGAGCAAATATTAGAGACCTATTCTGCACAGCTCCAAAAGTCCCGAAACTTCACGGAAGTTATTTTTGGAATTAATAAAAAATATTGGCAAAAGAATCCACCAGAGGGGGCCCACGCCCTGGCCACGAGGGTGGGGGGCGCGCCCTACCCCCCTGGGCGCGCCCCCTGTCTCATGGGCCCCCTGGCAGGTCTTCGGTGCCCATCTTCTGCTATATGAAGTCTTTTACCTTGGAAAAAAATCAAAAGCACGCTTTCGGGAAGAAACTCCGCCGCCACGAGGCGGAACCTTGGCGGAACCAATCTAGGGCTCCGGTGGAGCTGTTCTGCCAGGGAAACATCCCTCCGGGAGGGGGAAATGATCGCCATCGTCATCACCAACGATCCTCTCATCGGGAGGGGGTCAATCTCCATCAACATCTTCACCAGCACCATCTCCTCTAAAACCCTAGTTCATCTCTTGTATCCAATCTTTGTCCCAAAGCCTCAGATTGGTACCTGTGGGTTGCTAGTAGTGTTGATTACTCCTTGTAGTTGATGCTAGTTGGTTTATTTGGTGGAAGATCATATGTTCAGATCCTTTATGCATATTAATACCCCTCTGATTATGAACATGAATATGACTTGTGAGTAGTTACGTTTGTTCCTGAGGACATCGGAGAAGTCTTGCCATAAGTAGTCATGTGAATTTGGTATTCGTTCGATATTTTGATGAGATGTATGTTGTCTCTCCTCTAGTGGTGTTATGTGAACGTCGACTACATGACAGTTCACCATTGTTTGGGCCTAGAGGAAGGCATTGGGAAGTAATAAGTAGATGATGGGTTGCTACAGTGACAGAAGCTTAAACCCTAGTTTATGTGTTGCTTCATAAGGGGCTGATTTGGATCCATATGTTTCATGCTATGGTTAGGTTTACCTTAATACTTCTTTTGTAGTTGCGGATGCTTGCAATAGGGGTTAATCATAAGTGGGATTCTTGTCCAAGAAAGGACAGTACCCAAGCACCGGTCCACCCACATACCAAATTATCAAAGTAATGAACGCGAATAATATGAGCGTGATAAAAACTAGCTTGACGATAATTCTCATGTGTCCTCGAGGGCGCTTTTCTCTATATAAGAGTTTGTCTAGGCTTGTCCTTTGCTACAAAAAGGATTGGGCCATCTTGCTGCACCTTATTTACTTTCATTACTTGTTACCCGTTACAAATTACCTTATCACAAAACTATCTGTTACCGATAATTTCAGTGCTTGCAGAGAATACCTTCCTGAAAACCGCTTATCATTTCCTTCTGCTCCTCGTTGGGTTCGACACTCTTACTTATCGAAAGGACTACGATAGATCCCCTATACTTGTGGGTCATCAGCGCGCTGGCTGGAGGCCGGGCCAACGCGGCTTCATGCTTGGCACATCTCCGCGGCCCGAGATGATGCCGACTTGGCGATGTCGTTCGTCATGTCCTGGTATCCAGGCCTGAAGCTGGACCAGCTGGCGGCCCAACGAGCCGACGGGGAGGCTCAGCTGGCGGCGGAGGCAGACCGGATCGCCGCGCAGGCTAGCTATCTCTCCTCGTTCGCGTCGCACGGCGAGTTCCAGGTGGAGCGGACCAAAGACGGCGAGGTGGTGCCGCCCGATGACTTTGGCCTGGTGCTTGATGATCCAGCGGGCAGCTCCGAGGATTCGGGCCCTTACACGGACGACGAGGCCGAGTTGGACGATATCGGCGCCTCGGTGGACCCGGAGGCTACCGCGAAGGAGCCAGCAGTTGCGGAACCCGGCCAAGGACAAGCCGGATTGAGGGGAATTGCTAGCCCTGATGTTTTTGAAAAGGATCTGGGTTCGTTGCCTGCCCAGGGTTCACCCCCCCCACATTCGCTCCCTCCTATATGCGCAATAACAAAGGTTTCCGCATGCAAAAACGGCGATGAAGCATGGATCATCCAGGGAAGTTGGGTTTACACCAAAGTAGTCCTTGTGCAGTATCCGTGCTTCGAACACCCTGTCCCGATTGATCACTCTTCTCCCTTTGATCAAGCCATTCAAGTTGAGAATTTGCTCCACGTGCCGGTCCATTTCCTCTTGCACGCTCATGAGCATGATCATGTCCACTTCTTCGTCTGAATCGGACGAATCAAATAAGTCATCTTGAATAATTTGATCAAGATCCGTCGGTCCATACTCCTTGTATTCTGAAGCATCGGAATTCATCATCCCCTAAAAGAACATAAAAAACTAGGTCAGACAATGTGTCAAAAGTCAAAATACATAGAGCACACTACTAGGGGAAATCCTAGCAGTAGCGTTGGTTTTTGGCTAGCAGTAGCGCGGGGGGACCGCGCTACTGATAAGGCGCTACAGCTAACGTATAGCAGTAGCGTTTGTTTGCCAGCGCTACTACTATACCTACTTAGCAGTAGCGATGTTTCATGAACGCGCTACTGGTAGTTACTAGCAGTGCCTCTCTGGCCCGCGCTACTATTATTATGTAGCATTCGATTTCTTTTTTATTTTATCTCATATTCATACACTGTTATACAAGTTTTCATACAATAGCAATTTAGAGATTGTTATTACATCACAATGAATTATTACATCATTGAGTGAAAGAACCGCGGATTAGTTTCAAGTGGATGGATCCAAAGTGACCAAGTCGGATTAGCACACTAATCCAACTTTGTCACTTTGGATCCATCCACTTTAATCTAATTCATTGTTCTTTCACCCAATGATATAATAACTTATCGTCATCATAATCATACTATCATTAATAACTTATCATCATAATACATCATTGTCATATAACAACTCCTCCCCATCATCATTTTTGTCCATGAGACATCATATAAGAACTTGGTCACTAGTTATAATAACAACTCCTCGTCATCATCATCATCATCATAGTACTCATAATCACTACTCCTCCTCCTCCTCCTCATCAACTCTAACACATTGTAGCACATAATAACAACTTCTCATCATCATCATCGTAGTCATATATAACCAACACCAACTAATTGTTCTTAATACCTAGGACCTACCCCTCTCTCCTAGGTAAACTACCATAAAACAGATAAACCGGTCCATCTCCATAATGGAGAATGGAGATAAACCTATCTCCAACTTGTGGCTTGTGCACATTCATGTTGTCTTCAATTAGTTGCGTGTGCACATTCATCACTTTGCTCAATTCTTTGATTTTGAGCCTTCCATCGTTTGAAGAAATTGAGTATGCACTGTGGTAAGGCTTCGAAGGAGTTGGTCGTAAGCTAACCATATGCATATCACCTTCGATAAACATCAAGTCAGGCACAACCTCCTTTGGGAGCCTCTGTTGAAAAACATAATAGTAATATATATAGTTAGCAATGTAGTTTTCTTAAGAATATGTATGCAATGAAGTTACCATCATTAACAAAATCTTACCAAGTTTTTGGCAATGAAGTTACCATCAAGCAATTTATGGACTAGTGGCATGTATCTAGTAAAATTTGGGCTGATAGAGTGACTGGTTTTGAAGGCCTCAACATCTTCTATGATTGAGACAAGATAACCTTTCTCCTCACAATTAAGCTCGGAGTCATAGTTGTAGTGTGTGCTGTCTACAACCTTTCGAGTATTTCTTGAAGATAAGAAATAAGCTGACAATTATAAATAAATAAGTTAGTACGGATGAACACCAAATATTTTTAAATTAATAATATAAATTACTTAACTTAACAAATTAGCTTGACAAACTCACATCTAGGTAAAACTTGAGGCAATATCCACATCCACCCAGATGTCGATATTATCGTCATCATCATAATCTTCGGGACGAATATCAAATCTTATTTGCATACCCTCCTCAAATCCATATGCCCTGCAGAGAGCTTCCCAATTAGAGCTTAACCAGAAACTCATAACCATGTTTATTTCTTAAGTGAGCCCTCCTCGTCTCCTTATTTTCAAAGTCTTCGAAACCAAGCTTCTCCAATACATATGGTCTAGCATGGCATGGGATGTACTAATCGAATTGAAAAAAATCCAGAAATTACACGTTGAACAAAAGAAGCACAAGTGATGATATTAATTACGATGAAATGCTTGTCGTTGCGTACCGTACAAACATCAAAGGTCTCTTCCGGTTCATGGTAAAAAACCTATCATTTTGCAGGTGAGGAAACCTGTCGCACAAACCCCGGTCATCGTAGCAGTACCCGCACTCCGGGATCCAATCATCACTAGACATCTCCTGTGTTCAAAATTCAAAGATTATAACTCGACGGCAAAGCCCAAAATGTTGTTTAATGCTCTTTCCGGCAAATCCAAGGCACTCGATATTTCCTACATTCTAGCACAAGTCATGCTCAAATCCACGGAAAATTCCGGCATGACCTTTGCTAAAAAAGGATATATCGAGGGCCTGAAATTTGCCGGAATGGAAATTAATCGACACTCCGGCAAAACATAGGCCACTCGGAGGTGTTCTCTGCAAAATGCATCTATGCATCCATTTTGCCGGCATTTTTCAAAATCAATAACAGGGAGTAGCTACTCATCTACTACTCTACTACACATCTATGAAAACATCTACATCATCATCGACATCAACAACATGGGGTGGCTGGTCTCACCTCAAGGTCGGAGGGGGTCGGTGACAAGGACGATGGCGGGGATGATGCAGTTCTCCTTGGTTTCTGCAAAAACAAGATATAAACAAAAACATTATTATCCTCATTTTAGGACTTAGTGAAACCCTATAAGCTATCAACTAAATATTCAATTTGATTCCAAATAAAAATTTCTACTACATGCAATTAGTTTTGTAAACCCTTGAAAAATGCCTTGATTTTTTTACCTACTGTCTACATCTTGAACCATAGAAATATGCCCTGAGTTCAGAATATAACAAGTACATGATATTTTTTCAAATTACACCAACTAAAAATTTCTATTACTAAAATTTCTAATCAAAAGACCTAAAATTTCCTATTCTGTTCAAAACACCTAAAATAGTAAAAAAACCTACATTTACTCAAATGACCTAAAAAATTATTCTATTATAAAACCTACATTCTACAATGTCTACATTCTAAAACCTACATTTAAATTACCTACATTCTACAATGTCTATATTCTAAAGCCTACATTTAAATTACCTACATTCTAAAAACCTACATTTAAATTACCTACATTCTACAAGATTAGAGACATAAGGGAGGGAGGGAGGAGGGGTAGGAAGGAGGGAGGGAGGAGGGGGGAGGAGGTAGGAGGCGGGAAGGGGGGAGGAGGAGGGAGGTAGGAGGAGCTACCTCGTGGTAGGAAGGAGGGAGGAAGGGAGGGAGGGAGGAAGGAAGGGAGGGCGACGGGCCGGCAGCGGCAGGAGGGAGGCAGGGAGAGGGAGGAGGCAGGAGGGAGGGAGGGAGGGAGAGGGAGGGAGAGAGGTGGGGGAGGAGGAGGAGGAGGAGGGAGGAGATACCTCGATCTCCGGTGGCAACGGGCGATGGCGACGTGGCATGGCGACGGCGACGGGGAGAGAGCGGAGGGGGAGAGTGAGGGTCCGCGCGGAGGAAGACGATAAGCTTGGCTTAGTAGCAGCATGTGATGGAAACCAGCGCTACTGCTACGGGCATAGCTGTAGCGCGGTTGGTAGAAAGGCGCTACTACTATACCTAGCTTGTCGGCAACAGTGTGACAAATATAGTGGTAGCGCGTTTTATTCTTGCCGCGCTACTGTTATGTGGATAGCAGTAGCGCCCCCTTTTAACAATCGCTACTGGTAAGCTTATGTGTATAAGGTTTTCCCTAGTAGTGGCACAAGGGAGAGCCCGAGAGTTGCCGGACGTACCGCGGTGGCGTCCGGGCTGACGACGACATCCCCAGCGGCGAGGGCGGGAAAGAGGTGTGTTGTGCCGGTGCTGGCGGCGCAGAGGCTTGGAACGGCTGCGGAGCGCGTGAGGCAATGGAGCTGCGAGACGGAAGTCGCGGAGGAAGAAGAGGGGAGAGAGCAAATGGATCCGGTAGGGCGAGGGCGTGGATTTGATGCAATTTGAGACGGGATACGGCTGTCGGATCTATGTGGCGGACGCGCCCAGGCGCGTCTGGACACCTTCATGTCTGTCTCATATTTGGTCTGGATATGAGGGTGCCGGTCAGTCTGGACGATTTAGCCTCGTATAATGCGTGCATCTGGGTGGCATTTTCGTGACGGTCAATGATCAGGCCATCAGGCCGTCTGCTCAGGAGTTTAAGGCGGGTTTGGACGTCAAGATGGAGGCCAGGATTAATTCTTTCTTTAGCTATCACATCCTGTTTTTCTTATGATGAAATTTAGCTATCACATCCTTGAATTCACTAGTCTGACTGAGACTGTTCTGCCACTGCCCTCCGCTAACTAGGCCGAACATGCGTCGTCCATATCCCCGTAGGGCGTAGGCCCCGGAGCCGCCCAAACTGCAGGTCCAAACCGGGGCACCTTTTTCTCTATAGTCAGCATCTTTTCTCATTGCAACGTCAACGTGGAATCCATTAGCATCTTTTTCCTCTGAGTTGACGTTGCGCCACACCCACACGGCGCCGCATCCACAAGTCAACCACGATGCACCGAGGGAAAAATCCAGGCAGTTCGTCAACACACATGATTGAAACGCGACGGAAGACCACAGAGGACTTCACCTGCAAGATCGCTGGCTAGTTCGTCTTCGTCCTTGCTGGGTATCATTGCGTCGTGAGAAAAGAAAAAAACATGGTGCCCTCGAAATACATGTCGTGTGAAGGGAATGGGCCGGACGGGCGGGCGGCTTTCGGACGCGACACAAAGGGGCTCGTGATGCCATGCCGGGGTATCTCGGTGGCAATTTTCCATGGATCCCCAGCTAGCGCATTGTCCATCCATGGACGACCGTGAGAACTGGGGTGAGATCCCGCAAAGTCATTTTTACCGGAGCCAGGAGCTACCGGTGGCCTTGCCACCAATGATGTACTGATATATGTAAAGTTGTGGGACCATATGCATGTATATATAAAAGTATTTGGTGAAGGGCACCTCTTATATTTCTGATTTTAGTCAAATCAATGTCAGGATAGTGACAGAGGTGGTGCGCACGCATGTATGCCGCATCTCTCTCCAACATATCCACGCATTTTCTCTTTGTTTAAAATTTTAGATGCCCAATATCTTCAACAGTAATGATCTATCACTGATTTTTTTATATATTCCTAAACACATGATCTTTAGAACAAGACCAATCCTGAATATAATTAAACTAGTTTAATTTTTACTATTTCAGTCATATCAAAATTTCAATTTCACTCATTTCAAATTTACTTATTCGAAACAATTGTAATCAGTATTGAAATGATTGAAACCGTTTTCTGAAGAAAAACAATCATGCATATGAAACATATTTCAACGTGAACTTGTTATTTCAGAGATGTGAAACTAGTGATTTTTTTCTTCTGAAATGAGCGGAATCAGGTTTCTGAAAATAAGTGAAATACATCTTTTTAATTCCGTGAAACCAATGTTTTGAAATAAGTGAAATTGTATTTTTATAGTTGAGCAAAATCTGTTTTATGAAGTGAGTGAAATTGTTTTTTTCAATTGATAACCTTTTGAATTGTGTGAAATAGGTTTTTTGAAATAATTGAAATCAACTCTTTGCATCGTGAAATTAATTTTGAAATATGTATTCTCAACTGAGTGAAATATGTTTTCACAACTGAGTAAAATTATTTTCTTCATATGAGTGAAATATACAAAGAAAATTTGTTTTTTTAATGATTGAAATCACCTTTCTGAAATAAGTGAAATACATTTTTTAATTCAGCGAAACCAATGTTTTGAAATAAGCGAAATTGTATTTTTATAAATGAGAGAATGAGCAAAATTAGCTTCTGAAAATTATTAAAACATGTTTTTCTTTCAATTGAAACGACTGAAATTAGTTGTATCAAATGAGTGAAATAGTTGTTTGATGAAATGAGTGAAATAAGTTTTTAAAATGTGTGAAATAAATTTTGAATGAGTCTAAATCCATCTTTTGGAAATGTGTGAAATAAATTTTTAATGAGCCTAAATCCATCTATTGAAAATGAGTGAATAAATTTTGAATGAGCCTAAATCCATGTTTTAAAATGTGTGAAATAAATAGCATTCCATAGCGAAACAATTTTGTGTTTTATGAAAGTTTTTTTGACCAACGTGTTTTATGAAAGTCATTTCAAACTGAAATATATAAAATAAAAAGTAGTTTAAATATGTCCAAGATTGATCTTGTTTTGAAGATCTTGTCATCATGATTCCAAATATATAAAAAGTTTCAAAAATGGACTTCTCGTTTAACAGATATCAATCGTTCAAAATAAGAGGAATAAATTAAATACATGTCAATTGTATGGAGAGAGAGAACGCACCGTGTATGTGGTGAGAGAATGCATGCATGCACTGTTCTCTGCACCCCGTCCCTATCTTCTATGTAAAAGCTGACACTGTCTGACGCAAGTACAAGTATAGCTCTATTTAATCTGCTGTATTTGCATATGAAAAGAAAGTGTATAAAACCTGCACGAATCTTGACGAAAGTAGCCAACGGTGGATTGCACGCCGATACATCCCGGAACCGGTAAAAACACTTTTTTGGGTGAGATCCGAGCTTTATTTCCTTTGCAGCGGATCCCAGCGAGCAATGATGTGGGTGAACGCAAGCCATCCCTTAAAAAAAGAAGAGAAGGTGAACACGAGCCATGACATGACAAGGATCGGAGCCCGAAGATGATTGGATCAACAACACATTTCACCAGAATTCCATACGGATTCTAGGGGAAGAAATCCGGCCCACTAGCACCGGGGTTGCTTCAGTGCACACGGTTAACATAGGCCAATCCTATTGAGAACTCCCGAAGGGAACCTTCACCCATGTACGCCCCTTCGTGGCCAGGCCAAGAAAGAAATCGCTCGCTGCGGGCGCGCTGCGGGCGCGTCGGTTTCCCGCTTCGCTACTCGCGGTTGACGGGTACACAATTGAACGGTTGTCTGTTGACATTTTGATAAAATACATTTTTTAATAAATAAATTAGAAATTAAAAAAATCATCAATTATGAGAAAAAATAATTCATAACTTTATAAAGAATATTATTTGATTTTAAAAAATTTACAAATTAAAAACAGTTCCTTGATTTTGAAGAAAGTTAATCAAAATTGAAAAGGTTCATCTATTTTGAAAAAAAGATCATAAATTTTGTAAGAACGTCATATTTTTGAGAAAGTACACATATTTGAATTTTTTTCAATAATTTTCGAAAAATCACAGAATGTAAAACATTTATCAATTTTGGAAAAAATTTATTTTTATTAAGGTTCAATTATTAGGTAAAAAATCATTGAAAAAAATTTGTGCATTTGGACAAAAATATAAAATAAGGAAAATAAAATAAACCAAAAGAAAAAAGAAAAAACCAAACAAAACCGGTCCTGGAACGAAATATAAATAAAACAGCTTGAAGTTTCCCGAAACCGGGGAGGCTGTGCGTTGAGTACCAAATAGCCCATAACCGGAACATAAGGTGCCGAATAGGGTTTGACCATCCTATTTGCCACCTGCGAGCGGCAAATAGTCATGGCTTCGCTGAAGTGAGCTGCCAGTTGAGCCAGCCTTTTTCTTCTGTTTTTTTGCTGTTTCGTTTTCGGTGTTTTTGTTCTGTGTGTGGGCTTTTGTTTCGGTTTTTTTTATCCTTTTTCAAAAAAATTGTTCTTTTTTATGGTTTTTTTTCCTTTTGTTCATTTTCATTTTTTAAAAGTTTTTTGCAATATATGTTCAACAGTTTTTCTATATACATGGTGATTATTTCCTTTTTCTTCAAAAACCGTTTGTGTTTTCATAAAAATGTTTAAAAATCCTCAAACTGTTCATCTATTATGATAAAAATGTTTATTGTATATTATAAATACCTAATATGTATTTTTTAATGTGTATTGTGTATTTTAAAAATGTCAATCACATATTATAAATATGTCCAATATCTATTTTAAAAATGTTCATTATATATTTATAAAATGTTCACCAAACAATGGAAAAGATGTTCATCTTGTATTTGATAGATATTCACCATATGTTAGAAAAATGTTTGCCTATACTAAAAGGATGTTTGAAAATTGATATTTTTTGTTAGAAACATTCAAAAATAAAAAATGCATAATTTTTTTGAAATGCTCTAATTGTTAAAAAAACAAAATATGAATTTCAATATATAACAGAATAAAATATATAATGAACATTTTTACTAGGCGGTGGCGCTACCGTTGGCAGCGGGTTGACGCGGCGGTGCGATCTGGCGGCGCCCGCTGAGGGAGTCCTGGATTAGGGGGTCCCGGGCGTCCGGGCTATGTGACATGGGCCGGACTAATGGGCCGTGAAGATACAAGATTGAAGGCCTTCCCCCGTGTTCGGATGGGACTCTCCTTTGCGTGGATGGCAAGCCTGACGTTTGGATATGAAGTTTCCTTTCTTTGTAAACCGACTCTGTACAACCCTAGGCCCCTTCGGCGTCTATATAAACCGGAGGGTTTAGTCCATAGAGGCAATCATAATCATACAGGTTAGACATCTACGGTTTAGCCATTACGATCTCGAGGTAGATCAACTCTTGTAACCCCTATACTCATCAAAGTCAATCAAGCAGGAAGTAGGGTATTACCTCCATTAAGAGGGCCCGAACTTGGGTAAACATCGTGTCCCCTGCCTCCTGTTACCTTCGATCCTCAAACGCACAGTTCGGTACCCCCTACCCGAGATCGGTCGGTTTTGACACCGACATTGGTGCTTTCATTGAGAGTTCCCCTGTGTTGTGAGCAGAAGGCTCGATGGCTCGTTCGATCATCTTGAACGATGCCGTTTCCGGGGAAGTTTTCCTCCCCGGCCAGATCTTTGTATTCAGCGGCTTCGCTCTACGTGCCAACTCGATTGGCCACCTCGAGCAGATCGACAGCTACGCCCCTGGTCGTCAGATCAGTTTCGGGAATTTGAATTATGTCGCCGATATCCGCGGAGATTTGATTTTCGAAGGATTTGCGGCCCCGATCACCGTTCTGGCCTTAAATCCGGAGCAAACCACCAGGGCCGAAGATGGGTGTCTGGAGCTCACCGGACTTTCAGCTGCAAATCACGCTATTGAGGATCCAGAGGCGACTGTGTCCATTGCGAACTCGGGATTAGACCAGGTTCCCCCTATCATTGAAAGGCCGGAGTCGCCCCCGGACTCGCAATCCGAACTCTTGAAGTCCACGCCAAGTAGGCATGGCCAGGAAGCTTTCACACCGGCCAGCCCCGCAGACTCTCGCTTCAGCGTCCAAACCTCGCTCTTAAACGAGACCCTGGACTTAATGCGATCTGTCGCCATTACAGAGGAATCATCCGAACTACGCCCAGCCCGGACTAGGGGCTGAGAGCGGGGAATTTTACGTCCCACCTACCACCCACTTCATAACCACTGTCGAAGACCTAACTGACATGCTGGACTACGCCTCCGAAGACATTGACGGCATGGACGACGATGCCGGAGACGAACAAGGCCAAAACCCGCCGATTACCGGATGTTGGACGGCCACCTCCACATATGACGTGTATATGGTGGACACACCCAAAGGGGATGACGACGACAGGAAGGATCCGGTTGAGGACAAGCCTGCTTAAGCACCTCCAAAGTGTCGACGTCAGCGGCGCCGCTCAAAACCGCGTCGCGAAAAATACAGCAATACCGGCACCAGAGATAATAACACTCCGGAGAACGCCGAAGACCCCGAAGCCCCTGTCGAGCCAACATCCTAACAGGACGATTGGGAGGATGGGCAAGTCAACCCTGACGATCCAGTCGGGAACGAGGACTCGGAGGGCAGTAACTATCTGCCACCCTCCGAGGATGATGTGAGCCTCGGCGATGAATGCTTCATATGTACCTCCCGCTAAAATTAAAGGGACCAGCTCGACACTGGTTAAATAGCCTCCCAGAAAACTCTATTGGTAGCTGGGAAGACTTGGAAGATGCCTTTAGAGATAACTTCCAAGGTAATTATGTTCGGCCACCGGATGCCGATGACCTTATTCACATAGTCCAGCAACCCGGAGAGTCAACCCGGAAACTGTGGACCAGGTTCTTAATTAAAAAGAACCAAATTGTCGATTTTCCGGACGCCGAAGCCCTAGCGGCCTTTAAACACATCGTCCGCGACGAGTGGCTTGCCTCACACCTCGGCCAAGAAAAATTGAAGTCTATGGCAGCTCTCACCGCACTTATGACCCGCTTTTGCGTGGGAGAAGATAGCTGGCTAGCCTGTAGAAGCAACAGCACCAACGACCCTGGCACCTCCGAAGCCAGAGATGGCAACGGCAAGCCACGACGCAACAAACACAAACGTCGAAGCAACAACCAAGATACCAAAGACACGGCGGTTAACGCCGGATTCAGTGGCTCTAAATCCGGTCAGCGGAAGAAGCCATTCAAAGGAAACAAGGATGGTCCATCTACTTTGGATAGAATACTCGATAGACCTTGCCAGATTCATGGCACCCCTGACAAGCCTGCCAATCATACCAACAGAAATTGTTGGGTCTTCAAGCAGGCCGGTAAGCTAAATACCGAACATAAAGGGCCGCCCAGCAAGGACGGCGATGAAGAGCCTCGCCCGCCGAACACAGGGGGACAGAAGAAATTCCCCCCCGAGGTCAAAACGGTGAATATGATCTATGTTACTCATATCCCTAAACGGGAGCGCAAGCGTGCATTAAGGGATGTCTATGCCGTAGAGCCAGTCGCCCCAAAATTTAACCGATGGTCAGCCTGTCCGATCGCAGATACCATCCGACAAGTATCCGTCACGGAGGCTCGGTCGCGTTGGTCCTCGACCCCATTATCAACGGATTCCACCTCACGCGAGTCCTTGTGGACGGCGGTAGTAGTATTAACCTGCTCTATCAAGACACCGTCCGTAAAATGGGTATTGATCCATCAAGAATCAAGCCCGCTAAAACCACCTTTAAAGGAGTTATACCTGGTGTAGAGGCCTGTTGCACAGGATCCATAACGCTGGAAGTCGTCTTCGGCTCACCAGATAACTTTCGAAGCGAAGACTTGATCTTCAACATTATCCGCTTCCGCAGTGGCTATCATGCACTGCTTGGACGAACCGCCTTCGCCCATTTCTATGCAGTCCCGCACTATGCTTATCTAAAGCTCAAGATGCCTGGATCACGTGGCGTCATAACAGTCAATAGAAACATGGAGCGCTCCCTCCATACTGAGGAGCATATCGCGGCCCTCGCAGCCGAAGTACAGGGTGGCCTCATCAAGCCGAACACTACATCGGCAGTCAAGCCCCCGGACACTGTTAAACGAGTCCGGTCTACCCCGCAGAATAGAAGTCCGGCTCGTTCCGAGATAGACTAGCAATTCAGCCTCCGTCAAGGCCCCAACCTGATAGCGGCATACGTACCGCGCGTACATCACTAGGCACTAAAAATACCATGGGCAAGGATGGAGGCCTACTAAAAATAGGGTCCACAATACGGTTTGATCCTATCCGGACCCTCATATTCTTCTTTTTTATTCTTATCTTTATTTTCCAGGTTCTTTACAACCCACATCACCTTTCGATGGTACCAATGGCCCTTTTTCCAGGCCCCTTATGAATACTCAATTATTGATCCTCTCAAAAGATCATACATCAAGGTGAAAAGCGGCGCAGACGTGCGGCAGAGTGTCCAAAGGATCTTCAAGATCATCTTTCCTTCTTAGGACTTATATACAACTTTCCCTTCACTGGTACGCGTCGGTCCTAAACAAACGGTTTTTAACCCCTTTCCGCGACGGCATATGGAACCGTCGCCAAGTGAGTGTGGGCGATAGGGGGGTCCTCCCCACACGACCCAGAAATCGTCGGGGATAGGCCCTCCTGGGACCTAGGCTGGGGCCGTGTGCGATCGGGCGAGGCATCGAAACCCAATCATTTCCGTAGGTATGTACATCCCACACGGTGAATCCCAGAGAAACATTTCCGTTCGTATGTATATCACACAGTCAATCCAAGGAATATGTTTCCGTTCTTATGTACATCCCACATAGTCAATCCAGGGAAAAAGTTTTCGTTCATACGTACATCCCACACAGTTTTATGTGTAGGCTCGTATGTGAAAGGTGTAACTATCACACACGGTCCGCCTTGGTTAACTGGTTGCTTTTATCAACTATATCATACACGATTTGATGAAAAAAACTGTGTGGCATTGGGCTATCCATCGAAAGCGCTTTTACTGCTAGAACCGTTTGCAAAGGTCCATGACACATTTAGCAGGTTTATTAGTTTACAATTAATAACTCCAGTATTACACAAATTCACATTTCATATCGAACAGCTGTTTGCCAATTTCATATCAGGCACATAAATATATTATAACATCACAGTACGGTAGCTACATGAAAACAACATAGTACAACATATAGCTAGTTCAACTTCATAAGAACAATATATTCATTTCCCTAATCGAGATCATCCAGGCTCGTCTTATCCACCTCTGCTTTCAGTTCAGTAAGAACCTGTTTTGCACGGGCCAACTGGGAAAGTGCCTCCTCCTTCGCCAACACCATCTTAGCAAAGTCTGATTTAAAAAATCTGAGCTCATTCTCCACCTTCAACTTTTTATCCCGCATCTTCAAATATTCTTCAGCGTTGACAATAGTTTTTCTAAGCCTACGTCTGTTCTCTTCCTCATACATGCTCCAGAGCTTCGCTAGGCACATGTTCAAGGACTGTGGCCACTCTTGATCAACCCACTCCAAGTAAGAACACTTTCGTTCATCCTATAATATTTAAAACTAGATCAGTAACAATTGTAGGGGAAATGGGTTTATAGCAACATAGAAAATCACTAATGCTTATTTTGAAAAACTAAAGAAACATGTTAATTATGACATATCTTCTCAAAAAGATCAATGTGCAAATAAAATAATTGTTACTGAGACAACAACCAAATTCTGGAACATCAGAAGCTATAATTAACTACAACGACGTTACAAGTTCTTACTCATGTACAATAAATAATAAATTGAACATTTTATGAGGAAGGTAAATATAACTGCAACAACATAGCGATAGTGTTTGGATGACAGCAAATTGATACTAACAGGTGTGTACATGCACAAATTTAGTAACATAGAACTAATAGCACTAAGGCCGTCCACTATGTATGCCAAAACTGGGGTAAAGACAACTGTTGCTACATCTCGCACCGGTGCCCTGCACTGGCGAGCCGATGCAGCAGAAAAAATCAGGGACCCGGACCCCGGAGCACGTAGTTGCTCCGATGCCCAGTTCCTTCGTGCCATAAATATTTAGTATTTTACTGCTTGGCTGCTCGGATGTGTGGACCAAAGTTGGCTGCACAAACTGCTGAAGCGGTGCCAAATAATTTTCTAATGGCACCGCTGATGAGATGGCAACAATTTAAGATACTAGGCACAAACTGTGACACTGTCTTAGGATGCGTTTGGTTGAAGGTGTGGTATGAATGGGTTGGGACCGTGACAGTGTCTGAATCACATCTAACAAATGATTTGTAACAACGAAAGAAGGTCTAACCTTCTCTACACATGCCAGAAACTTCCTCCCACCGTCCACAGAATCAAACGCAACTAGCTTGACGCATGGAGATTGATGCTGACAACGAGCAGATAGATCTTCAGCCACCCCGCTCCATTCATTGCCACTGATGGTCCTAGGGAGCTACAAGAGGAAGAAATGACTCAAATCGACCGTCGGGTAAAAATCCTTCATTCCAAGTCATAGCCCGAGAGAGAGAAGAGAGGCATACCTGGGTGGTGAAGGAGTTGTCGCCGGAGGAGGAACCGCTGAAGAGGTCTTTGAAGAAGACCATGGCGACCCCGGCGGTAGGATGCGAGACAGCGAGAACGAGGAAGCGGCTATAGCTTAGCAAGGAAGGAAGGAAGGAGGAAACAGGGGAAATGTGACTTGTGGTCGGGGAGAAAAGGGGGTGGGGAAGGGGGGGCGGGGGTCGATATTTTGGCGGTAGGCCAAAATTTTGGAAACATGGAGGGAAACTTTGTGTGCTGTGCCATTGGACCATTCACTTTGAACGATTGTGTGCATTACAAACGATTCTTCTGCTTTACGTGCATGGGATGAGTTTGATAATTCAAATTTTGGTGAAAATTTCCCGGGGTACGTCATTGCATAATTTAACATCGCTTGCTAATTTGGGCACACAAAAGAGCGTACAACAGGCAGACCACACTTACTGAATTGAGAAATTTTAGTAATTAATAAACAGAGCCAGTTGACCTAAACATTGCTCTAACAAAAGACCAGCATTAAAAACAAAGCCTAACTATGCATAATTTTAACAAATCCGCCGCCGCGCCGGCCTATGCATCGCCGGTGTGAGATGAGACGTCGATGACTTGTCCTGGTGACATGCCGCCGTTGGTGGACTCCGCGTCCCCCCTACTAAAGTCGACCGCGTCCTCGTCCTCGGCGCCGCCCTCAAGGTTGTAGTACTCATAGTAGTGGCTGCGCCAGAGCTCGCGTTGGTATTCCTCCGCCGATTCCTCGACGGAAAGACTCTTCTCTACCTCGACCTCGGCCACGCGCAACTCCTCCTCCTTGCGCTACTCGATCTCCGCCGCCTCCTGCATCCCCAGCTCCCGCTCGGCGACCTCATGAGGAAGCAGGTGCTCCATAGCCACCGCCGCCTTTTCAGACGTGGTTGCATGCTGGAGTCCGAGGTGGCCTGGAATATCTTGGCGTGTGCATCCTCGATCTTGGCGTGGATGGCCTCGACCCGGGCCAGGGCGACATCGGCGGCATGGACGGCAGATCGAGCGCTCTCGGCGTTTGCAGCCGTCGTCGCAGCAGCAGCAGCAGCAGCCGTCTCGGCTGCTGCAGCTGCCCTGTCGGCTTCTCGGCGGAAGCGACCACGCTCAATGCGGATGCGGCGGTACTCTCGGCGTAGGCGGCCGCGCTCTCAGTGCAGGCGGCGGCGCTCCGGGGGGGGGGGACGCGGCCATCGTACGAGCCTTCACGAAGCGTTTCCACGGTGTCATCTTTGCAAGAAGGGGGTGCGGGAATGGGGATCGGGATTCGTGGATTCAGGGGTTGCCGGCACTGGAGCAGACGAGCCGGCGAAGCTTAAGGAGGGAGACTTAAATAGACCCAGATATTCTCATCGCAAACGGTTCCTAGAAAACAACTGTGTGTGATGTTGTAGATATTTTTTATTAGCTGTGAAAGACGAATTTGGAGTAAAGTGGCAACGTATGGTGTTTTAATGAACGAGAAATTTTGTAGTACTAATACAACTGTCATGTCAAATTTTGGAAAATTTCAGGGGTCATTTGACCTTTTAAGACATTTAAGTGATTTTCTAGCCATTTAATGACCGTAATTGAAATTTGAACTACATGTACATGCAACAGCTAACCATAACGGTTTGAAAACTCATATTTCGTGTACTTGTGTGCGATTTAATTCCATGTGCAGTAAATTGGAAGGAACTTTCAAACATATTGGTCTAACGGCTATGACACAATTAAGCATGGAGTGACATGGCATTTTAATTCAAAAAAATAAAAAAAATCAAAAACACATGAAACCTTTGTTGATGTAATGTCATGCTACCAAGATGATGTGGTAAAAAATTGGCATGTTTGACGAAAGTTTGGACACACACCGCTCACAAACCGGAGCAACTCACTAGAAGGCTCGTGGTTCCGAGAGGGAACAATGCATGTTTGATGACGAACGGGAGATAACTTCCTCTTGCGGCCTTCAATTTTTTTCTACGTCTAACGTGCACTACTACAACTGTAATTTGAAATTTTTGAAAATTCTATGGGTCATTTGACCCTTTAAAGACATTTAAGTGATTTTCTAGCCATTTAATGACCGTAATTCAAATTTCAACTACATCTACATGCAACGCCTAACCAAAAAGGTTTGAAAAATCATATGTGTGTACTTGTGTGCGAGTTAATTCCATGTGCAGTAAACTAGAAGGAATTCTCAAACATATTTGTCTCACGACATGGATACAGGCATACGTATGAATGGAGTGATATGGCATTTTAATTCCAAAAAAAATCAGAAACACATGAAACCTTGGTTGATGAAATGTCATGCCACCAAGATGATGTGGTAAAGAAATTGGCATGTTTGACAAAAGTTTGGTCACACACCCCTCACAAACCGGAGCAACTCACTAAAAGGCTCATGGTTCCGAGAGGGAACAATGCATGTTTGATGACGAACGGGAGATAGCTTCCTCTTACGGCCTTCAATTTTTTTCTACGTCTAACATGCACTCGTACAACTGTAATGTGAAATTTTGGAAAATTCTAGGGGTCATTTGACCTTTTAAAGACATTTAAGTTATTTTCTAATCATTTAATGACTGTAATTCAAATTTGAACTACATCTACATGCAACGCCTAACCAAAACGGTTTGAAAAATAATATTTTTGTGTGCTTGTGTGCGAGTTAATTCCATATTCAGTAAATTAGAAGGAATTTTCAAACATATTGGTCTCAAGGCATGGGCACATGCATTTTAATTCCAAAAAATTAAAAAATGATCAGAAAAATATAAAACCTTGGTTGATGTAATGTCATGCCACCAAGATGATGTGGTAAAGAAATTGGCATGTTTGACGAAAGTTTGGACACACACCCCTCACAAACCGGAGCAACTCACTAGAAGGTTCGTGGTTCCGAGAGGGAACAATGCATGTTTGATGACGAACGGGAGATAGCTTCCTCTTACGACCTTCAATTTTTTTTCTACGTTTAACGTGCACTAATACAACTGTCATGTGAAAATTTGGAAAATTTCAGGTGTCATTTGACCTTTTAAAGACATTTAAGTGATTTTCTAACCATTTAATGACCGTAATTCAAATTTGAACTACATCTACATGCAACGCCTAACCAAAACGGTTTGAAAAATCATATTTTTGTGTACTTGTGTGTGAGTTAATTCCATGTGCAGTAAATTAGAAGGAATTTTCAAACATATTGGTCTCAAAGCATGGGCACATGCATGGAGTGCCATGGCATTTTAATTCCAAAAAAAATAAAAAATGATCAGAAAAACATGAAACCTTGCTTGATTTAATGTCATGCCACCAAGATGATGTGGTAAAAAAATTGGCCTGTTTGACAAAAATTTGGACACACACCCCTCATAAACCGGAGCAACTCACTAGAAGGTTCGTGGTTCCGAGAGGGAACAATGCATGTTTGATGACGAACGGGAGATAGCTTCCTCTTACGGACTTTAATTTTTTTTCAACGTTTAACGTGCACTAATACAACTGTCATGTGAAAATTTGGAAAATTTCCGGGGTCATTTGACCTTTTAAAGACATTTAAGTGATTTTCTAACCATTTAATGACCGTAATTCAAATTTGAACTACGTCTACATGCAACGCCTAATCATAGCGGTTTGAAAAATCATATTTTTGCGTACTTGTGTGCGAGTTAAAAAAATCATTAGACGATGTAAATATCTAGTGTTCAAAAAAAAATGTAAAGATCTGGCAAGACAACCGGCCCCCACACGATTGGCACTCTATCTCACGGCTCCATGTTTGGTAGGTGAGTGGTGGGGATCATTAATCAGACACCGTTCTGTATTGGAAACCGTCTGCTATTATGTTCACACACGGATTTTGCTGCGGGAATCGTGTGTAATTCAAACTAAAGTACTCGTAAATTCCGGCGACCGGCGTGTATACTGTCCCCGTCGATCTAGGTTCCGGCCGCCAATAAATACTACCTTGCTCATGTCGTCCCGCCTGCATTCTTATCTACATCCTCCCCTCGCTCGCCCTCTCTCTCTCTCTCTCTCTCTCTCTCTCAAATCTCTGCCATGGCACCGCCGGTCTACCCACGCGCCGACGAGGAGTCGCCGCCCCCCGAGGATGCTCACTCGATTAGCAGCGACGAGGACCTCTACGCGTCGCCTAACGAGGTTGCGCCGGAACCCCCAACTTTGGATTGGTTTTGGGGCCAGTACAATCTTTGTCTGTGGAAGTCGCTGCCGCCGGCTGAGAAAGCCAGGCAAGTGGCATTCAAGAAGGAGATGGCGGAGGAGGAAGCAAGGTACCAGGCGGCCTGTGAAGCCCGTGATGCCGCCTGGAAAAAGGAGGAGGCGTAGCTTTGGGGGCGGGCGCGTCGTCGTGCCAAGGAGGTGTACGAAGATGGGTACTTCGCGAGGTAGGTCATAGGCGCTAGGCGCCTCATCGCTGCATGGAGGTGGTCCGATAAGCTCCAGCGTGGCACCGACGAGGAGCTCCGATGGGCGCCCAACGAAATGGCAAGATAGGCCGTGCGCGTCCGCCAGCAAGAGGCAGATCGGTACGTCAAGCGCTGCGAGGCGGAGTACTGCCTCCGCACTGGGAAGACGCCGCGCACCAGGGAGCTGCTGGCGAGGGGCTGCCGGAATACTGGACCCAAGAGGGATTATTAGTTTTGGTATTGTTCGTTTTCAATTTTATGCATTGTACCTAGCACTACAAAAAAAATCCGTGACATTTTGGGCCGAACGAATTTTTTTTCCGTCATACATATGACACTTCTATGACGATAATTGTGACAAAACCCGGTATCATCATAGATGTGGTGGGCTCCTACTTCTATGACAAAAAATCATGACAGAAAATGGGCTTTTCGTCCTGGGCGGGCCGGAGACGCAGCTGCATGACATTCTTTGGGTTGTCCATGACAGAAAAAACCATGGTAGAAGCGAGGGCGAGGAAAATTTCAGGGAGTTCCCTGTTACGGTGGGAGGTCGGGGGCCGAGCGATGCGCGTTTCTCTCGTACACGTACGCGCGTGTGTGCGAGGCGTTGGCTCTAACTGAACCCGAGCGAGGCGTTGGGCTCTAACTGAACCCGAGTGATTGCACTGCAGGCTACGCGTTACTGAACCCGAGCGATCGATCGATGGCTGTTAACTGAACCCGATCGAGCGATTCCTTTGCTACTGCTGCTAACTGAAGCCGAGCGATGCTGCCTCTGGATGAACAGTGAGCGTCGTTGGGGGGTTTGGATGAACAGTTCTCGGTGGGGGTGGATGAACAGGAACCCGTGGTGTTGCCTCTGGATGAACATGACCCCGATCGATCGAGCCGGTTGGGGCTGGATGAACAGGACCCCGTGGAGGGCAGGATGAACAGGACCACCCCGTGGAGGGCAGAATGAACAGTAGACGGTGGTGGGCTGGATGAACAGTAGCCCGTGGAGGGGTGGTTGAATAGGAGCCCGTGGGGAGGGCTGGTTGAACAGTTGCCTGTGGAGTAGCGCGTGGTGGAGGCTGGATGAACAGGACCCCATGGATGAACAGTCGCAGGTGGAGGTTGGAGGAGGTCGACGGTGGATGAACAGTAGCCCGTGGAGGCAGGAGGGGGTCGACGGTGGAGATGAACAGTGTCCCGTGGAGTCCCGTTTTGCGGTACGCCACACCCCTCCCGATGAACAGGACCCCTGTTTCGACCGTAGCGCTCCAACACAAGTCCGTTTCCTCCGTTTTGCGGTACGCCACACCCCTCCCGATCAACATGACCCCCGTTTCGACCGTAGGAGGTCCGTTTCCTCCGTTTTGCGGTACGCCAGACCCCTCCCGATGAACAGGATCCCGTTTCAAACGTGGCCGGTCGAACACAAGGCCGTTTCCTCCGTTCTGCGGTACGCCAAGCCTCGTTTCCATCGGCTGTTCCGTCCAAGCCCTCCCGATGAACACGACGACGCATTCCGTTCCGACCCAGCCGGTTGGCTCCCCATGAACACGACGACGACGTTGTTTCTCCGTTCCGGCCCAGCCATGTACACGAGCCCTGGCCGTACGTACGCGTGAGTAGGCGTTCGAGACCCTGCCCGTATGTACGTACGTGACCGTATTTTCTTTCTTGCACACTGGCCGCTGTACGTACGTGTACATGCTACGTGCGCGCCTCTACTAGGACACGTGCGCGCCTCTACATCGACCAGTATGTACGTACACGTTCGTGACCAGAATGACAATGCTACATACGCTTCGACCAGGTGGGTCCTGACTGTCAGGCACTTCCTTGCTTGCGAAGATGTAGCTGGTGGGTCCCAGCAGCCAGGGGGCGAATCATTTTTTTGCCCGGACGCACTTCCTTGCGTGCGAAGATGTAGCTGGTGGGTCCCAGCAGTCAGGGGGAAACGTTTTTTTGTGAAATACAGTGGCCCGTACGATGGGTCCCAGCTGTCAGGTGGAGGAATCATTATTTTCCGCGTAATAAGGAGGCACTTCCTTGCTGTGGCCGTGGACCTAGCTGTCAGCCTCTCCACGTACAGTCCACGTCCGATGGAAGTCGTTCCTTTACCATGTTGACCACGCCGCGCCGAGAGCACCAGGGCGGTGGACGACGGCGAGGCCTAGGAAGGGGACAACGAGGAGCCGGGGAAGACGCGGCAGTGGAAGCCCGCGTGGAGAGGAGTACGAGGGTTCATTGGTTCGGCTGCGGTGTGAGGCTGCCGTCGCCGCAGGGCCTGGCCAGCGGTGGGAATAGTAGGGGGCGGTGAGGCCTCCGCGGCAGCACAGTCGGCCACGGGAGGCAGGAGCAAGCGGCACGACCGGCGCTGCTTTGGGCGGCTGGAGCAAGAAGACCAGAGGTTGAAGAAGCACTACGGCCGTTGGATGGACATCGTACGGTCACTGGAGCTAGAATCGTTCATATTGACTAAAGTTGACAAAGGCCCCCATCCCAGTCAACTTAGTAGGCCCACAAGTTAGCCTCCCACCATGGTGGGTCCCAGCTAGCAGGGGGAGTATTCATTTTTTTGTGCGTAATAAGGAGGCACTTCCTTGCGTGCGAAGATATAGCTGGTGGGTCCGAGCTGTCAGCGGTGGTAATGTTTTTTTCACGAAATACAGAGGCCCTTTCGGTGGGTCCCTGATGTCAGGTGGAGGAATCATTATTTTGCGCGTAATAAGGAGGCATTTCCTTGCGTGCGGCCGTGGACCCAGCTGTCGGCCTCTCCACGTACAGTCCACTTCAGATGCATGTCGGTCGTTGACCACGTTGACCAGGCCGCGCCGAGAGCACCAGGGCGGTGGACGACGGCGAGGCCTAGGAAGGGAACGACACGGAGGCAGGGAAGACTCGGCAGTTGTTTCCCACGCGGAGGGGAGTACGACTGTACGAGGGTTTACTGGTTCGTCTGCCGTCGCCGGAGAATAACAGCAGGTGTGGGTGAGTAGAGGGATGGCTAGGCCAGCGATGGGAGTACGGTGGGGCGGTGAGGCCTGCGCGGCAGCAGAGCCGGCCGCGGGGAGGAGGGAGCAGGCAGTCCCGCCGGCGCTTGTTTGAGCGGCTGGAGCAGGAAGAGCAGAGATTGAAGAAGCACGACGGCCGTTGGATGGCCATCCAACAGTCACTACTTGTGCGTCAACCTTTTTTAGGAAAGCCTCAAATCTGTGGAAAACAGCATACAACCCATCTGCCATTATTTCTAATAATTTACAGCCCATTTGCTAATTATTAAGGTTTTTTTGGAGCCCATATTCTTTTTGTTAGCATTACAGCCCATATTGTGGCCACGGTTAAAAAATTATACGAAATTTTGCATATTTCGGTGCGGTCCGAACTGTTTTTAATCCCGAAATTTCGACTCACATTCAAACTGATTTTAAAAATAATGTATATCAATATAAAATCCAACAAATTCTGCATGCCTAAAAATTAATGTAATTGAAAATCTCGAAATGAAAAAAAAGATATTTGAAACTAATTGCCGGTTTGATGTGTTTTAAAAATGTACATCCCATTTCTCATTACTGATGGGCCATTTTCTCGGCCAGCCGAATGAAAGCTCTCCTCGTCTTGAAAGATTTGCAGCCCAACAGGCCTGACAAAGCGACTTACTTGGCAAATCACAAAAAAACTGGGTTGTGGTCGTGGACCCAACTGTCAGGCTCTCCACGTACAGTACTCTTCCGATGGAAGTCGTTCCTTGACCACGTTGACCACGCCGCACGGAGAGCACCACGGCGGTGGACGACGGCGAGGCCTAGGAAGGGGACGACGCGGAGCCGGGGAAGACGAGGCAGTGGAAGCCCGCGCGGAGAGGAGTATGAGGGTTCACTGGTTCGGCTGCGGTGTGAGGCTGCCGTCGCCGTAGGGCCTGGCCAGCGGTGGGAATATTAGGGGGCGATGAGGCCTCCGCGGCAGCACAGCCGGCCACGGGAGGCAGGAGCATGCGGCACGACCGGCGCTGCTTTGGGCGGCTGGAGCAAGAAGACCAGAGGTTGAAGAAGCACTACGGCCGTTGGATGGACATCGTACGGTCACTGGAGCTAGAATCGTTCATATTGACTAAGTTGACAAAGCCCTTCGTCCCCGTCAACTTAGTAGGCCCACAAGTCAGCCTCCCACCAAGGTGGGTCCCAGCTAGCCGGGGGAGTATTCATTTTTTTGTGCGTAATAAGGAGGCACTTCCGGTGGGTCCGAGCTGACAGCGGGGGGAACGTTTTTTCGTGAAATACGGTGGCCCGTCAGGTGGGTCCCAGCAGTCAGGGGGCAAACGTTTTTTTCGCAAAATACGGTGGCCCGTCCAGTGGGTCCCTGCGGTCAGTTGGAGGAATCATTATTTTCCGCGTAATAAGGAGGCACTTACTTGCTGCGGCCGTGGACCCAGCTGAGACTCTCCACGTACAGTATACTTCCGATGGAAGTCGTTCCTTGACCACATTGACCTCGCCGCATTCCGTTGCATGCATGCGTCCATGGGCGTGGTGCGTCCCCACTGTCAGCCTCTCACGTACAGTCATCTTTCGATGACTCTCGGTTGTTGACCACGTTGACCACACCGTGCCGAGCGCACCCAGACTGGAACGACCCGGAGATGGGGAAGACGGGGTAGTGGAGTCGTAGATGGAGAGGAGTGGGAAACTTCACTGGTTCGGGTGCGCGGCAGCACAGCCGCGGTGCCGCCCACGGGAGACAGGAGCAAGAACAAAGGTTGAAGAAGGAGCACGGCTGTTGGATTAACATCCAACGGTCCAGCTGCTAGAATCATTTGTTGATTAAGTTGACAAAGCCGTGCGTACACGTCCGCTTAGTAGGCCCACAAGTCAGTCACCAAATCTGACGGGTCCCAGCTGTCAACGGGATGAATAATTTTTTCGCAAAACAAGGAGGCACTTCCTTCCGTGCGAAGATACAGGGGACCTCGTGGGTCCCAGCCGTCAGGCTCTCCACGTACAATCCTCTTCCGATGACTCTCGTTTGTTGACCACGCCGCACCGAACGCAGCGAGGCGGTGGACGACGGCGAGGCCCCAGACGGGAACGACTTGGAGATGGGAAAACGCGGCAGTGGAGTCGCAGATTGAGAGGAGGAGAAGGGTTATAACTGGTTCTGTTGCGGCGTGGGGCTGTAGTCTGTGGAGAATAACAGGAGGTGTCGAGGGGTGGAGGGATAGCCTGGCCGGCGGTGGGGTAGCGCTTCACAGTGATGCGTGCTAAGCAGAGCCGCTAGCCGCTGGAGGCCGAACCAGGCGGTCCCGGCGACGCTGGAGGAAGAAGGCGAGAGATTGAAGGTGCATGCCGGCCGTTGGATATAAATCCAATGGCTGTGGATGACACAATCATTTGTTGACCAAGTTGACAACGCCCTGCATAGGCTTCGACCTATTGGCCCACATGTCAGCCTGCAAAAATGTGGCATATATTTAACCCATGTTTTCTAGAATGTACAGTCCATTTGCTAGGCTGGGTGAACAAATAATTTCGCGTCAATCAGGCCCATTTATATTTTCTAAGAAAACCCAGCCCATTTGCACTTCCTTGAAATACACGTATTAGGTGGGCTCGTTATATATATAATATCAAAGAATAAACCGGAGAGGCACATTATATATATATATAATTAAGAAATTAGCGAGTTATTGCTCAAAATAAAAATGAGCGCGTTATTATTAAATTGGTCCTTAAAATCTTCGCAAGCTTTTGTACGCAATCACCAGGATTTTCCTTGCCTGTGAGTCAAAAACAACCAGGATTTTCCTTGCCAACTTCCGTTAAACATTTACTTTTATAAGTTAATAACACGTGGGATGTTTTTATAATGTATATATAAGTCTCTATAAAATATACGATAATAGTAATAATATAAATATATATAATGTGGTTAGAAGGGAAAACATAAATTGGACACAACATTACTTTTATAAGAGACCTGCGTTTTATACCCCACAGTAGGCATACTAACAAGTTCACACACAAATACAACAGAAAAGGTAAACATTCATATCAAACTCAGGTTCACAGGACACGTTCATATTCATAGCCAACATTCACTATCAACAACTCAAAAGATTCATATATACACAAGCTCAGCATATCTATGCATCCAAATGATTGATAGATCACACGACAATATTCATACATAATTCACAAAAAGATTCAGATATACACATGTTCAGTATGTTTATGCATCCAAATGATTGAGATCACAGCCAATATGATCCATGGACGAACTTTAATTACCTAGGGTACAGACTGGTAAATGGTGTTCAATCGGAGGTACTTCTTGCTAAAATTAGTTCTTGTACGAGTAAACTTTCGAGTACATAAGAGGCAGCACAGACAATCTGAACTTTGCTTGTAGGTTTATCCTCAAATAGTGGCCTCGTGCCGAGGGAGGTTTGAGCAACTTGGCCACTACTTTCATCCAACTAGTTTACTGGCTCATCTTGGTCCTGTATCTCGCCAAAATTCTACATTGCAGACGAGAAAGGAGGCGGTTGAGAAAATGAACCACCCAAATTTTTTGTGCAGTTCAACTGAAATGGAGCATCCTTGGCGTGCAGACTGATTAAGTGCCAGATGAATATACGCGTCAACCAACTTGTCTGGAATCTTTAGACTCCATGCCATATAGTTCGCTACCATATGTGCCGATAACCAAAAGGCACAAGTTGGGACCAAAGACTGGACTGCGTTTTTCTGGGCTATGCACCAAGCAATATTTTTGGCGTTCACTCTCCTAATACTTGGAGTTTGACAATTGGTTGACGCCGGTTGATACTCGAATGAATATAGGCACTTCTTGTCAACATCGATGCTTGTCTGAGTGAACTTTGGAGTACATAGCAGCAGCATAAGTACCTGTCCATCTGATCATTTTGTGCAGTTCTACTGAAATCACCCGATGTAATGATTTGCCTGCGAGTTCAGGCTCCAAATTACTCCTTTATGAAATCGGCAAACAGTAGCACAATACCAAATTACCAATACATATGACAGGCACAATAATCAGGATAAAGACCAGTACCAACCTGTGTGAGGTAGCATATCAATTACTATTTCCTTTGACTGGAAGCCGAGATAAGCCAAGCGACTGACAGCAAAGGAAGAAAGCAAGCGGAGATTAGCGACTGACAGGAAAGGACGGAAGCTGTCGAGGCAATGAAGCACCCAAAGTTTTTGTGCAGTTCCACCAAAATCGAGCATCCCTGTTGGCACATATATTGAGAGAGTGAGATTACTGTAATAGTGGGACTAGTTGATGAAACATACACTAACAAATAGAAGCACCCTCATTATCTTAATGGGTAAAGTTAGCAACATAGTAGTCTTGCTTAAAGAGAGGTATTAGTTTATTTAATCAGTGCCAATTAGCTCAACTCAACACTCAAAGCATTGCCATTTATCATAGGTTGCAAAACTTTAACGTGCAAAGATAAAGGAGTTTCTCATGACAGTAGCACGATACAAATAGAGATGACAGCAAACTAATATGGATGAAGGCCTTAGGCCCGTACCAACCTGAGAAAAAAAGCTTATTCATGTAGTCCCATAAGAGATGATAAAGCACTCACTGGAATCACACAATAGTATATATTTTTGTGCACTTCAAATGTATGGTTGAAATCACTCTTGTTTACCAGTGCTGAGATTATATCGAAAGATTATCAAGAACTTCCAGCAGAGTTAAAGCACTGGCTGGGATACAGTTCATTGTATTGTCTTGTGTAGTTCCACTAAAATGTATGATTGGCACAACATGATCCCTGTTTGCACAAGTAGGAACAAGGTGAAACCTTCATTAGCTTAGTGAGAAAGGATAGGAAGACATTAGCATATTACTCAAACAGTAGCATCAAATTCATGATGGACAATACGCAAAACATTGCCTCATTGAACCAATGGCAATAAATTGACATGCAAAACAATAGCACTATTATGTCATGACACTAATAATATTCCCTCCCTGCTCCACCACATGATTCACCTCCATAGACAAACATACACACGTACATGATTCAGCATAGGGTCCTACTAAAGATTTGTTTAACTCCAACAGGAAAATTAGGCAGTAATAAATTAGTGGTACTTAAGTACTCCTAATTAATTAAGTGAGACAGCAGAAGTGGAAGGGCTCCCTGGAGGATCGTCTCACATGTAAGGTAGTCGTTGCCGGAGCCCTTGAATGGCCTCGACTGAGGCCTCTGGCTTCAGCAAGATCGCCTTGGCACTGTTTATTCTTCTTCTTCTTCTTCCTCTTCATGCTCTGTTTCTCTTTCTCCTCACCAGTTGGTGAAACCAAGTACATGATTGGCCTTCTAATTCAGAATTGGTTTTGTCAGTGAGGGAGTACAAGTGTACTAGTAAAAAACAACATTATTTTCTCATGGCAGTCGGAAAATAGAGATGAACACATGCATTAAATATCATTCTTACCTAAAGGAAGGTTATGGCGCCAATATGGATGATGAGGATTGGAACACAGATCTCCCTTTGTGCAGTTCCACCAAAATGAACCAACTGTTCCATTCTGACATTCCAGTTAAACAGCACAAAAGTCACTTCTTTTAAGAAGAGTTTTGTGCAGTGCACCAAAAGGTCACAACAGCAACCAGGTGAATTGGATATCCCTGTTTGCACAAAAAGGCACAGAGGAAACAGTCAGAGTCTCAAACAATTACAGGCAAAAACATTTGGCTAAACTTGTCATGGCTTATAACAGTGGCATGGCTTCATTTTTACCAGGGACATTAGATTAAGAACAGCTAAGGCTGCGTTCGGTTCACAGGTTTGGTGCAGGATTTTCGTAGGAACACAATTCCTACGGTATTCTTTCCCTTCCAACCGTTCGGAACACGGGAAAGGTGAATAGTGTTTCATAGGAAAGCTGGTCTGGTAGTACTGATTCCATAGGATTAGAAACATCCACGCGCTGCTCATTTTTTGGGCGGAAGCCCGAGGCAGGCGCTCGCTGCCATGCGTTAGACAGGTTGCTGTGCTGTGTTGCCGGAATAAAAAATCAACCTATGTGTGGTACGTGAGGTGAGGACAAGAGTAGTCACTGTGCAGCTGAATAAACAAATAGCATCTCATACTGCCAAGCATGCTACTCTAAAAAACAAATCTGTACATTTCGTAGTCCATCCGAACACATTCTCTTGAGAGTTTCCTCCGGTTCGCTGTTCCATAGTTTTATACCTACATTCCTTTCCTATTCCTCTATTTTCATCAAGACCTATGTTTTCTGCCCCTTTATTCCGAACGGAGCCTAAATATTTGGTATAAGGGCATGGGACAGTGGGTGCACCAGCAGTCCAGCACCATGTACGTAAACAGGGGCATAAAGTGGTGATTCATAGTTTGTTGCCCCGAGAAACAAACATCCAAGAAACATATCTGGGTTGGTCCCATTTTTGTTCACTCTAGCCACCTACTCCTATGTGTGGATAGCAAATCTAGTCCTGGTCATACCACTGTGTACAGCGTTACCCCTATATTTCCCTTTTCGACCAAGAGACCGGTTGGATGACCAGTCTGTACTACTTTCACTCCCTTTCCTTCCTGTTTGTACCAAGTCCGATGTACTCCCTCCGTTCGGAATTACTTGTCGCAGAAATGGATGTATCTAGATGTATTTTAGTTCTAGATACATCCATTTCCGAGACAAGTAATTCTGAACGGAGGGAGTACATACTAAATTCCCCCACCCCCACTTTATTTCTTGTTTGAACCAAGTACTCCCTCCGTCCGGAATTACTTGTCATCAAAATGGATGTGTCTAGAACTAAAATACATCTAGATACATCCATTTCAATGACAAGTATTTTCGGACGGAGGGAGTACAAGATTCGACTCCATGAAGTAGCTTTACCTCTAACAATAGAAGAAAAAAAATGTGACGTTGGACCATCCGATCGAGAGGGGCTGAGAGGTAGAAAATGATGCACATGCAGCGACGTAGTGAGCTGGGGAAGTAGAGCTAAGGCGGTTTCGAACGAAGATATACCTGAAGGTCGTCGGGATGTGGATAGGTGGGCGGCGGGAGGCCGGATCCGCCCACAGGCAACGACGAAGGGATCGGAGGACCTCCCGCGCCGGCGCTCGGCCAGAGATAACGGTGCGGCCGGCAGTGGGTCTCCTCCCTCGCTGTCGACGACGGCCTAAACGCTGCCCCTCCTCCCCTTCACCGGCGGAGGGGGATACGTCCGGATCTGTAACCAGCGGTGAGGATAGAAAGCCAGTGTTTTTTGAAGGGAGAAAGACAGTGTTACTACCCCTATCTTGTTTAGATCTGGAGAGGATGAGAGTGTGTGAATAGAGCAACCCTAGCAAGCAAGCGCGGAGGCTCCGGCCTATATATACGTAGTGGGGTAGTTTTCCTTTTTCACTCCATCAAAACAATCGTTTAAAATTGTGTACTACTACATGCCAGGTCGCGGTTTTTTTAGTTGTTGATTGTTTTTTGAGATAGCTACCCGCTTGTTCCAAGTGGTGTTACGGTGTGCCAGGTCGCACTTTGTATCGTTCAAGTCTGGTACTACAAGTCCCTCCATTAAATGAACAACCAACCCCTCGTAAAAATTGTGAACAAGCCCACGGCTAAAATTAGCGGAAACGTGGGTTGCCCCAACATGCATTATTATTTATATTTTCTACTCCCTCCGTTCCTAAATATAAGTCTTTTTTATAAGCCACACCTAAGACAAGAATTTTTTATTAGCAGTGAACCCCACATGTCATAGACACAAAAATTGTGGCAAGATTCCCTTAGGCAAGCCAAAGTGTGTCTAACAATTTGAGCAACTCAGGTTAGGCAAGTGTGGCAAGTGTGGGAAAAATAATGTGGCAACATAAGACAAACATAGTCACAATCCAAACAGCCCCGTAATTTTTTGTGACATGCATGAAAATTTGGTTAGTTAAATTTATAGTCAAAATTTGGCAAGGTGCATCAAATCAACACATGCAAGTATCAAAAGGAAAGTCACGGCATGCATGCATGCGTTGTACTCCCTCCGTTTCCAAATATAAGTCTTTTTAGAGATTGCAACAAGTGACTACATACGAAGCAGAATATGTCTACTCCTACATACGAAGTAGCCCATTTTAAATGTGTAAAAAGACTTATATCGAGTGCAGTGCTTTGATGTGTCGCGTCAACTCGTACAAGACCGAGAAATTTGATTACTACAACGCCCTCTCCCTCGCGGACTGAGCTCCGGTGCCTTAACTGCACCTGCCTTTGGCTGCATGACAGGAGGGCCAACCACCTGTTGGGCCCACCTGTCATAGACGCAAAGGCAGGAGCAGTAAGTAGAAGCTTTCGCTACACGCTATCCCTCCCGCACGAGGTGGACGGACATGCAGCAGTGGATTCGATACTGTAGAAGTAGGAGTAACATCATTGTTCGTCTTCTCGAAGAGGCGAAGAGCCAAGCGCAACCCGAACGTGGCAGTTGCGAACGCTCGCGTGGTGCGGTTCCTTGGAGTACTAGCCAGGCTCTTGCATGAGACAAAATTGCTATTGTTTAACAATTAAACTCCATTATCCATTGGTTGATACTCATTCTGCATAGGTCCACGCGCTTAGCACCGTTTCCTCCTGGGGTCACCAATGTTTATTTGCTAATTAATAGCATTGCATGCAATGAACTAGCCATTGCAAGTCATTAAAAGCATGCACACCTCTCATCTCTTATTGGTTGATATGTCAAGAAACAAGAAACAAGGTAGAAGTTAATGCACCGCGCCTAAGTGTTTTGGGACTATTTGGTTTTCGTAAGATGACTTACACACCTAGACGGAGGGAGTAGTATAGCCCTGTAAACCGGAAAGGAGTATTTGCCTTTCTAGAGATTTCAACAAGTGACTAGACTACACCGTGTGCAGTACTCCCTCCCTTCCGGTTTATAGGGCTCAAATCTCAAATCTCATGAACCAAGGCATTTTGCGATTGGAGGAATGTATCTCGTACTTTACAAAACTACCCTAATTAAACTCATGCATTAATTACGTAGTTCTCTCGTTTTCCTCTCCGCCTTGGTCGCGGTGCACAATATTGAGCACTCCTATATGACTAGCCGCTCTATCTACATGCGGGACATTTCAAAGCATCCGGGCCCGCGTGCCATCCACCAAATCACAGCGAGGTGCTACAGTCGAGACTCACCTGTCACCCCGGTGTGGCCGTCATGACCCGTCATATCACAAAACCCACACCTTTACCAGCAGTGGTAAGGTGGCCTCCAAGTTGGACTGGACGAAGCAACCATCATTTCACTGGAACGCTCGTTCAAGCCCTTTCTTCCCTTTCTTGAAGAAAACCTCACTCCAGGCTACTCACTTCTGCCATTTTTCTTCTGTACCGACGAAGGAAAGGTGGGCGAATCAGTTATGCTGCTATATTTTCATTCCAAGAATCTTCTTTTTGCGAAGCACCGACCGATTCTCACATCCTATTCTTTTCCCGTTTTCATTGCGATTGTGGTTTCCTTTCGATTGCTTTTTGTTTGTCAGTTCATTGATGGATCCTGGAGCACTAGGCAAAGAGTTGCCGGCGGACAACCCACTGGAGACAGCGATCTCCAGGAAGCGAGCACCGACCAACGAGTTGACCATGTTGGCGGGCCAACCCATGGAGACGAAGAACTCCAAGAAACAAGCACTGGCCAAAGAGTTGAGGACGTTGGCGGACGAACTCCTCAAAGAAAGTTGGAAGAACAGCAAGGGCCCCACCGTGCCTACCCCAGGAACTCTGATTGCCACCTATGTGAGGCTCAAGACCGAGTTTGAGGAGATAGTCGCCGTTGAGAAGCAGTATTCCCCTGGCAAGGTGATGGCCCCCATCGAGGACGAGGAGATGGCCCCCGGAGGGATGAGATCCCCCGGTGAGCTGCACAAGGTAAAAAATAATGGCTTATTACCATAGTTGTGGTTTTTGATTATTTGCAATGTGCTTGCTAATATGTTAGGGTTGTGCAGGTGCCGGTGGACGTCCTTGATGATTCCGATGTCGTGGCCCGTCCTGTTGGCATCGCCCCGGAGATCGATTCCGATGCCGCTGTCCATCCTGTGGACATCGCCCCAGAGATCGATTCCGATGTCGCGGTCAGTCCTGTGGACATCGCCCCAGAAATCGATTCCCATGCCGCTGTCCGTGCTGTGGTCATTGCCCGAGAGATCGATGACAAGAAATAGTTGGTCGCGCTAATCCTTCAGGGTAGTTTGCATTGCCCTGTGTTTAATTACCAGAACGATGCGTGTTATCAAACCATCTTAGGGCTAGTGCACTGTCTTGTGTGGGCGGATCTTGCTACTTTTGTTTGATAGTGAATCATGCGATGAATCATGCGAACCCTCTCCGAGTTATGGAAACAGATGTATCCTCACCAGCTTTTGATGTAATATATGGCATGCTTAGATGTAAGTTTGAACTGTTTATCATATCAGCAGGGCTTGTTTGATGATTCTTGGTGTTAGTAGGCTAGCTACTGTGCGAGCTATAGTACTTGCAAAACACTCACCGAAGAGAAACGTTGGGGCTGATGAGCTCGTGGTACGCTTATACTTATCCCTCGTCGATCGACCAATAGCCCTAGCTCCTAAAATTGTAGGCTTAGCGATCGATCAGACAATAGTCGACATACATTCAGGCCTCATTTGGTTCATAGGGTAGGAAAATCGTAGCAAAAGTACAGAGAACGTGCAACACAAAATCATAGCAGTGCAGAGACGTACTCCCTCCGTTCCAAAATAGATGACCTAGGCGGGCTAGTTTGGCCTAGTGGGTTTCAGTGATATGACGTGGTACAGTGCCGTCCAGTCTTCGCGTGTGGTAGCAGTATTGCGGGTACAGTAAGTTTTCTTGAAGAAGCGGAATTCAACGAAGTCATGATGGTTCCTTCGTCCGAACAACTTACAGTGGGAAAGGTTGGGCCTGCGATACGACCGGGGTAGACCAGGATAATTTTGTGCATGGCAGGTGGACCAGGATGGTCGACGTCCCACATGTCGGCGAATGAAAGTATTCTTTCCGATATAGAGGACGAGCAACGAGTATTCATTGTTTATTTTTGATGAAAGCTATTGTCTCCACTGTTACGACGGAGGAGTGTGAAACACGGCAGCCCAGTGAACTTGGCATGTGCACCACTCCCTCCTTCCTCATGTAATGCCCAGGTTACAGCTTTTTCTCACTTTCTCTCTATCTATTTCCTCTCAAATGTTTTTTACCTTTCTTTTTTTAAGACACAATTGTTTTTATGCCTTTTTTAGAATTATTTTTTATACCTAGGAGCACGTGTAGAGACGGGCTCTTGCTGAGCCCACTCCTTGACTTTGTCAATGCCTCTCTCTCCTCCACATAAGGAGTACTACTTGCTATGCATGCATGCGGCGGGCAGCTGGCGTCTTGAGGGGCCAGGGCGGTGAGAGCGGGCTCCGGAAGCGGTCCGGACTCCAGCATGGCCCACCTCACATTATCACCATATATTTCTTGGAGTCCGTGCGCGGCGGGCGGGCGATCTCTTCTCCCTCCCCCGTTTCTCTCTTCTCAGCCGACGCCCGCCGAGCGATTAGATTTTGGCTATCGACAGTTTATTCAATTACGGTCCCACATGTCAGTGAAATTGCAAGACAACGCATGTCCCCTCTGGTGAGGCGGCCGTGAGCCGGACTGTGGGTTGCGACGCGTCGAGTCGTAAGTGTGCCGCCTTTTCCTTTGAACTGCGAAGCGTACATTTCCCGATCGCGTAACAGAGACGTCTTTCCGCTCGTTATGTAGTGATAGATCGATAGTAAATCCAGCAAATACAAAATCGAACGAGGGCGGTGCTTTTCCCTGCTCGTTAGCAGGGTAGGGTCTCCGAGTGTTATGATCTGTGCTGATAGTGACGCACTGCCCCATTTTCTATGATAACATTTCAAACACTTTCTTACCTAGAAATTGAAAACTACCGCTTCATTACATATTTCGCACAAACTGTACTAAAACCTACGGTAAACCTAATCTAAATGATCGCAGGCGCCCGACCACCATGTCCGGCCATGAACCCGAGAAAGCCGGCCATTGCCTTTGCCTCCTCCTCATCCGCCTCGATAACCTCCTCCTCCAGAGCGGCGGCCACCTACCGTGTACTACTCTTCCTTGCTGCGGCTGCGCCCGCGCACGCGCGCCGACTTCGTGGTCGTGGCGGCGGAGGGCGACCGGGGGGGGGGTGCCGGCGATCTCCTTCATTTGCTCCTACGACAGTACGTCGAAGAGAGCTTTGGAGCGCGCCCGGAGCGGAGCCGCCGATGTCCCTCGTTTGCTCCTGCGACAGTACGTCCAAGAGAGCATCGGAGCGCTAGGAGGCCATGGTTGAAGTGGTGCCGACAGAAGGAAGGGACCGGAGGAGAATAAGTGTGGGTCTTTGGCTATGGCTGGGAGCTGGGGCTCAAGTTAATATAGCGGGCGAATGGCAATGAGCCACGGCAGACGGATGGACAACTGGCGCCGGAGTAGGTTCGTTGGGCGTGAATGCGGATGCTGCTTCAATGACTTAACTGCAGATGCGTTTGGGTTACTGACATGTGGGCCCAACGGGCATCTGGCCCGCATGTCAGTGACACACCAATTGCACCTGCAGTTAAGTCCGGTGAATGCGGCATTGACATTCTGGAGAGACGGTGACCGTTTCAGGCGGGAAGCGCGCGCTAGCGGTGGAAGGGGTTTCGGTGTGCAGTGGCACTAAGATCGGTTGCTCACGATAGTACATACTCCGTACCATACTACCATAGTACCCTCTCTAGCTTAGGCTGTTTTACAGATTGTCATTGTGATGGATGATATACATGAGCAAGGCGGTCCGAGTATGATCGTTGGTGTTGAGCCAGGTGAATACATGCTCGGCGTTCGCGTAGGCCTCCATCAAACGTCTAAACAGTAATGTCAGGCACCGCCGGGGCGCGCAGGTGATGGGCTCGCCGTTTGCGTTGCGCCATGAGCAGGACTTTGATTTAGAGGGCGACGTGCATGCATTAGCATGCTTTGACAGCGTGAGCGTGAGTGTCTGACGCGAAGTATTTCATTTTCATTTGGCTGACGAGGGTGCGTTGCAGCGACGAATCCGTGGTTTGATTCCCCACATACGCATAATTTTGGTTTTTACAGTATTTCTTTCTCCATTGACAGGTAGGCCCGCGTAGATAGATAAAGAACACGAGCTGATGAGGCGCATGCGGACTGTTTGACTGGTCAACCAGACAAATACGGAGCTACACGCTGAGCCAGTGACCATATAATCACCATATCTCATATACAATGATCAAAGTGAGCTATCAAGACAAGTTCGATGACCGCCAATGCATTTTACTCGGTAATAAATGACCAGGATTGAAGGGGAATCCAAATTTTCTTCGTCTTCTGTCCTTGAGCTCTTGACAAACCAATGCACTATACGGTTGTCCGGCCACTCCACCCCAGAGCTCTCACCAAGGGTCGTTCATGCCACCGCGCCGCACACTAACCGGTAAGGCAGCGATGGCATCTCGCCGCGCCGAGTTCCTCGCCGCCCATGACCGCACACAAAATGGTAGGGAAGCGATGGCATCCCGCCGTGCCGAGTTCATCGCCGCTCGCGACCTCACAACTATGTGGGAGGAATTTGAAGATGCCAAGGCCGAATGGGCGGTAGAGCAAGAGGCGGCCAAAGCCGCACAGAGGGAGCGGAAAAGTCAGAAAGCACTCAAGAAAAGAGAGGCCCACCGCCGCAAGAAAGAAAAGGACGCACGCGCTGCTGCGGAGAGGTCGGCGGAGATCCAAGCACGGTGGGGTGTCGCCGACAAAGCCGGGAAGGAGAACGACGGCGTCTGGCCAGCATGTGAGAAGTAGTAGTACTAGTAGTTAGTGTGTGTGTCTGTGTCTGAGTACGAGCATGTACCAATACTACTAGTTACTACTGTAGTTTTTAGAGCAAATTACCAGTACATTAGCCTAGACTAAATGGAAAAATTCCTATCCTAAGCATCAAATGGCATCTCTTTCTCTATAGGAATTGAGATGCATGTCATCTCACTTCCTATGATTTTCATATTCCTATCCTATGAACGAAAGGAGGCCTCTGTTGGAGTAACTACTGTAGCTAGCAGTACTGCTGGTACAGTAGTTTTCTTCAAGAAGCGGAATTCAACGAAGTCATGATGGTTCCTTCGTCCGAGCAACTTCAAAGTGGGAAGTGGGCCTGTGATTTGACGACTCATTAGTCATTGTTACTGCGGCGCGACGACCTGGGTGACTCTCCCTTGGAGTTCTGCGTGCATGGCAAGTGGACCAGGATGGTCGACGTCCCACATGTTGGCGAACGGAAGTATTCTTTCCGATATCGAGGAGCAAGGAAACCGCGTGGTATAGTATCACTGCTGATTGGTTCGCAAAAAAATAGTATCACTGCCGATTTATAATTATTTTTTATTTCTGATGAATGCTAGCGTTTCAACTCTTACGACGAAGGGTGCCAAACACGGCACGTGCTGGATGTCCCACACGTCAGCGAAAGGAGTGGGACATGAACAGCGTGGTAGAGCCCAGCGTAAAAAAACAGCGTGGTAGAGCGTCTCCACTTCTTCCACTTCTGGGTCGGAGACCACACGTAGTAGTACTTAGTGGTATGAACGATACAAAGTGCGACCTGGAGAGAAAGACACGTCTAGTTGGAAGGTCTCGGGGCATACACGTAAACAAATATAAAAGTTAATATGTGCCTCCAACTAATATAGTAGTAGTAGAGTACTTAGGCACGTACTCCATAACATCACCGTGCATTGCACGTACAACATTTAGTGGTAGTACGTAGTAAGAGACAAATGCCGCCCAAGAGTTCCCTTCTCGACCTACTTTTGGGTGTTTGGTAGAGTGTATGGAGGGTGCATGAGTCCACACTAGTTTAGCACAAATACACTAGAAGCATGCATGAAGAGAGCATGCATGAAGAGGGGTGTTGAGTTGAGCATGCATGAAGAGGGAACAACTATGCTGAGACGAGAACGCAACCAAACACACCCTATATGCCACGCATGTTCATACCATTTGTGCCTTTCTACTTCACTTACTGCGCTACATTACTCAGGTTCGTACGTCCACTCCTGGGTACATGTCCGTCTCGTAGTTCCAGTCCCACGTGTTCTTCATATAGATGGAACGATCCTTGCATAACACGTGCACCTTGATGCTAGATGTCTCGCGTGTTGGCAAAAGGATGAACAAAGCTCACGTAAAAAATAGAGTGGAAGAACATAGATTCCGGACGACCGAGAAGGAGCAAGGAACCTCGTGGTGGAGCGTCTGCACTCATAATATTTAATATTATTCAGCGATATAAAATTAACCAATCATCTCCACAGTGGACTGGAAGAGTACGAAACACGGCAGCCCAGTGTAGTTACATCATACTAGTACATGGCTAACCCACGCTATCACCATATTTCTTGGCTTCGTGCGACACCTATCTCTAGTAATCCAGCAGCCTGTATCGCTTCTCCCTCCTCGTCTCTATCAAAGTGCGGCGGGCTGGCGTTTCTGCCGTCTGTTCAGGTCGGTTAACTATCACATGTTAGCGACATGCCAAGAGCATTCTAAAAAAAATTCCTTTCACGTTCCGTTTTCAAAAAGAAAAAATCCTTTCACGTACGAATTTGCCTGTATGCTTTGAGCAACTTGCATGTCCTATACTGCTCCTGTTTGATACTCTAACTTAGCTAGAGGTTAGACTAACTCATGACTAACCATGAACTAACTGTAGCCAAAGAGGTGTTTGGGTGACAGGGTTAGATCGACAAAAAATGCACTTCATGGAGAGAGAAAAGTGATTTTTCAGTGGTCCCAATGAGAACTATCTCCAGTTAGCACCTCTTGGGTGGGATAGTTTTTTTTGGTGGGTTCGGTGCAACTTGCTCCAATTTAAACCCTCATGCTTGGATACTTTAGGGCTTTTTGAGCTCCAACTAGCTCAAACTAACTCTAACCCATGGATCCAAACAGGGCCTATGGCCAGTCTCGATGCGGAGCAGTCGCGTGCACCGGGAAGCGGCGCTCTCTCGGCCGTCGCGCCACTTCAAAGCCGGCGCCAGTGAGAGGTTGCCTTCGCTCTGGCCGGGCATTAATGCGGCACTGACGCTCCAGGGCGACGCTAACCGTTTCACGCGGGAAGCGCGCGCTGGCAAGGAAGTATAGGTTTTGAACCGTTTCAGGTGTAGTACTGGTAGTTTGCAAAACTACTCAATTATTGCACTCAGTTTCCTAAGAAATTGTGGTAAAAAACATTACTCCACAGCCCGCTTCCCTTCTCCTTCCTCTTCCATTGCCCGCGCACGTCCGCGGGAAGCGACCGGTCAACCCTTATATAGGAGTGCTAGCACAAAAAGATGCATGCATGACCACTAAAATTTCCATATTAAAGCGCCGCTCCGGCGGGAGTATGGTGTATGTTGTTACCTTCGGCCGGCCCATGGCTACCGGGCGACGGAGACTAGAGAAGAGGCGGCGGGAGGGGAATGAATGCAGCTACTGTTTGGGTTCGCCTTCCGGCTTAAATAAATGCGCAGCATCACGTGTACCCGCGGGTGCACAAATTGTAACATACGTGTCTGCTTAAGTGGGCGTCACGTAACTGGTGTGTGTGTGAGAGAGATTCTGAGAGACAGAGTGCGTGTGTGCGACTCTACTCTTCGGACATGTACTCAACCTTTTGCATCGGGATATAAGTATAATGGTATTTACTTTAGCTAGTGATTTACGTGTCCATGTTAACGTGGTTGTGTCAAAAAATGTCACTTCCTGCTCGTGATTTGCGTTATATAATTACAAGCAAGATTCTTGTGCATTGCACGGAACATCAATGTGCATTTTTTACAGAACACCTGTTGTGATTGACCCATGCAGGAGTAATCCCATGTGTAAAAACTAATGATATCTCGAGAATTTTATCGGAAAACTGGTATCTCGAGAATGTCATCGAAAAAATGAAAGATGAGAGATAAGGCGAGGAGGAGTGGAGCGTGGTGGTGACTGGTGGTCGGAATGGGTGGAGGCATGGGGATGGACGGCGCCGGTAGGCGGCAGCGGCCATCGTGCATGCTAGATTGTTCCAGAGACTTATTCCTTTTTTAATTGCTGAGCAATGAGGTTGCGGGAGATAATGATGTGGGGAGAGGTGCGTGCATGCGTGTGTGTGTGTTTGTGTGTGTGTGTGAGAGAGAGAGATGGAGTCTTAGTTTGTGTGTGTGGGGGGGGGGTGCGTGCGTGCGTGTGTGTGTGTGCGTGTGTGTGTCGCGGGGTCCTCTGTGGCGGATGTAATTTAAGTGTGCATGGCTTCATCATAGAGAGGTGATGTGTATGGCAGAGGACACCAACGATGGGGTGCGAGAGAGAAAATGCCCGTAGAGAGGGAAGAGAAAGTGTGTGCGCGTGAGAGGAGTCGACATCGAGAGAACGTGTTTGTTCGAGAGACACCGATGAAGACTACTATATATCGATGGTGCATGTAGGCGGGAATTATACAAAGGGATGGTCTTATTGGTTTCGGGGATATAGGGGAAGAGTGAGAGGCGGGGGGGGGGGGTAGCTAGAGGGAGACTGTTAAGTGTGAGTGTGTGTTTTACCCATCCAGGCGGAAGTTATGTGCACAAAAGAGGAGAACGATTCGATGTGGCATTAGGATTGAGGGTAATTAACTACGTATGGAGACATAGAGACCTTGAACGTGCATGTGTGAGAGGTATACATGTATACGTGGGATGTGTGTGTGTGTGTGCGCGCGCATGATCGAGATAAAAGAAAGAAGACATAAGTCATAAGATCAACGACATGGGAGAGACGGATCGGTATGACAATATGCATGCATGTGAGAATGCAGGGAAGAAGGCTCGACAATTGAGCATGTGTTTTTGTCTTTAAGAGATAGTGGCGTGGGCTGGAGCATGCATCTATGGCGAGCAGAGGGAGTGAGGCGCAATGATTGTGCAAAAGAGACCAACCTATAAATGCATATGTATGGAGAGACATATATAGTGTGGGTGATAGGAAGCAAGACTCCGTGCGAGAAAGAAATGTTGACGGAGAAACTACAGATAGATACAGAGATGGAGATGCTAGCTAGAGGGACATCCGCTAGTTTGGGTGTTGGAGATGACCGTCGGGTGGTTCAAAGGGTGAAGTTATATATGTGTGTGAGAGGGCACTTTACTGCATGTAGAGAGAAACATATGTAGTGTGCGTGATAGGAATCAAGAGTGAGGGCGAGAAAGAAGGTTGATGGAGAAACAGATAAATAGAAAGATAAAGATGCTAGCTAGTGCGCGTTAGAGATAGGAGTCGAGTGGATCAGAAGGCTGGGTTATGTGTGTGGGTGTGAGAGAGATAGAGAGAGGGTGCATGTGAGTCACATACAAACAGATATCAGAGAGAAATGAGATCCAGAGAGACGTAGTTTTGTGTCTGCGAGAGAGAAAGATATTTCACAACGAGAGTGATAGCTAGAGAGACATACGAGGGAACGCAAGATATCTCTAGGGAGAGAGGGTGTGTGTGAGCGACATACAAGAGAACAATGGAGAAATATGAGACCCTGGGAGACAGAGTTTGTGTTTGTGTGTGAGAAAGAGACATTGAAGAGGAAGAGTTGTAGGTTCTCATATCTAAGGAGCGAAAGACATCTCTGTATGAGGGGTGTGTGAGTGGCACGCATGGGAATAGTAGAGAGAAATGAGACCCCGGGAGACAAAGTTTTGTGTTTGTGTGAGAGAAAGAGATTCCACATGGAGAATCATAGTCAGAGACACATAGCAGGGAGCGAGATATACTTAGAGAGAGATAGAGTGATGAAGGTCGAGGGAGAGAGTACCGTCAGTGTGTTACGAAGATAAATGATTATTGTCGACATACAGGTAGCACGAGAGATACCTGAGAGACGATGAACGTGTATAGGTCTAGAGAGATAGTCCTATATAAGCATGAGTGATAGCTATATGAGACGAATATCTGGATTAAAGGGGATTCAAATATTTAAACTGGAGATCACGACATCGATAATATCATAACGCAAATTGGTGTATCAAACATGCATATTCATTTGAATTTGGGCAACGTGTAATGTTAAAAAGTTTATCAATATTGGTGATCCATAGATTCTTCAATTACAAACAATGCATGGTTTATATGCAATTAATATCTAAACGGGATTACACTATATGTTGCGTGTGTGAAACACATTATACATATTTGAGAAGTAAAAAAAAACCCGCATGAAACACACATTAATTGGAGACAGTTAGCGAGGAATGCATACATTGGATTTCAACATAAAGTGGTTTCAAATATTTGAAAATCCAAATTGATGGATACAACCTTATGAATCTGAGATCATGCCATTTGTAAACCATATTTATGTATAAATGGTGTTGTGCTTTTGAAAGTATATATAAAAAATGATGTACATAGAATGTAATTCCAATTGAAAATGGATCCCGCCCGAAAAAAAAGAATACAAACGGGATTCGAATTGAGTTGGCACGGTAAACGTGCACTCTGCAAAATTTGAACGAAGCGGGGAAAGTCGCAGTAACCGCCCGAAACCAAAATCTGCGAGATGGAAATCACTACTGCCTATCCCTGCCACGCAAAGCCTATCTGCTAGATTTCTATAGGTTTCGATAGGGGTAGGTTTGTAATTTCACCCAAATGTGACGTAGCCACCTCTCACCCGGATTCATACACGGTGGGCGCCAAAACACAGTGTGTCCTCGGCCGAAATCGACTCCCTCCCCGATTCATATTCATACACGGTGGGCGCCAAAAACAAACTCTCGTCGGCAAATATTCGGTGTATGCGAGATTACCGTCCTATCCCCAACCGACTAATGTTGTTGTGATGTAGTAGAAATTTGAAACGGGGGCTAAGTTTGTAAATTTCCTCGCATTTGAGACAAGCGCGCCCTAAATACATGGTTCCCCCTTCCTCTCTACCTCCCTTTTCCCCATTCGTACTCCGTGGGCGCCAAAACACCCTCTCCACCCCTCCCTCCTCCGTCCGCCGCTGTCCGCCACCCCATCCACCGCCGTCCTCCTCCAGCATGCCGGAGCTGATACCCTGCCGCCGCCGTCCATTACAAGAGATCGACCTCTCTCATCCACGGCTTCGGACCGGGATCCTTGCATCCCGTCCTCTCGCTTCATCCCCGCCGTCGTCCACCTTGCCGGCGCCGCTCCTACGACCGTCTCGTCCACCGCGCCCTGCCGCCACCGTCTACCCTCCTAGATCTGCTTCCACGCCGCCGACAGCCATCGCTACCGCAGCATCGTCAAATTCTCCGCAGATGCGTACACGGCGCCGCACCAGAGGCGGTACTCTTTCGTATCTGCTCAACTTATTTATTGCAGCAAGAAAATAGATCGCCACTGCTTTACTCTGATTTCTTGTCTTGGTTGCGAAGTTGCCTTTGTCCGGTTTGCACCTTCAGATCCGCCATGGCACGCTCAACACTATACTCCCAATGCTTATGGTTTTCCCCTTTTATATTCCACACTAGTTAAATCACAGTAGACTAAATTTCAAAATTGGGTCAGTCAATTTTTCAGAGCTCGCCGGAGTTCGCCGGTGTGAACGAAGGGGCTCGGGTGGTTGTGGGGCCTCGCCGAACGAAGAAAACTCGACGCGGGTGGGGGTTGGGGCGGGGTTGGGGGTGGGGGTGGCAGAGGAACACAGGAGGCGGGGGCCGGTGGTCCGGCCGGCAGCCCGTGCGGTGTTCTGTATGGGAAGAATCAGAGACGAGGAAGAAGATGGGTTAGGAGACGTAGGATCTTCATCCAACCGCCTGAAATGGTCGAGAGACAGCTGGGAGTTGCATTCTTAATGCGCTCTGGTTCATCATGTGTGGGCACTGCGCAACCAACATTATATTATCCAAAATTTGCTTGCTCTTCTTTACCATGTTCCTCTTCTGTTCTTCTTTAATATGTACTCTCTCCGTTACTAAATACAAGTCTTTGTATAGATTCCACCATGGACTACATATGGAGCAAAATGAGTGAATCTACACTCTAAAATGTATCTGGATACATCTGTATGTGATCCATAGTGGAAATCTCTACCAAGACTTATATTTTGGAACGGAGGGAGTATGATAGTGGTACAATATGTTCCTTGTACTGAAGATGAGCAGGGACTTTTGCAGTGTAGAGGTCTATACGGTCGGTTGTGATGGACACTTTGAGCCTCTTTGATTCGTAGGATTTTGTAAACATAGGAATAGGATTTGTAGTCACCTGCCCACTTGAATCCTATAAGAATAGAAAGGAAATGCGGGGAGCTGTGTCGCCTTTGAGAGTAACATAGATATTAACAGTACCACACCTTCACTTGAAGAGAGCTGGTATCCGAAGCCTTTCTATCCGTACCGGCAATACTAGCACATATATTCCAGCAAGTTCCACTTTGCTGATTTTACGCTGATGCTTACGGTTTTCCCCGTTATATCTACACTATGATCTGTGTAGCTGCTTTGTGTCGCACTAGCAGTAGTCCACTCTTGAAGCTGAACACTGCAATGACTTACAAAATTGGCACCAAGGCATTGAGTGCCATTCTGGATGCAATGAAACTCATATGCTCCCCACCTGTTGATTCTTGTTCAGAATATGATCCTAATGACTCTTGTTCAAAATTGCCACATATAGAGAGACAACATGGAATTGCATTTCTTTGGGCGTTGTGATTCATCATGAGTGGGCAAGCAACATTGTTTGCAATGAAGCGGAACCTCAAGAATATGCTTCCTCTTCTGTTCTTTAACATGTTCCTCTTTGTTTATTCTGTATTTAGTACGTACAGTATGTTCCTTGTCAGGAAGGGGAGCAGGAACATCTGTAGTCAACAGCTGATAGAGCTGGCCTGTACGTGATCGATAGGCTTTCAATTACTAGCGGCAATACAACACCGTATTTTCAAGCCAGTTCCACTTTCCCTGATTTATATATCGTGGTTATGGTGTACCCCTGTTATGTACACTATGATCTGCCTAGTTGTTGTGTGCTCTTGTTATCATGGTTTGGCAATAAACTCTCTATATAGTATATTATGAACCTATCATCTACCAGCTATCCTTACTTCTGGAGCCTATTTTTTTGTGTACTTGTGCCAGATTATATAAATGCACACACCATATTACAGCACACATGAGCTCTCTCATCAGAATCCAGTGATAGCACACAAGTGTTTACAGGGGCGTCCCTATATTAGAATAGCATCTGCATTACAAAGATAATCTCACAACTATTTATGTTTTCATGGTTCTCAGATATTATACGCAATTACAGTGAATATCAGAATCCGCGCATCAGAAGAATATTGTGGAACACTACAATGACTTACAAAATTAGCACCAAGCCATTGAGTACCATTCTGGAAGCAATGAAACTCATACGCTCCCCACCTGTTGATTCTTGTTCAGAATATCATCCTAATGACTATTCTAACCTCGAGGAGTCAAAGGCAGATGGCCTGTCCTGTTCACCCATCAAGGTGCCTATTCTAATTTGGCAAGGTTTTATTGATTGCGCGTATCTTGCATATGTTGTCTTGCATTTCTTCTACTTTGTTGCACCGCCATCTGCTTAGTTTACTCATCATATAACTCGAGATGCCATGCCCATCCATTATTAATACATATTCCATCTGTCATCATACCATGTTTTTCCACTCAAATGTTGTTCTTATGCATCAGACATCAAAAAGGAAGAGGGTGATTGCCGAACCTGAAGGAGCACCGGCAAAGTCCTTGAAAAACGTGGTGGTGCCGGAGAAATCAGACATCGTCCCACTTATATTGGCTGTACAACCAGTGACACTAAATGTAGGACCGACTCCAACAGACTGTACCCATACTTCATTGGCCACACCACTAGCCCCACCACACAAGACATGCACTCCAGCAAAAGGTATACCGATTTCATTTGCCATAGCACCAGCTGTACCACAGAAAAATCCCACTCCAGCAAAAAGTACAGCAAGTGCACCGGCCGAAGACCTATCCCAACTGCAGAGACGGCCAATTCCTGCAGATTGGAACCCCATTCCATTTATTCCCAGTTTAAAATACAATGCTTTCAATGTTGTTAGGGACTACGTGCATATATTTCCATCATGGGAAGATTATAGTGAAGACAAACACCATTTTCACATCTTCCTGTCCAACTTACGTGTAAGTGCTATTATTCATGGTTATTATTTTCCTATTTTCTGCTGATCGAACACATCAATGATTTACATTACATTGTTGTAACTAGGAGAGGGTCAATCTGGATAGTCATGACGAGCAAAGCTTGCTTGTGCTTTTCAAGGAAGCATTGCAGCAGTATCGGTGTTACCTGAGGAAATCACACTTTGATGGCAAGTCTATAAATGAATTTCCGGTGAAGTCTCCTGTGCTAAATTTAGAAGACATTGAATGGAAAAACCTTGTTATGCACTGGTCTCGTTCCCAGGATGAGGTACTGTCTATGAAATCAAATGACAATTTGAACTTCTACTTTTCCGCATGTGCCTTACGGAACTTTTTTGCAGGAAATCTGCTCGAAGAAGAATTCTGGTTTGAAAAGAACGACAGGATATCGCAAATATGCTGCCCGCTGCTTTGCTCTTGTTAGTACCTGTTTTCCTGTATCACTGTACTTGCATACATACCTTGTTCATTATGTGACAGCAGTATGCATGATAGCTTGCTTATCAATTGTTCGCTCCAAATTATCTGATCTATATGAATGGTTACATTAGTGTAGAATATATCCAATGCCAATGATTTTTTAGCTCTGCATTGTTCTTGTAAGTACATGCTGTCCTTTATCAGTGTAATTATATTGACAGGTAGTTGTTCATGTACCATCACTCTGCAGCTTATTTTCCTTTGCCCTCCATTTTCTACACATCAGATCTATATTTACTCTTACCATAAGGTTGGTACTGAAGAAGTTTAGCTGTGCATTGCTCTTGGCTGTGCCTTTTGCCTGTATCGCTGCACATACATTTATAGCTACTTGGTTATGTAGCATCACTCTTCATCTTATCTTAAATATTCTCCATTTTTTCGTATTTACTCTTAACAAAATGTAGAATAAAGGCAATGCTTATGAAGAAGATTCTGTGGTAAACTTCTTGAATTGCCCCCCCCATCAGCATGGACAAGGGCCTTATAGAGCCTGTCTTCACCAGTAATGTAAGTTTGTCCTTCTCAAGCCTTCAAACTTTGTTGTGTATATTTGGTTAGGCATGACTGCAATAGCTGTTTATTTTTGGTGTTTGCATCAAATTGCATGTTTAAAGTTTATTATGTAGTTCATAAACAAAAGTTTGTCCTTCTCAATTTAAGTTTTCGGTTGTACAACCAAGTTCCTTCTTCATACCATGTAAATTAAACTATACAGAGCAAGTGATCTTCTTTTGCACTGCATGTATGCTTCTGTTCTTCATCCGTAATCCAGTAGTGTGGTGAACCTACCCACTACAACACAATGTCATATTCTGCAATGTCTTAACTATGAACAATGTCATATCATTCTACTATTATTTAAACCGCCTCTTTATTTGCCAATCTGAAATGGGATAAATTGACAGCACACTAACCATTGATACTTATGAGTTCTTGATCTGTAATCCAGTGGTGTCGTGAAGCTGCCAACTCCTTCACAATGTCATTTCCTGCCATGTCTTGACCTGAACAATACCATATTGTGTTAATGCGATTTTAAACTGTGTCACTTTATTTGTCAGTAAGAAATGTGATGAATTGTCAGCACTGATACTTTTATGTGCAAAACATGTCATATGTCTGCTTGTTTATCTTTCAGAGTGAGGAAGATATAAGTGTTGAACAAGCGCAGTCTCATCATCTTGCTCAGGTGGTTGCGCTGCAGCTCACCAGCAGGGCTAACCTTTCTTGAACTCTATTGAAGTGCTGTCGGTTTTGTATATTATTTTGTCGGCGTGTTCATTTGCACTGGTGGCGATCTTTGATGCCCAGTGTATGTAATCTGCTGTCTGCTTGTGCTTTATTATCATAGTGGCGAACTTTGATGCCCAGTGGATGTAATATGCCGTAATTTCTTTATTGTATAGTCTAGGTTTTTCTTATTCACGATGCTGCAGTTATTTTACTGTATATATATATCATGTGTTCGCAGTAAACCGGCCAAACCGTAAAATTACTGTACATAATCGGGTCGTCATGCAATCACGATGTATGATCCGCATCATGGGCCTCGTCAAACTGGCCCACTAGTAGATTCGGGCCTTTAATAGGCCGAGTAACCCCCGTCCCTCTTTTCGCAAGAAAACTCAATGGGCTTTTAGGAGGCTGAGAAGTAGGTTGGGCCTGAAACGTGCCGAACAGCTCACGGGCCGGCAGCAGCCCGAAATGGACCCCGGCCCATGATTGTGCGAATCAAATCACGGGCTTTTAATAGGCCAAAATTGTCTTGGTCCTTGTTTGGCCCAATCAGATATCGGCCGCGAGCAGGCCGGATGCAAACCAGGCCGTAGTTAGGCCCAACTATATGACGGGCTTTTAACAGGCCGAAATTAATATAGGGTCGAAATGTTAAACGGGCCCTTAACAGGCCGAAACTAATATCAGGCCGAATTACTAAATGGGCTTTAGAAAGTGGGCCCAAAAGCATAGCGTCTAGTTAACGGGCCCAATCTAATATGGGCCATAATTGAGGCCAAAGCCTCTTAAAGGGCCGGACCTGATCTGGGTCGTGATTTGGCCCAGAACGTGGGAGGCTTTTAACGGGTCGGATCTCATATGGGCCATTATTAGGCCCGGAACGTGGCAGGCCATTAATGGACCGGATCAAATATGGGCCGGCATTTGGCCCAAAACATGGCAGCCAGTTAATGGGCCGACCTACTAGGGTCCTCAAAATCTTGTGGGCCTACAGCTAGGCCGGCCCATTAGTGTCGGCGAAATATCGTGGGCCTTTAGCTGGGCTGGCCCATTATGATCCGCAAGAATTTTGTGGGCCTTTACCTGGGCCGGCCCATTGTGGCCCGCGAAATCTTGTGGACCTTTAGCTGGGCCAGCCCATTATGGTCCGCAAAATCTCGGGGGCCTTTAGCTGGGCCGGCCCATTATGGTCCACAAAATCTTGTGGGCCTTTAGTTGGGCCGGCCCATTTAAACTTGATGGGCCGTGCCACGTGTCGACGTATCATAGGCGCCTTCTGTCCAATGAGTGGATGACATCTGTCCCAACGATGAGCCGACACATGTTTCCTCCAGCCAATGATGATTTTACACGTGGAAAATCCCCATTGGTCGCGGCTGTTAACGGGTTATCGGATCCAAAACCCGACCTGATAGCTTAACGGTGTTCCGTTACGATGGATGCCACGTGTCGGTCACCCTTGACGAAAGCACTTCCGTGACGCGTGATTTATCGTCATGGAAGTGGACATTTCCGTGATGATAATTTTGGTAATGTCATGGAACACTTTTACGACAGCACAGGTATGACTATCTTGATTCTGTCATAAATTTGTCATGGATGTACATGCATGACAAAAAACGCGACCTACTGTGACAAACACGTATCATCACGGAAGTGTATTTTTTTGTAGTGTAGTAGTTAAGTATCATCACGTATATGTGATTATATTGTATATATATATATATATATTTTCTGTGATGAGCTAATGAACAATTAATATACATATATATATTATGAATTCCATTTTCTATCTGTTTTTGTATACTAATTTGAATCTAGCTGTTATCATCCACATATACAGAATGGAAAGCATATATACACACATTGAAACAGAACATATAAGAATGGAAAATAGAGTACACACATTGAAACAGAGCAATAAACAGAGCAATACTATGATTGCTATGAATACATAGCTATCCACGTCAAAACGACTTTTCAAAATAAAACGCGTCCATGAGACCATGACCAGCAGCCCTTACCTACGGTAGCTCTTGGCTCTACCTGAACTCGTGCAGGCGTTCGTCCAAGCGGTCGACACGCTCGCGGTACATCTGGAGCATGATCTCGAGCTCCAAGTTGGCTATTTCATCAGAGATCACCAGCTCGAGGATGCGACGGCCATGTTCCTCTACCGTGCCCAGGTGGACACCTGGGCCAAGGAGGCGGTCGAGCCTACGGACCAGCGCGTTGGCATCCAGCGGGCCGCAGACAAGGAGAATGGCCCCACCCATGTGAACGGCACGGCGGGCGTCCGGTGCAAGTACGGCGCGGCTGGCCTCTAGTGCAAGTACGTCACCGAGGGCCTCTGCCCACTCCTGGCAAGCAATGGGGGTACTGACGGGACGTGTACCCAGCTGCAACGCTGTGTCGACAGCAGGCAAGCGCCGATGGATCCGCTCTTGCTGTGCGGCGCGCCGCGCCTCTCGCTCTGCGGTGCTCCAACGGTCTCGCCGTGCGGCGAGCCGCAGCCTATCAGCGCGGTCACGCCTAGCTTGCTCTGCGGTGCGACATTGATCATGTTGTGCGGCGAGCCGCAGCCTATCGGCGCTTGTCGGATTTTGGGTTCCGGCAAAACCCTTGAGGTTCGAACACTGGGGTGCGCACGAAGATCTCTCTCCATCTAGCTCACACCCTCACCGCGATCGCAAGGCCTAGCTCGACGAACCCAAAGAACGGGAGACATGAGGTTTATACTGGTTCAGGCCACCGATGTGGTGTAATACCCTACTCCAGTGTGATGTGGTGGATTGCCTCTTGGGCTGAGGATGAACAGTTACAAGGGAAGAACAGCCTCCTGAGGAGAGGTGCTCTTGTGTTTGGTGAGCTTGTGTGGATGGGGATAATCTGAATGATCCATCCCCTGCTAGGGTGGTGGCTAGCCCTATTTATAGAGGCCCTGGTCCTCTCCCCAAATATTGAGCGGGAAGGGATCCCACAACGGCCAAATTCGAAGGGAGACAACTGGTACAAGTTATCCTGACTAAAGGTGGTCTTTGCGTGCCAAAGGCTCTGGTGGTGACGCCGTCTTGAGCTCCACGGTGACCTCCGTCCTGCCGTCCTGCTGGTCTTGGTCTCGTTGCACCGATATGGCAACCTTTGCCTGATGCCTCGGGACTCCTCGCCTGCGCTTGCCTCTTTAGCACCAAAGAGGAAACGAGGACACTGCGCGCGCTGGCTCCCGCCTGGCGCCGGTCGTCATGGCTTATGTCACGGGAACCTCGCGAGGTACCCCTTGCCTTGATCTCTCCGCCCCTCGCGAGCCAGCCTGGTGAGGCCGCCCCCGAGGAGGTCTTATGTCATCCGCCTCGCGAGGCTTGGCCCCTCGCGAGGGTCTTGAGTGTTTGCTGGTGAAGATGGGCAGTACAGGGCCGCTAGTGGAGCCACGCCATGGGCCGCAGGCAGGTAAGTCTGGGGACCCCTGTTCCCAGGACGCCGACAGTAGCCCCCGGGCCCAAGGCGCGCTCGAACTTGGCTTCGAGGCGAAGCCAAAGGGCAAGTGTGGAGCGCCGCGGGCCCCAACAGCCTGCGGTCTCGCTTGACGCGTGGCGATTGATTGGACGTGGGCGTCTCCGCTTCCCCACGATGCCTCGGCAATTGCCTGACTTGACGAGTCCCTGCTGCATGCAGAGAAAAATCATCATTACCTGTGATCGTGGGGATTTCGGTTGGCCTTCTCCCGCTATAAATGAGGAGGGGACAGAGCCCCCGCCGCTCATCTCTTCCTGCTCCGCTCGCTTCTTCTTCCGTGCTTCATTGCTAGTAGCGACTCCCATGGCGCCTGAGAAGAGGTTCTCGGCGCAGAGAAGGGGAAGGCCCGCTAAGAGGGGCCCGGCTCGCCGCTGCCCAAGAGGGGGCGCGGCCGCCCACGCAAGCACACCACGACCCCCGCCGTGGCCCCTCGCGGCCGCGACGACGCCTCTTCGCGTGGTCGGGGTCGTCCAGGTCGTGGCAGCCCCATCGATGAAGGGAGGCGCGCCATGGTCGCGTGGCCTCCCCGGCCACACTTCCACTCGGTGGAGGTGCTGCCGGAGTTCGTCGTGTGGTCTGAGAATCCGGCCGGCACCTGGCTTCAGCTCCCACACTTCTTCGCCGGCAAGCTGACGGCCACAGGTTCAGGCAGTCTCTAGCTGCAGGCGGACAGCCGCTGCAGCAAGGCTTCATGGGTCGCGGTCGAGGTCTCCGTCACGGGCAACGCAGCCCTGGCTCGTGGCTGGCAGATGTTCACCCGCGCACGCGGCCTGGGCAGGCGGTGCACTGATACGTCTCCAATGTATCTATAATTTTTGATTTCTCCATGCTATATTATCTTCTGTTTTGGACATTATTGGGCTTTATTATTCACTTTTATATTATTTTTGGGACTAACCTATTAATCGGAGGCCCAGCCCAGAATTGCTGTTTTTTTTGCCTATTTTAGAGTTTCGCAGAAAAAGAATATCAAACGGAGTCCAAACGGAATGAAACCTTTGGGAACGTGATTTTTGGAACAAACATGATCCAGAGGACTTGGACCCTACGTCAAGAAAGCCACCAGGAAGCCACGAGGTAGGGGGCGTGCCTACCCCCTGGGCGCGCCCTCCACCCTCGTGGGCCCCACGTTGCTCCACCGACGTACTCCTTCCTCCTATATATACCTACGTATCCCCAAACGATCAGAAACGGAGCCAAAAACCTAATTCCACCGCCGCAACTTTCTGTACCTACGAGATACCATCTTGGGGCCTGTTTCGGAGCTCCGCCGGAAGGGGCATCGATCACGGAGGGCTTCTACATCAACACCATAGCCTCTCCGATGAAGTGTGAGTAGTTTACCTCAGACCTTCGGGTCCATAGTTATTAGCTAGATGGCTTCTTCTCTCTTTTTGGATCTCAATACAATGTTCTCCCCCTCTCTCGTGGAGATCTATTCGATGTAATCTTCTTTTGCGGTGTGTTTGTGGAGACCGATGAATTGTGGGTTTATGATCAAGTTTATCTATGAACAATATTTGAATCTTCTCTGAATTCTTTTATGTATGATTGGTTATCTTTGCAAGTCTCTTCGAATTATCAGTTTGGTTTGGCCTACTAGATTGATCTTTCTTGCAATGGGAGAAGTGCTTAGCTTTGGGTTCAATCTTGCGGTGTCCTTTCCCAGTGACAGCAGGGGCAGCAAGGCACGTATTGTATTGTTGCCATCGAGGATAGAAAGATGGGGTTTATATCATATTGCATGAGTTTGTCCCTCTACACCATGTCATCTTAATTAAAGCATTACTCTGTTCTTATGAACTTAATACTCTAGATGCATGCAGGATAGCGGTCGATGTGTGGAGACGTATCAAGCATCCCCAAGCTTAATTCCTGCTCCTCCTCGAGTAGGTAAATGATAAAAATAGAATTTTTGATGTGGAATGCTACTTAGCATAATTTTCAATGTAATTCTCTTATTCGTGGTATGAATATTCAGATCTGAAAGATTCAAGATAAAAGTTTAATATTGACATAAAAATAATAATACTTCAAGCATAATAACTAAGCAATTATGTCTTCTCAAAATAACATGGCCAAAGAAAGTTATCCCTACAAAATCATATAGTCTGGCTATGATCTATCTTCATCACACAAAGTATTTAATCATGCACAACCCCGATGACAAGCCAAGCAATTGTTTCATACTTTTGGTGTTCTCAAACTTTTTCAATCTTCACGCAATACATGAGCGTGAGCCATGGACATAGCACTATATGTGGAATAGAATGGTGGTTGTGGAGAAGACAAAAAAGGAGAAGGTAGTCTCACATCAACTAGTCGTATCAACGGGCTATGGAGATGCCCATGAATAGATATCAATGTGAGTGAGTAGGGATTGCCATGCAACGGATGCACTAGAGCTATAAGTATATGAAAGCTCAACAAAAGAAACTAAGTGCGTGTGCATCCAACTCTCTTGCTCACGAAGACCTAGGACATTTTGAGGAAGCCCATCATTGGAATATACAAGCCAAGTTCTATAATGAAAAATTCCCACTAGTATATGAAAGTGATATCATAGGAGACTCTCTACCACGAAGATCATGGTGCTACTTTGAAGCACAAGTGTGGTAAAAGGATAGTAGCATTGTCCCTTCTCTCTTTTCTCTCATTTTTTTCTTTGGGCCTTTTTTATGGCCTCTTTTTTCATACGGAGTCTCATCCCGACTTGTGGGGGAATCATAGTCTCCATCATCCTTTCCTCACTTGGGACAATGCTATAATAATGATGATCATCACACTTTTATTTACTTTACAACTCAAGAATTACAACTAAAAACTTAGAACAAAATATGACTCTATGTGAATGCCTCCGGCGGTGTACCGGGATATGCAATGAATCAAGAGTGACATGTATGAAAGAATTATGAACGGTGGCTTTGCCACAAATACGATGTCAACTACATGATCATGCAAAGCAATATGACAATGATGGAGCGTGTCATAGTAAACGAAATGGTGGTAAGTTGCATGTCAATATATCTCGGAATGGCTATGGAATATGCCATGATAGGTAGGTATGGTGGCTGTTTTGAGGAAGGTATATGGTGGGTGTATGATACCGGCGAAAAGTGCGCGGTATTAGAGAGGCTAGCAATGGTGGAAGAAAGAGAGTGCGTATAATCCATGGACTCAACATTAGTCATAAAGAACTCATATACCTGTTGCAAAAATCTACAAGTTATCAAAGCAAAGTATTGCGCGCATGCTCCTAGGGGGATAGATTGGTAGGAAAAGACCATCGCTCGTCCCCGACCGCCACTCATAAGGAAGACAATCAATAAATAAATCATGCTCCGACTTCATCACATAACGGTTCACCATACGTGCATGCTACGGGAATCACAAACTTTAACACAAGTATTTCTCAAATTCACAACTACTCAACTAGCATGACTCTAATATCACCATCTTCATATCTCAAAACGATTATCAAGCATCAAACTTCTCATAGTATTCAACACACTCATAATTTTTTTTTACTAATCTTGGATGCCTATCATAATTAAAGCAAATTACCATGCTGTTTTGTAGGACTCTCAAAATAATATAAGTGAAGCATGAGAGAACAATAGTTTCTATAAAAAAAATCCACCACCGTGCTCTAAAAGATATAAGTGAAGTACTAGAGCAAAAACTATATAGCTCAAAAGATATAAGTGAAGCACATAGAGTATTCTAATAAATTCTGAATCATGTGTGTCTCTCTCAAAAGGTGTGTACAGAAAGTATGGTTGTGGTAAACTAAAAAGCAAAGACTCAAATCATACAAGACGCTCCAAGCAAAACACAATCATGTGGTGAATAAAAATATAGCTCCAAGTAAAGTTACCGATGGACGAAGACGAAAGAGGGGATGCCTTCCGGGGCATCCCCAAGCTTTGGCTTTTTGGTGTCCTTAGATTATCTTGTGGTGCCATGGGAATCCCCAAGCTTAGGCTCTTGCCACTCCTTGTTCCATAATCCATCAAATCTTTTACCCAAAACTTGAAAACTTCACAACACAAAACTCAACAGAAAATCTCGTGAGCTCTGTTAGCGAAAGAAAACAAAACACCACTTCAAGGTACTGTATTGAACTCATTCTTTATTTATATTGGTGTTAAACCTACTGTATTCAAACTTTTCTATGGTTTATAAACTCTTTTACTAGCCATAGATTCATCAAAATAAGCAAACAACACACGAAAAACAGAATCTGTCAAAAACAGAACAGTCAGTAGTAATCTGTAACTAACGCAAACTTCTGGAACACAAAAAATTCTACCAAAATAGGACGACCTAGACAATTTGTTTATTGATCTACTTCAATTGGAATCAGTTTTTTATCACGTTCTGGTGATTTTAACCAATTGTTTTCGTGAACAGAAAGTTTCTGGAATTTTCAGCAAGATCAAATAACTATCATCCAAGAAGATCCTATAGGTTTAACTTGGCACAAACACTACTTAAAACATAAAAGCAAATCTAACCAGAGGCTAGATCACATATTTATTCCTAAACAGAAGCAAAAAGCAAAAAACTAAAATAAAATTGGGTTGCCTCCCAACAAGCGCTATCGTTTAACGCCCCTAGCTAGGCATAAAAGCAAGGATAGATCTAGGTATTGCCATAATAATAGGATAGATCACGAAAACTCATTTCATATTCTCTACGTTCAGCAGCAAGTTTTCTTTGAGGCAGGCAAAAGTAATCAAAAGGGCTAAATTTAATGGGACAGAAGTCCCCAAGATCAACTTTGGGAGGTACAGGTTCCTCCTTTGGCCCTTCGTATTGCACAACCAATTCATCATTATAAGCATTCTTCTGACAAAACTTTGTGAGCCTAAACTCGAGAGAATATCCTAGCTCATTATTCCGAATAGCAAAATCATTATTAAGTTTAGAAATTCTATCAACTAGAACATTGGTAGGAACCCTTTTTCTAAGGTTTTCATTAAAAGCAACATAGTCTAGAGATTGAAAACGCATTATTTCCTCTTGATCAAAGAGGATGGCCTCTATGGGAGGACGGCCAACGTCCACCCTATAGTGCGCAAAGATTTCTTTGGCCTCTTTTATTATAAATCTAAACTCATGAGCCAAAAAGATAGTAGCGGCAGGCTTAACAGAAGAATGCTCAATATTAGAAAATTCTAGGAAAATCCTTTGTATGCAAGGATGCATGTGCATAAATTGCCTTTAAAGTTCAACTACAAGCATGGCGATAGCGTCCGCAAGACTACTAGTTCTATGAAGAATATAACTGCCCATAGAAGGCAAAGCACCGGCACAAGTAAAGAAATCTTGGATAACTGCTTTTCCAATAATATTACCACGACCGATTCGGAATTTTTTTGTATGTAAGATAGGGGGTTCTTTAGCAAGAGCATCAGAATTTTCCGTGTTATTATTATTGTCCATATCGACAATAATTTCCCCAATTTCAGACATAACGGCAGAAAGTGCGAGGAGCAAAAGAAAGAGGGAGGCGAACAGAAAAGAGAGGGCGAATAAAATGGCAAGGGTGAAGTGGGGGAGAGGAAAACGAGAGGCAAATGGCAAATAATGTAATGCGAGGGATAAGAGTTTGTGATGGGTACTTGGTATGTCTTGACTTGGCGCGAATCTCCCCGGCAACGGCGCCAGAAATCCTTCTTGCTACCTCTTGAGCATTGCGTTGGTTTTCCCTTGAAGAGGAAAGGGTGATGCAGTAAAGTAGCGTAAGTATTTTCCTCAAGTTTTTGAGAACCAAGGTATCAATCCAGTAGGAGATCACGCACAAGTCCCGCGCACCTACACAAACAAATAAGAACCTCGCAACCAATGCGATAAAGGGGTTGTCAATCCCTTCACAGTCACTTACGAGAGTGAGATCTGATAGATATGATAGGATAATATTTTTGGTATTTTTATGATAAAGATGCAAAGTAAAATAAACGGCAATAAAAATAGCTAAGTGTTGGAAGATTAATATGATGGAAATAGACCCAGGGGCCATAGGTTTCACTAGTGGCTTCTCTCAAGAGCATAAGTATTACGGTGGGTAAACAAATTACTGTCGAGCAATTGATAGAATTGAGCATAGTTATGAGAATATCTAGGTATGATCATGTATATAGGCATCACGTCCGCGACAAGTAGATCGAAACGATTCTGCATCTACTACTATTACTCCACACATCGACCGCTATCCAGCATGCATCTAGAGTATTAAGTTCATAAGAACAGAGTAATGCTTTAAGTAAAATGACATGGTGTAGAGGGATAAACTCATGCAATATGATATAAACCCCATATTTTTATCCTCGATGGCAACAATACAATACGTGCCTTGCCGCACCTGCTGTCACTGGGAAAGGACACCGCAAGATTGAACCCAAAGCTAAGCACTTCTCCCATTGCAAGAAAGATCAATCTAGTAGGCCAAACCAAACTGATAATTCGAAGAGACTTGCAAAGATAACCAATCATACATAAAAGAATTCAGAGGAGATTCAAATATTGTTCATAGATAATCTTGATCATAAACCCGCAATTCATCGGATCTCGACAAACACACCACAAAAGAAGATTACATCAAATAGATCTCCAAGAAGATCGAGGAGAACTTTGTATTGAGATCCAAAGAGAGAGAAGAAGCCATCTAGCTAATAACTATGGACCCGAAGGTCTGAGGTAAACTACTCACACATCATCGGAGAGGCTATGGTGTTGATGTAGAAGCCCTCCGTGATCAATGCCCCCTCCGGCGGAGCGCCGGAAAAGGCCCCAAGATGGGATCTCACGGGTACAGAAGGTTGCGTCGGTGGAAATAGGGTTTTTGGCTCCGTATTTGATGTTTCCAGGGTATATGGGTATATATAGGAGGAAGAAGTACGTCGGTGGAGCAACGTGGGCCCCATGAGGGTGGAGGGTGCGCCTGGGGGGGGGGGGTAGGCGCGCCCCCTGCCTCGTGCTCTCCTCGTTGATTGCTTTACGTAGACTCCAAGTCCTCTGGATCACGTTTGTTCCAAAAATCACGTTCCCGAAGGTTTCATTCCGTTTGGACTCCGTTTGATATCATTTTCCTTCGAAACACTGAAATAGGCAAAAAACAGCAATTCGGGCTGGGCCTACGGTTAATAGGTTAGTCCCAAAATAATATAAAAGTGTATAGTAAAGCCCATTAAACATCCAAAACAGAATATAATATAGCATGGAACAATAAAAAATTATAGATAAGTTGGAGACGTATCAGTCTGCAATGAGACAACCCACCATGTACTCCTACATGGCCTCTCACCGCTACCTTTACCAAATCGTGTTCACACACTTAGCTCTCAACAGTAGGACATGTTCACCACATTCCAATTCATCCCCGGTGAATCAGATATGACACAACTCTAAACAATAGCAGGCGTGACAAACAAGCATGAATGAGTAGTAACATCAGGGCTCAAACAACTCCTACTCATGCTAGTGGGTTTCATCTATTTATTGTGGCAATGACAGGTCATGCAGAGGAAAGGGGTTCAACTACCGCAGCATGTAACAGTTGAATCATTGTTGTCCTAATGCAGTAAAAGAGAGCAGGAGCGAGAGAGTGGGATTGTATCGAAATAAACAAGGGGGTTTTGCTTGCCTGTCACTTCTGAAGATAGTATAGTTCTTCTTCGGTGTCATCGATCTCATCGTCGGAACCACGTCTACTGAGAGGGGACAAATACCGGCAACAGAGAAGAAACACAATCAATGTGATGCAACAATATGATGCATGAATGTGACATGGCAATATGCTGTTATTTGAGCTAATGCAACTAGCAACGATTTAAATGGAGTTGGTTTGAACACTAGGTTCAAATTCAAACTCCACATGGGACATGTAAAATGCCATTTGTTCAAATTGTCATAAACAGTGGCTGTAAGTTGTTCCAACATGCATGAAAATGATACAGATAGAAAGATTGGATTTTTCTGATCATTTTTCATATATAAATTATTTCATTCTGAGCTACGGTTTATTCTCTATGAATTTCTTAAGTTTTGCTAATTTTCTGGAATTTCCTGGTTATTTCGAAATGGAATAAATCCAGAAAAGGATTTACTGCATCAGCCTGGTGTCAGTGTGACGTCAGCGGTCAACTGACCCGGTCCAGGTCAAACCTGACCACTGGGCCCCGCAAGTCAGTGAGACCGGGGGTTAATTAGGGTTTAACTAAACATAACTAATTACTTAGCCGGTTAATTAACCGACGAGGCCACGAGTCAGTGTTAGACCTAATTATAGAGTTAATTAGCACTAATAATAATCTTAACCTAAAATAACTAGGGCCTGGTCCCACATGTCAGTGGGGCGGGGCGTCATTAGCACTAGCCTAATCGGGGTTAGGCCGGCGCTTAGCCGCCGGTGACCTCTGGCCATGGCGGAGGCACGCCGGAATCGCTGCTCCGGCGACGGCTGGGCGTGTGGCTTGGTTCTAAGGCGAGCATGATGTGTGCCGCGTCCAGTGGTGCAGGCAGTTGGGCGCGGGAGGCCGGGAACGACGGCGACGACAACAACCGCGGCGGCCGGGGTACGGGTTCGCGGGGACGGCAGCTAGCGGACGGGAACGGAGGGGGCGAGCATATAGGGAGGAGCAGGAGCTCACATCACTTTGGACGGAGCCAGCGGCAAGGGCGGGGACACACTGGAGCCCACGAACCCACGACGGTGAGCAACGGGCAGAGGCGATGAAGGAGAGCCCGATGGCGTCGCTTGAGGGCGTCCGAGGTCTTGATCTTTGACCTGGTGAAGTAGTGCTCATCGGCGGAGCTTTGGAACATGCTACGGCGGTGGTTTATCGACTGTGGCTACGCGTACGGCTGCGGTGTGCTCTCCATGGTGCTCGGGCTGCGCGTGGAGCAGCGCTAGAGAGGCACCAGTGAGATGGGGGGAGTGAGGGGGAAGGTGCTGGGCGTCTCTGTGGCGCGGTTCGAAGGCCCAGGAGGCTGCCCCGGCGAAGCAGGAGGTGGAGGACTCTGTGTGCGCGCGTGTGACTTCGCCTCTGCCTACTGGCAGAGGTTGAAGATGACCACGGCGCCCTTGTTGGGCTGGGCCAGCAACGGTGTTCGGCTGCTACAGGTGCAGGTAAGCTGGGCCAGGTTAGTTCCTTCTTTTCCACATTTCTGTTTCTGTTTTCTAATATTTCATTTCTGTTTTGATTTAATTCGCAGACCAAATCATTTTAGTAGCTTCTGAAAATATTTATGTGGCTAGATAAAATATATTCAAAGCCACTCACAGGTTTTGAGGATTATTGGATTCATATTTTATATATAGCAAATATAAATCCAATGCAAATAGTTATTGCATTAACTCCAGATGCCCAAAATAAATATTTATGAGCTCCTAAAAATATTGGTTTGGATTTTATCTCTGGCCAATATTTTCAGGGAGAAACATGAACATTTTCTTGGACCTATTTGAAGCAATTTTTATCTTGGTCATTTTCAGAAATGATTTCTGAGGCTTTCACATGTCCCCATTTAAAATTCATTGAAATTTAAACATGATGCACACATGACTAGCTAGTCTAGGTCATACCAGAACTAGGGATGTGACAACTCACCCCCACTAAACAAGAACCTCGTCCCGAGATTCGAGATGTGAGGTAAGTAGACAGAGGGGACACTAAGTCTCATAAACTTCATGATCGAGGTTGCACCTCATAAGAACGTTGATTCGATCACCATCTTTGTCTCGATGTCTTGCTCGAAGAACTCCATCCAACATGACAACGAGAAGAAAAGGAAAACTCTAGAAATTGATCTTCGTGAAGATCGAGCAACCCAGGATCAACTCATGGAGTGAGACATTGAAACATCTCTCGAACTCAGACACAAAACACACATCAAAGATGATGGTAAGGATCTGATGACGAAGGTTTAATTTGGTAGGCAAGAATTCGACGCTTGAAAAGATGGTGCACTAGTTTCAGAGTAGCGAGGAGTTAATTGTCCTTCATACCATAACGTGACACCTTAGGGAAGGTGACTCGTAGAATCATTCCCTTAAGTGGCAAAAAGAATTACTTTTGATGCATAGATCATTGGAACTCTTCATTCCAGCCTGAGGCAATTCACAATTGATCATTTGAAGGAATTCGAAAGAATGGCATACTCAGTTTGAAAAGGAAACCAGAGTTATAAGACAACTCGGCAAACAGAAGGCACATTCCAATTGATACTGAGGCTATAACCTAGTGTCTGAGCGTGCTCTCAAGAACTTGAGCATTTCCATATTCATCAGGGTTTTACCAACATCTGTGCCAAGATCTTGGCAACACTTCATTCTACCATGATGAATAGTGATGGAAGACGCGGATGCAAAGGAAGACAAACACTTTCTCAGATTTTACCTTAGCAATGCCAAGGGAAAAAAATCTGAATGATCGACCGAGAGACATTTAGCACTCCGCTTCTAATGTTCTCCTTGATGTTCTAGCTACCACGGTCATGCGTAAAAAGCATCAACACGGCCATCAAGTAAAGGTCGGACTTCGGGAGCACAAAATCCATACGGAACAACTACGGAAGTAAATCCTACGAAATCCTTATGGGGAGGTGGCCAACTTCCTCAATCAAGATACTACAATAATAGGTCTTCCGGCTAGGTGTGTTGGCCACGACATCCACTTTACCGGGTTACAGAGAGACCATTATTATAGTTCTTGGGAAGCGTTCCAACCATCATATCTGCCTGAGATTCAGATCTGGTTGGGGTTAGGACATTCCAGACTCATCAAGTCTAGAAAAATGAAAGTTTGCAACACAAATCGATGAGATGGCGTTGCGAGATTCTCGGGAAATGAACTACGATAGCAAGCTCCAAAACTTGAGATGGTTCTACTACATACATGTGAACACGCTTTCCAAGACAAGCATGACCACATGGTAGTCTTATAATAAAACACTACCGAGTTCTGGTTAGGATCCATCATCAAGGATTTCGAAGTCTTTACGCAAGTCCATGGATTAGATCCCATGGATAGACTTCTTTTCCTTGAACAAGTCAATCAGTGGCTAGGTGTGCTAAGAATACATATAGAATGAAGGTTGCAAGTCTCCAAACCACCAAATACTTCGCACATAGGCATGACTGACTTGGGACGATTCCAGGGGAAGCAAAACAAGCTTTCTCAAATTCACGGCGGCAACTTGCACCAAATGCACATGAACTTAGAGGAAGTCACTTATTCCATCATGAATTATACTTCATGGGTTAACACGAAGATAATGTTTAAGAAAATTTCCAACGCTAGCTTTAATGTTCAACATGAATCATGGAGAGGATAAACATGTTGCCGAAGGGCTCAACAACAATTCATCGAGGCTTCCATACAAATGGAATTCCACAATCATGGAAACAAGGTGATAGCATTGGTCAGACCCAAAAGATATAATGGTGTATGCTCGAGGAAACAACCACGGGTAAGACAACATTATGAACATCGTTGGTTCTGATTTGATTTGAGGATAGCCCATACTGAAATCAAGGATTGGATAGGACAATAGCACCTATAGTTGATCACGAGGATCAATCGATGATGATAACATCTCTCTCCAACACACATACTCAAAAGATATCCCTTTAGAATGATCTAAGTAGGGCAAAGCTTTATCTTCCAACTCTCCAAGTTGTTGTTTAGCTTAACCAACTAGCTCAGAGATATCCAACATAGATTCTTGGAGAAGGGGTGGTTTATAAGAAAACCAACTTGATCGTGAGCTCAACATAACAACCAGGGGACAACCTGGTGATACTTCTGAGTGGATATTCAGAAAATCACGAACCACCGATATGTTATTAAGCTCGGGAACAATCTTGCTTCTCAGGGAAAGATGATATGATCAAAAGAGCGAGGGATTAACACAATCCTAACTCATTGATTGAAGAGTGCACCGAAAATAAATACTAGGTAGCACGATCAATCTTAGGATGATGATTCAATAACCAGCACGCTAAGAGTGAGAGTATTGTCCAGTAACTACCAAGCAACGAGGTTGCTTGGAGTATTGATTTCACACATCACAGTTCACTTGCCGGCATTCCGGTTACAACAACACGGGACCGAGGAATGAATAATGATGGTGAGAAGTATCACTGCGTCAAGAATTCATAAGAGGTGGTGCGATTCCCATGACATTCTCAACATAAAGATGGTAATACCCCAAGGTAGAACAAACTAGAAGCTGGATTGGCATTCTTAATCTGCGGGATACAACTGTTTTGACCCAATCCTAGATATGGATGAGGTACCGGAGGTTGTTTCTCCGAGTCATTCCGGAATAGAATGGCTTGACAGACCACAAGAATAATAGGCATCGATGAATGAATGCACACATACTCTTGACTATCAATTGGTAGACGAAGGTCAGAAAACAAGTAAAGAGGGACAACTCAAAGGAAGATACGATTTTCTGAGTTGTGGGTGCATAGATTAGCATGTCGATCGAGTTCAACATATTTCTTCCGAATAACCCATGCAGAAAGGTATAACTGGCAGAGTCACAACATAGAATCGAGAACTCATCAAAAGCACTCTGGTTGTGAACTTTCGGTTCAACGAGGAACTTCTGCCATAAGTAGTTCATTGTATTGGAAGAACGATATACCACAGACCTCGAGGACTATCACAAGGTTACTAATATCCTAAAGGTACGAGCAAACACTATCAACACGAAGTAAGCAGAGTGAGAATTGGGTTCAAGAACCCAAAGATGGAATACCTACTACTAAATAGCATCACGGGATGCTTTTGAGAATGGTGGCCAGAATCATCACACTGAGAATACAAGACAATCTAGAGTAATAGGTGGTTCTATAAAAATATCCTAGTGTCATAATAATAGCTCCAATATATATATATCGAGGCAATGGAGTACCCCAACTCGGCGATTAGTGTGGTTAATCTAGCACAAAGGAACATCGGGAACGGGAAGAAGGGATTTGCAAATGCATCAGACTGGTTAGAAACCTGGGATGACTCGGACAACATAACGGCTGTAACTGCTCAAAAAAGATTTGGAAACATTCTGCAAAATGGTGGCATGACCACTCAACATCACAATATCAAGGTTCCGAGACCAACTGACGATACATAGAAGTAGTAGGAACTGAACTGAGGCTTGAGACCAACAATCCTAAGAGTCTACGGATTAGTAACACGTGATCCTGATAGAAAGAAGAGAAGCCTAATTCTTAATCCCCGTAGGAAAGAAGAGGATGACTCAGATCAGAAGGGTATAAGGTAAAGGAGTAAAAAGAGCCTTACGTTCCCTTCCACAATCAATTCCCGTATATAACTAAAGCATTTCTAGACTCGACTTCGACCAGTTTGGCTTGGTAAACCTACAGGCAGTCAGGCTCTGATACCAAAACTGTCAGGACCCCGATCCTAAGTCACACCGATCTAGCATGTAACACATCATATCACTTTGCGGCCTCACGCACGGTATTCCCACGGGTGCCACCTTACCTGGCCCAGGACCGTTTGCGCCTTTTGGCTCACGTATATGATAGTGTCACTAGCATCCATATGACAGAGAACCCGGGCCAACATGACTAGCCGTAAACCCAAAGTGGCACTAACTTATAGGGACAGGCATACATGACCCAGCAACGAACATGTCGGTCATCAGCAAGTGAATCCGGGCTGTAGCAGCTGGGCTAACAGGACTCCGGAGAATCCGGGCTGTAGCAGGCTAGCAGGACTCCGGTAGACACCGCGTGACATTTCCCCGAAGGGACAGACATAGGAACGAAGAAGGACACATGCCAGCCAACCTAAGTGTTCCGGAGCAGTAGCAAGCTAGCATGGCTCAGTGGAAGCACTAGGAGACATTTCCCCATAAGAGAGGCTACCAAGAGTAAACAACTAGGTTGTCGGATCCCACACATACCAAGCATTTGAATAACATACACACAATATGCTCGATATGTGCAAATACAACATGGCATCACAACATAACTCTATGACTCAAAGTATTTATTCATTAGGCTCCGAGGAGCCAAGTATTAGAAACATGCGTCTCATGACCCAACATACAGAGCATACAAGCAACAAGCGGAAGCATAAACATGTCTGAGTACAGACAACTACAAATGAAAAAGGCTGAGAAACCTGACTATCTACAAAACCCTCCCAAGGGCACAAGATCGTAGCTGAGGTAACAAGCTAAACGTCGTTGTCCACGCAGAACTACTAGTGAGACTGAAGTCTCTCTGCAAAAACATAAATTAAGCAAACGTGAGTACAAATGTACCCAGCAAGACTTACATCAGAACTAGCTACATATCATCAGTATCAACAAAGGGATGGTTGGGTTTAACTGTAGCAAGCCAGCTTTGACTCAGTGGCTATCCTGAACTAAGTCTGCAAGTAACTCTTTTGGGGTGGCGCACACGAGTCCACATATTCACCAATCAATACACCACTATGGAACCGCTCCCGTCTCCCCACGAGAAGGCTATCCATAGCACTCACGCTTATCTTGCGCATTTTAGAATATCCACTTTCACTTGTCTATGAACTGTATAGGCAACCCATAGGTCCTTTACCGCGGACGCAGCTATTCGAATAGATCATTTATAACCCTGCAGGGGTGTACTTCTTCACACACGCTCTCACCACTTATCGCCATTTAAATGACATGTACTCAGCAACCTTCAAGCGGAAGCCAGCGAGTGTGTCGGCCACGACCTGACTAACCACACAAGTCTCTAGTCCAGGTTTATCGCCTATTCGGCTTCCATCCGCAAGGAGATCCGGCCGGGGTTTCGCTCATGGCCCGAAACGATGAGAGCACGGTTCCCGAGGCACCAAACGGGCATCCCGGTACACCGTGCCTCGTGTCTCTACCGCATCATAGCCCACCCCTAGGGTCAGCGCTACGCACGACCCCCAACACATATCCTACAAAACTAGAAACTACTTGCAACTCCTGGACAGAGATCAAGGCGATTAATAAGTCGAGAGGGGCACTTAAGCATTCCAATGCGTGGTAGTAGCTGTTCATGGATCACAAACACAAAACTCAGTTCCTGAGGACGGCTGCAATGGGACAACCCACCATGTACTCCTACATGGCCTCTCACCGCTACCTTTACCAAATCGTGTTCACACACTTAGCTCTCAACAATAGGACATGTTCACCACATTCCAATTCATCCCCGATGAATCAGACCTAACACAACTCTAAGCAATAGCAGGCGTGACAAACAAGCATGAATGAGTAGGCACATCAGGGCTCAAACAACTCCTACTCATGCTAGTGGGTTTCATCTATTTACTGTGGCAATGACAGGTCATGCAGAGGAAAGGGGTTCAACTACCACATCATGTAACAGTTGAATCGTTGTTTTCCTAATGCAGTAAAAGAGAGCAGGAGCGAGAGAGTGGGATTGTATCGAAATGAACAAGGGGGTTTTGCTTGCCTGGCACTTCTGAAGATAGTATGGTTGTTCATCGGTGTCATCGATCTCATCATCGGAACCACGTCTACTGAGAGGGGACATATACCGGCAACCGAGAAGAAACACAATCCATGCGATGCAACAATATGATGCATGAATGTGACATGGCAATATGCTATAATTTGAGCTAATGCAACTAGCAACAATTTAAATGGAGTTGGTTTGAACACTAGGTTCAAATTCAAACTCCACATGGGACATTTAAAATGTCATTTGTTCAAATTGTCATAAACAGTGGCTGTAAGTTGTTCCAACATGCATGAAAATGGTACAGATGGAAAGATTGGATTTTTCTGATCATTTTTCATATATAAATTATTTCATTCTGAGCTACAGTTATTCTCTATGAATTTCTGAAGTTTCGCTAATTTTCTGGAATTTCCTGGTTATTTTGAAATGGAATAAATCCAGAAAAGGATTTACTGCATCAGCCTGGCGTCAGTGTGACACTAGCGGTCAACTGACCCGGTCCAGGTCATACCTGACCACTGGGCCCCGCAAGTCAGTGGGACAGGGGGTTAACTAGGGTTTAACTAAACATAACTAATTACTTAGCCGGTTAATTAACCGACGAGGCCACCAGTCAGTGTCAGACCTAATTAACAGAGTTAATTAGCACTAATAATAATCTTAAACTAAAATAACTAGGGCCTGGGCCCACATGTCAGCGGCGCGGGGCGTCATTAGCACTAGCCTAATCGGGCTTAGGCCGGCGCTTAGCCGCCGGTGACCTCTAGCCACGGCGGAGGCATGCTGGAATCGCTGCTCCGGCGATGGCTGGGCGTGTGGCTTGGTTCTAAGGCGAGCAGGATGTGTGCCGCGTCTAGTGGTGCAGGCGGTTGGGTGCCGGGAGGCCGGGAACGACAACGACGACGATAACCGCTTCGGCCGGGGTACGGGTTCGTGGGGACGGCAGCTAGCGGACGGGAATGGAGGGGGCGAGCATATAGGGAGGAGCAGGAGCTCACATCACTTCGGACGGAGCCAGCGGCAAGGGCAGGGACACACTGGAGCCCGCGAACCCATGGCGGCGAGCAACGAGCAGAGGCGATGAAGGAGAGCCCGATGGCGTCGCTTGAGGGCATCCGAGGTCTTGATCTTTGACCTGGTGAAGTAGTGCTCGTCGGCGAAGCTTTGGAACACGCTGCGGCGGTGGTTTATTGACGGTGGCTACGCGTACGGCTACGGCGTGCTCTCGGTGGTGCTCGGGCTACACGTGGAGCAAGGCTAGAGAGGCACCAGAGAGACGAGGGGAGTGAGGGGGAAGGTGCTGGGCGTCTCTGTTGCGCGGTTCGAAGGCCCAGGAGGCTGCCACGGCGAAGCAGGAGGTAGAGGACTCTACGTGCGCGCGTGCGACTTTGCCTCTGCCTACTGGCAGAGGTTGAAGATGACCACGGCGCCCTTGGTGGGCTGGGCCAGCAACGGTGTTCAGCTTCTACAGGTGTAGGTAAGCTGGGCCAGGTTAGTTCCTTCTTTTCCACATTTCTGTTTCTGTTTTCTAATATTTCATTTCTGTTTTGATTTGATTCGCAGACCAAATCATTTTAGTAGCTTCTGAAAATATTTATGTGGCTAGATAAAATATATTCAAAGCCACTCACAGGTTTTGAGGATTATTGGATTCATATTTTATATATAGAAAATATAAATCCAATGCAAATAGTTATTGCATTAACTCCAGATGCCCAAAATAAATATTTATGAGCTCCTAAAAATATTGGTTTGGATTTTATCTCTGGCCAATATTTTTAGGGAGAAACCTGAACATTTTCTTGGACCTATTTGAAGCAATTTTTATCTTGGTCATTTTTAGAAATGATTTCTGAGGCTTTCACATGTCCCCATTTCAAATTCATTGAAATTTAAACATGGTGCACACATGACTAGCTAGTCTAGGTCATACCAGAACTAGGGATGTGACAATGGCGTCCTGCTGCGTCTCATCAAACGCCAGGACCCTTGCGGAGCGATGCCTGACCTTGTGTGGGAGGACCGCTTCTGCTCCGTAGACGAGGAAGAACGGGGTCTCGCCCGTCGGCTTGGTGGCGGTGGTGCGGATGGACCACAACACAGATTGGAGCTCGTCATGCCAGCCCTTGCCGCAGGCCTCGAGCTTCTTCTTGAAGGTCCTGGTTTTGAGGCCTCTTTGGACCTCCGTGTTGGCGCGTTCGGCTTGACCGTTGCTCCTAGGGTGTGCCACCGAAGCATAGAAGATCTGCGTTCCAAGGTTAGCACAATATGTCTTGAAGAGATTACTAGTGAACTGTGAGCCATTGTCGGTGATGATGTGATTAGGGACCCCGAACTGGCTTACAAGACCCTTGATGAACTTGACAGTAGACCCGGCCGGGATGGTGCAGACAGCTTCTACCTCCGCCCATTTGGTGAGCTTGTCGATGGCGACGTAGAGATAGCGGTAGCCCCCAGGCGCTCGAGGGAATGGGCCCAAGATATCCAGCCCCCAGACAGCGAACGGCCACAAGAGCGGGATGGTCTGAAGGCCTTGAGCTGGCTGATGGATCTGCTTGGCGTGGAATTGACAGGCCTCGCAGGATTTCACCAGCTCAGTCGCGTCGTTGAGCGCCGTAGGCCAGTAGAACCCGCTGCGGAACGGCTTGCCGACGAGGGTTCGTGACGACGAGTGGTGCCCGTAGTCTCCGCCGTGTATGTTAGCTAGCAACTCTTTCCCCAGTTCCCTAGAGATACAATGCAGGGAAACGCCATTCGGCCACTTCCTGTATAACTCACCGTCCTGGATGCAGTACGCCGTGGACTGTCGGGCCACGAGCTCCGCATCCTCCTATTTTTTCGGCAGCGTCCCTTGCGTCAGGTATTCCTTGAACTCCTTGGTCCAGCACCCATCCCGAGGCTCGAGCGCCAGGAGCAGGCACGCTCCCGAGGCTGGGCCATAGGCCGGGGCTCCCGAGGCGGGTGGTTGGGGAAGCTCCTCCCGAGGCGGTGCCGGTCCTGAAAGCAGAGGTGCTGCCAATGGCTTGAAGAGCCGCTCCTCGAAGACGCCAGGCTCTTGGGGTAGTCGCTTGGATGCTCTTTTGGCGCTGTCGTCTGCCTCCTTATTGGTGCCACTGGGTACGTGCTGCAATTCTAGACCCAGGAAATGCTTTTCCATTTTGCGTACCTCCGCGAGGTGCGCCTCCATGTGCTCGTCCCTTGGCTCATATACCTTGTTGGAGAAGTTCATGAGGAGCTACGAGTCGCCCCTGATGGTAAGGCGATTCACCCCCAGGGCCACCGCAACCTTAAGGCCAGCAATTAGGCCTTCGTAGTCTGCGATGTTGTTGGAGACCTTCTCGCCATGCTGGAAGCAGAGCTGCACGGTGTAGTAGAGCTTGTCCTGAGTGGGCGAGATGAGCACTGCTCTAGCCCCCGCGCCCTGGCGTGCGAACGCGCCATCTAAATACATGACCCAACCGTCTGGTGCTTCACTTCCCGGCGAGAGGGATAGATCCTCGCCTGCTTCAAGCCCCGGGGCATCCGTCCATTCTGCCATGAAATCGGCGAGCGCGGCTCCCTTGATGACCCTGGTTGTGCTGAACTCCAGCTGAAATGCCTGCAGCTCGATGTTCCATTCGGCGACTCTTCCCGCAGCGTTGGGGCTCCTGAGTACCCTCTCCAGCGGGTAGGCCGAGACGACCTTGATGGGATGACCTTGAAAGTAGTGTTGTAGCTTACGCGAGGCCACCAAGAGCGCAAGCAAGAGCTTCTGAGGCATGGGGTACCGTGTCCTTGCGTCTCGCAATATCATGCTGACGAAATACACTGGGTGCTCGACTAGGGCGGGCGCGTTGACGGGGCCTACGTCTGCCGGAGGCTGAGGCGCCTCCTGAGGCGATGGAGCCCCAGAGCCTGGTCGCTCATTGGGGCCTCGGCAGGCCCAAGGGCGCCGTCTTGCGGAGCCTGGTCATTCGTTGGCGCTGCTGCAGCCCTTGCGGTGCCCTCCGGTCTTGTATCGCCCCGGCTGGGGGCGTGGTTCGGCATGACGCATCCTTGGCCTGCGCTCTTCCCGAACCGCCACCAGAGCTGCGCTGGCGGAGTAAGGAGTGGCGGGAAGGTAAAGCACCAGGGGCTCGAGAGGGTGGGGCGCCACCATCACCGGAGGGCCGGTCAGGTATCTCTTGAGGTCTTGAAACGCTTGGTCAGCCTCCGGGGTCCACTCGAACGGGCCCTTCTTCTTCATCAGCTTGAAGAATGGTAGGGCGCGCTCTCCCAGCTTGGAGATGGAGAGCCCCAACGAAGTCACGCAGCCGGCAAGCTTCTGCATCTCCTTAAGGGTTTGTGGTGGACTCATGTCTTCGATCGCCTTGACCTTCTCCGGGTTGGCCTCGATCCCCTGTGGGACACGAGGAAGCCCAACAGCTTGCCGGAGGGGACACCAAACACGCACTTCTCCGGGTTGAGCCGCAAGTCCACCTGGCGCAGGCTCATGAAGGTCCCCTCTAGGTCCTGAATCAAAGTTCTTGACTCCCGAGACTTTACCACAATGTCGTCGACGTAAGCTTCTGCGTTCCTCCCGAGTTGCTGACCCAGGGCGATGTGCATCAGCCATTAGAAGGTCGCACCTGCGTTGCGCAGCCTGAACGGCATGCAAGTGTAGCAATACACCCCACACGGGGTCAGGAAGGTCGTCTTCTCCACATCCTCTACCGCCATCTTGATCTGGTGATAGCCTGAGAACGCATCCAGGAAGCATAGCAAGTCGCACTCGGCGGTGGAGTCAACGATCTGGTCGATGCGCGGAAGCGGGAACGGATCTTGGGGACAGGCCTTGTTGAGGTTGGTGAAGTCGACACACATGTGCTCCTTCCCTCCTTTCTTTGGCACAACGGCGGGGTTCGCTAACCACTCAGGGTAGCGAACCTCGAGGATGACACCTGCTGCCTCCAGCTTGCGGGTTTCTTGGACGATGAAGGATTGCTCTCCGTGGACTGTCACCGCGCCTTCTGCTTCATAGGGCGCACATTGGGGCACACCCTCAAGTGATGCTCGATTACCCCTCTTGGGACCCCTACCAGCTGTTTGGGCTCCCAGGCGAACACTTCCTTGTTTGCGCGCAAGAACTTCACCAATTCCTCTTCTTGATCCGGGTCGAGGTTGGCACCTATGGTGAAGGTGGCTCCAGAGGACCCATCTTCCTTGACCGGCACCTGCTTGGTTTCCGCCCGATCTTGAGTGAACAACTGCTTCTTCTTGGCTGGTGCGGCCTCCTTAACCCCGGAGATGACCTCGTCGGCCGGTCGCGCTGCCGCGGCGGTTTTGAGGGCAAGCTTGAGCGCTACCAGAGCTTCCTTGGTATCTCCAACTACGGTGAGGACGTCCTTGCTCCCGGGCATCTTCATGAGGTTGTAGGCCGGATGGGTTGCTGCCATAAACTGAGCCAGAGCCGGGTACCCGAGGATGGCGTTGTACGGGAGGCCAATACGAGCGATGTGGAAGTTGATCAGCTCAGTGCGATAGTTGTCGCGGGTGCCGAAGGTCACGGGAAGACGGATCTGCCCCAGGGGGCTAGAGGAGCCGCCGCCGACCCCAGAGAAGGGCTTGCTGGGGTGGAGCCGCTCGAGCGGTATGTGAAGGAGGCTAAAAGCCTCCACAGAGAGCACGTTGAGGCCGGCGCCACCTTCGATGAGGGTCTTGGTGACGGCTATGCTGCAGATGGTGGGCGTGCAAAGCATTGGGGGCACGCCCGAGCCGACGGTGGTGACAGGGTGATCCCCCGCGTCGAAGATCAGGTCGGCCTTGGGTGCCGCCCAACCCGGGGGAGCCCCCTGCCGCGCGGAGGCGGCGCCGATCTAACAGAAGAACGGCTTGGTGTGACGGTCCGAGGGCGGCGCTTGCGAGCCGCCGAGGAGGGCCGCGACAGCGAGGGGCGCCGGTGCCGCGAAGCGCGCAGCTCCTCCCAAGATGCCACCGTGGAACCTCGGAGGCTGAGCAGCCAGGCGCGTGGTGCACCAGTGAGGGCCGTGGGAAACCAATTGGCCATCACCTTGTCATCGCCTCCATAATTCAGGACAGCCTCTTCATACGCCAGCAGGAAGGCCGTCGGGTCCGCCGCGCCATCGTAACGCGACGGCATCTCCGGCTTGAACTTGGGCGGCCACCGCACCCGCCGCAAAGGCGGGGGCAAGGGCTCTGAGCCCCCTGGCCCCGCCATGGGCATCCGCCATTGTAGCCGGAAGAGCAACATCGACCATGGGAGCAAGGCGCTGCGGTGGCGGAGCGTGGATTGAAGGAAGGAAAGCTTCGGCGCACCCCTACCTGGCGCGCCAAATGTCGGATTTCGGGTTCCGGCAAAACCCTTGAGGTTCAAACACTGGGGTGAGCACGAAGATCTCTCTCCCTCTAGCTCACGCCCTCACCGCGATCGCAAGGCCTAGCTCGACGAACCCAAAGAATGAGGGACACGAGGTTTATACTGGTTCGGGCACCGATATGGTGTAATACCCTACTCCAGTGTGATGTGGTGGATTGCCTCTTGGGCTGAGGATGAATAGTTACAAGGGAAGAACAACCTCCTGAGGAGAGGTGCTCTTGTGTGGATGGGGATAATCTGAATGATCCGTCCCCTGCTAGGGTGGTAGCTAGCCCTATTTACAGAGGCCCTGGTCCTTTACCCAAATATTGAGCGGGAAGGGATCCCAAAACATCCAAATTCGAAGGGAGACAACTGGTACAAGTTATCCTGACTAAAGGTGGTCTTCGCCTGCCAAATGCTCTGGTGGTGACGCCATCTTGGGCTCCACGGTGACCTCCATCCTGCCGTCCTGCTGGTCTTGGTCTCGTTGCACCGATATGGCAACCTTTGCGGCAAATTTGACAATTTTGACCTCGGGACAAAATCAATTCACAAAATGAACTGCCCGTGAAACTATTTCACTCCCCTGACCTTTTTGTGCAGTGCCCGCCACGCCGGCGCCACACCCTACGGTGCAGCGCCTAGCTCGGGGGCATTGCACTCCAGTCCAACGTCGCAGCCCTGGGCCCCGGACCCAGCAGTGCAGCGCCTACGAGGTAGGCGCCACACATGTAATGTGCAGCGCCTACGAGGTAGGCGCCACACATGTAATGTGCAGCGCCTAGCCCTTAGGCGCTGCACTGTGACTTAGATGCCAGCCGCCCGCTCCCCCTCCCCCCAGCCCACCCATTCGTTCCAGGAGGAGTTACAGAACAGGCGCGTCGGCGGCTTCCTCCTCTCCCCCTCTCAATCCCCTCTCCCAAATCCTTCAGATCCGACGATTTGGTCCGTGCATTTCTTCACCAATCCATCCTAGAAGGTACTCTCCTCCGATCCCCTTCTTTCTATCCATACAAAATATGGTATTTTGAAGATTTGGGGAATCCTTGTTTGATTTGATTAGATTTGAATCTTGCATGTATTAGAATTTTGCATGTATTACAACCCTTGTTTGTTTGATTTGTGGAACCCTAGTTTATTTTATTTTATTGAAAAGATATGGTTGGATACATAGATTGACATGTTATTTCTATGGAAAAGTTATTTGTATGAAGTAGGCCTAGTTTAGTTTATTTGTACTGAAATTATACTCGTATTGAGAAGAATGCTTTGGATACATATGCTTTGAATCTTGCATGTAGTAGGCCTACTTTAGTTTTTTTGAATTGAAAAGATAATCGTGTTGATAAGAATCTTTGTTGAAATTGTTAGGATGGTTTGGCTTCTCGATGATCATTGGGACAAACAACACCGGTCGTACGCTATGTCGGTGGAGCAGCGGGTAATACTGAAAGTGGTCGGTGTTATGAATTTCGTATTTTTTTTCAAACACAAATGCCCCATATGTAATGTTATGATTTGTTTGTTTGTAGGAGCTTGCACCTCTGAAGCTTCGGTCTCACGGGGTCACCCTTGGATGGATGCCCTATGATGAGCGGTACACACCGTATGTAAGGGAGGCTGGACTTCTCCCTTTCATTCAGTTGGTCCGCCGGTCGACGCCACCCAACAATGCTGCAGCACTCACCGCGCTTATTGATCATTGGAGGCCGGAGACACACACTTTCCATCTTCGGACCGGGGAGATGACCGTGACGCTCCAGGATATTGCTATGATCACCGGTCTTCCTATCGACGGGAATCCTTTATGTATGAACACCGATTTTGATGGGTGGCGCGCGCAGATGCATGCCCTTATCGGTATGGTTCCTCCGGAGCCTCGGGAACCAGAAGCAGAAGATAAGAAGAAGGAAAGAGTCGCAGCCGGCGCTACTTTCACGTGGATATCATCGAACTTCAGTACTTGCCCTGAGGATGCTAATGAGGACATGGTGAAGACATATGCTCGTGTCTACATGTGGTACGTGATATCCAGGACTATGTTTGCTGATGGCACAGGCAAGAAAGCTCCATGGATGTGGCTGAAGGCGTTGACCGTCTTCGATAGCAAATGGAGTTGGGGTTCGGCGACACTGGCTTACTTGTATCGATAGGTATGAAGTTGTTTCCTTTTCACTTCATTGATACATTATCAATGCGCTCTTGTGGCAAATTTGACCATGTTCTCTTTTATGTGCAGTTGGACGAAGCCTGTTGTAGGCACACTGGAGGTATTGGTGGTTGTCTGCTCGCACTTTCCATATGGAGCTGGGAGCGTTTGCCGGTTGGACGACCGAAGACCGTGAAGTACGAGGCTTGGGACGACAAAGACGACCCACTACGGCTCCCCACTTGGGCTTACAAGTGGGATGTGTTAAATGAGACGACGGATGATCCCTCGGTCATGTAATAGTTGTACAATAGCGAGCTGGATGCGATCACGCCTGAGCAGATGAACCGACATTGCATAAGTGATTATCATGCTTGTATCGTAACTCGATATCAATTTTGCATTCAATCCCATTTTGCAGGTGGAATGGGAGCCGTATGGAAAAGGAGAGACTTTTGGTAACCATATGGAGTTCAGGCTGAATCCGATGTGCACTAGGGATAGGGATCTCTGGCATATGCGGTGCCCACTGATATGCAACTGGGCGTTGAGCTTCACCTGCCACATCGGGTGTTCCGCCAGTTTGGTTTGTTCCAGCCACACCCGCCGGAGTGGGAGGACACGGACAAGTTCCTACACGCGTAAGATATAATTAACCTTGAGCACTTAGCAGCTTCTCGACGGTTTCGATGATGCTAATATTCTGTTTCTAACTTGCAGGTCAGATAGGAAAAAGCAGCGGAAGATCAAGGATTGGGCCAACCATCACAGGAAGTATGTCGTGCAGTTCGCTCTTAGTGTGGAGCAAGCAAGGGCTGGAAAACGAGCCCAGCTTCGTGAGCACTGCCCGATCGCGTTCAACAACTATCTCACATGGTTTCTTGCAAGTACCCGCGTGGAGGTATGCAAGCCGGCGTATGCTGAGGAGATTCTGGAAGAACCCACCGTTTTTGATGAGGTAGCCCAGCACCAGTACAACGCATTAGTCAGGAAAGGCAACTCAGTGATCCCTTCAGCTCCAATGATGAACTTTGTGGTTAGCCCTTTTTGCTTTTCCATTCGCACTATTCACATCTTCGCTTGACTAACACTTTGATACCGTTTCTGTTCATAGCGTGCCCAGATCAAGAAAGCATCTGATGAGACCGAGACTATTCTGGAAACAACCCCGGCTGGCAAAAGCGATGGGGAAGGTGCACTTCGAGCATTCATTAAGGTTCACATCTCCTTCAAACTAGCACTTAACATATGTTGCTACTTTCCATGTCTCATTCACTTGTACATGTTGCAGCGCCAGGGCCAAAAGTTAAGGCGGCTATCAAACCTTTTCGGTTGTCGTGATCCCGAGTATGTATCACCAGAACGGTCTAGGTCGGCGACACCATCAGATCCCGCTTCGGGGCCGGGCCATGGTGAACCTTTCGAGGATGAGGATGTGGGTGTGGTCACCCAAGAGGTATGGCATGACGATATATATCCATTTGTTGATGCATTGCTAACTATATCCTCACACACGGTCTTTCCATATCTTCTGTTGATGCATAGGTTGCTGATGATATGACTGTGGGGACGTACCAGGCTCGGTCTACATACGAGTTGAAGCCTAGGAAGGGAATCAACAAGTACACACCTGAAGACTTCACCCAAAGAGGTCAAAGAGGCAAAAGGACAGTCGGCACCTCGTGGATGGCGGCTTTGGATGACTATGTAGATGATGTGGAGGAACCGGAGCCGGAGCCAGAGCGGGTTCCTCTTCCTAGGAAGGTGAAGAAGATAAGCGTCAAGAGGGGGGAGGAGCCAGCAAGCGCGGAAAGCACTAGTCATCGTCCTTTATTTATAATGTTGAACTTAGAGTGGAATTTGTTATGTCGTTGAACTTGGAGTGGTGGTAGCTATTAGTAATGTGGAATTTGTTATGTCGTTGAACTTGGAGTGGTCATAGCTATTAGTAATGTGGAATTTGTTATGTCGTTGAACTTGGAGTGGTGGTAGCTCTATGTTAAACTTGAACTTATTGTGATGGTCCTTTCTAAGAAATGATGTCTTTGGTGAACACTTTTTGAACCTTAATGTTTATTATACGAAATGTTGAACTGTGGCTGAAAATGACCCAGTATGAATGACAAAAAAACACTAAGTGTTTGTGCGGCGCCTAGCTGAGAGGCGCCCCACTCTACAGTGCAGCGCCCAGCAGCAAGGCGTTGCACTGTACAGTGTGGCGCCCCCAGGCTAGGCGCTGCACAAAAACTTAGCGAACTTTTTAACCCAAACTGGAGGCGTACCTTCTGTTGCTCTCTGGATAGCTACAGACTTGTGCAGCGCCTAGCCCGGAGGCACCACACTCTACAGTGCAGCGCCTTGTGGCTAGGCGTTGCACTGTAGAGTGTGGCGCCTCCGAGCTAGGCGCTGCACAAACACTTAGCGAAATTTTTGCCCCAAACTGGAGGCCTACCTTCTGTTGCTCTCTGGATAGCTACAAACTTGTGCAGCGCCTAGCTCGGAGGCGCCACACTCTACAGTGCAGCACCTTGCCGCTAGGCGTTGCACTGTAGAGTGTGGCGCCTCCGAGCTAGGCGCTGCACAAACACTTAGCGAAATTTTTGCCCCAAACTAGAGGCCTACCTTCTGTGGCTCTCTGGATAGCTACAGACTTGTGCAGCGCCTAGCCCGGAGGCGCTGCACTATATAGTGCAACGCCTAGCCGCAAGGCGTTGCACTGTAGAGTGTGGCGCCTCCAAGCTAGGCGCTGCACAAACACTTCCGTGATTGAAATACCAACCATTCATCAACTTTGGGTGGGAACTTGTACTTGTACTTCCGTGGGTTCTCACCCGCTATTTGTGCATCGGTTTCCATCGAGTACTTTAAAAAGTACGCATTCATCTTGTCAAATGTGTATTGAACTATTGCCGTCACGGGTAATCCACGTGCACCTTTGAGCACCCTATTGAAGCATTCGGCCATATTGCTTGTCATTTGACCATATCTCCGGCCATCTTCATCAAAAGCATGTGCCCACTTGTTCCGGTATTGAATGTGTCTATTGAGAAAGTCTTGACCCCCGGGATCAAGTTTTTTGTGTGCGAGCAATTTGTTGTACAAAGTGGCGGAGCTCTTATCGGAGAAAGCGAGACAACAATCTTGAAGATCATCGGCCAACTCCTTAAGGCCACATGCCCTATAGAAGTTCGAACAAAAGTGCCTCATGCACCATCGATGGTGCAACGGAGCATGCCCGGGAATGTCAATCTCCACCGCGTTAAGAATTCCTGGATGCCGATCCGATATGACACAAATTTCCCTTTGAGCGGGTAACACCTTCGTCCTCAAAAGATGCAGAAACCACTCCCAGTTGTCATTGTTTTCCACCTCAACAAAAGCAAATGCCAATGGTAACACCCGGTTATTGGCATCACTTGCTATCGCAACCAACAAGGTGCCCTTGTATTGTCCGGTCAAGAACATGCCATCAATTGCGATGACCGGCCTACAATGTTCGAAAGCCCTCACACATTGCTCGAACGCCCAAAAAGCACGGCCAAATACTCTGACTTTCCTTCCTTCATGAACCGTTGTTTGGTGCCCATGAGGCTCGACCACATGAACCATGCCCGGTTTTGTCGCGGCCATGGCTAACAACAACCTAGGGATTCGGTTGTATGCTTCCTCCCATGTACCATACAACATCTTAAATGCGGCTTGCTTCGCCTTCCATGCCTTGCCGCATTTCACCTTGTAATGAAAGATGGCTTTCACAAGATCAATGACATGTTGGACGCTCATTGTTGGAAGTGTGGATATTGAGTTGGAGAGCCTGTAAGCGATGAACTCGGACGTGAGTTGTTTGTGGTCTTGGGACACAATCTTGCCATCCAACCTTTTGCCTTGGCACAAGTGAGTTGGCACACAACTCACTACATGCCAAGTTGGACCTCCTTTCCATGGTCTTGCACGCACAATCCATAGACATATTTCATCTTCACATGCACATGCAACTATGTAGCGCACATTGACGTCCGAGTTCACCACCTTGTGTGGACGATAATGCGTAACCGAGTAGTTGTCGAGCCACATCTTCAATTCCAACAAGGTGTCGAACTTAGAACCTTTAGCAATCCGGTTCTTGTCGTCTACCAAATCACGGTGAGAGCTTGGCCTAACCCCAAGAGGTACACATTGGCCACCATCTACCACGGCTTCATCCGCGAGACTAACATCCTTGAACAATGTAGTCCGATGATCCCGACCAAATACCTTCTCGAAAGCTTCGGCCTCCTTCACCGTGAACCCCTCCGCATCAACTGGTTCATCGGGACCATTGTCATCCAAGTCCGATGCATATGCACGGGAAAAAGGGATGGAATGGTCCATTGTCTCTTGCAAATGATATTTATCGAGATCACCCACATTGTTGTCATGGAGATCAACTTCATTGTCATCGTCCGCATACTCATCATTGTCCTCTTGCAATGCTTCATCTTGGTTGTTTGTAAACGGGCTCAATGTTGGCCTCACTTCTTGGGTCAAAAGAGGTTCAACAATTTCATCTCGCTTCAAGGGTGGGGGGCTACTAGCAACCAAAGGGGAGGGGTTCCGGTTCAAGTCCAAATGCAAACTTGAATCAACCTTCTTCGTTGCAAATAACTCAAGAGCCTTGTCTAGTGATTCGGCCACCGTCTCCTTGTATGCAACCCAACGTTGCTCCGAGTTGACACGCATTGTCTTCCAACGGATGTGCATTCCAAAACCAACATTATGCCTTCCCTCCAACTCAATGATATCACTAGGGTCCATCCAATGCAAATCTTTCCTAACTTGTTGCAAGAGCTCCGCATAGCTAGGACTACTATCAAACACCATGTCAAGCTCATCCGGGTCCGGTTCTATATTGCCTTTCAAAAAGGCGTCTTTGTCCCCATGATGAACAAACACACATGTTCTTCCCATCCCTATAAGCATTCAAAGAACACAAGGTAACATTGCTTCCATGAGACTAATCCAAGGATAAACACGGAATACAAACCCTAATATATATATCAAACAACAACCCTAACCCTAACCTTAACCCTAACCCTAACCATAACCATAACCATAACCCTAGCCTTAAACCTAACTCTAGCACCAACATAAGAACACCCATATGAATAACCCTAGCATACTAACAAAGCCTAATCATAGAAATTGGCAAACAAACATCTCACATCTCCATGCAAATCTATAGATCCAATCAAAACTAGGGTTTCCCCAAACTAGCAACAAATGAGCAATGGGAGAACTTTACTTGGATCAAAACAAGGGGATCGGAGAATATTACTTGAGGGAGGGTTTGACTTCGAAATCCACGGACAAATTCTTCAAATTTGCAAGATTTGGGAGAGGATTTGAGAAGGGGAGAGAGTGGGAGAGGGGCCAAAGCTCGGGGAGAGAGTGGGAGAGTGTGTGGTGTGGGGGGGTGGGGGAGGGGGGCCAGCAAAGTGGCTGGATAAGTCACAGTGCAGCGCCTAGCCGCTAGGCGCTGCACATTACATATGTGGCGCCCAGCGTCTAGGCGCTGCCCATTCCATGTGTGGCACCTAGCTCGGAGGCGCTGCACTGCTTGTGCGGGCCCAGGGGCTGCCACGATGGACAGGTGTGCAACGCCGCCGCGCTAGGCACTGCACAGTATGGTGTGGCATCGGCGTGGCAGGCGCTAATCCAAAAGGTCAGGGGAATGAAATAGTTTCGCACCCAGTTCATTCTGTGAAATGATTTCGTCCCGAGGTCAAAATTGTCAAATTTGCCAACCTTTGCTTGGTGCCTCAGGACTCCTCGCCTATGCTTGCCTCTTTAGCACGAAAGAGGAAACGAGGACACTGCGCGCTGGCGCCCGCCTGGCACCGGTCATCATGGCTTACGTCACAGGAACCTCGCGAGGTACCCCTTGCCTTGATCTCTCTGCCCCTCGCGGGCCAGCCTGGTGAGGCCGCCCCCAAGTAGGTCTTGTGTCGTCCGCCTCGCGAGGCTTGGCCCCTCCCGAGGGTCTTGAGTGTTTGCTAGTGAAGATGGGCCATACAGGGCCGCTAGTGGAGCCACGCCATGGGCCGCAGGAAGGCAAGTCTGGGGACCCCCGTTCCCAGGACGCTGACAGCGCTGACATGCCTATCTTGATACGCGGCGCTCAAGCGCCATGCACCAAAGGTCTGCTCAACTCTAGCGATGATGCGCATCACGATGTCGTCCATCGCGTTGCCGGGGAGCGCCTCGGCCTCGACGGGCCGTGGCGCCTGCTCGTTTTCCTCGTCGACGAGGTTGATGGCAGAGGCGGCGCTTTGGTGGGTTGGCATGCTTGGAAAACATGGATGTGCTACAGGCTGTGCTTGTCGCCTCCGTGCGTCGTGCGCCGCCCATGCGCAATATCGCTGGGTGGCGGGAAATAGGTGAGGAAATGGCGGGAAACGGTGGCGTGTTCACAAAAAGCCATCAATTAATGGAAACTTTTTTTGATATTCTCAATTAATGGAAACTTAGCATAGAAGGAACATCGAGCTAGCACAAGAAGTAGATGATGATCAGATGAACAAGGACCACACTGGGGAACCCGCCGGTGATGAATTCATCAATCGCAAACGGTTGAATACTAGCAAGCATTTGCCCACAACACACACGGCCTATTCCATCACAATAGGTCAGATGGATCAATTGTATGCCACGTATCGCACATTGTCAAAAAGAATGTGGTAGACCTTCTTTAACATGTGTTCAAAAATAAAAAAATAAAAAGCAAGGACCTCGAGGTTAAATTAACTCATGGGATGGGTCGTATCAGTCAGTTAATTTGACAGATATGACCCATCCTATCAGTTAATTTAACATCAACACAACTTCCCATCCAGTCACCCATCTGATGGCTGCTCCAGCCTGAGCACACTTCACTTGAGAGTTCTCTTACATGAGTTACTGGTGGAACAACTAGTCCTTGCTCATAGGTTGCCTCTTCGCATCCTTATGGCGTATCCGGATGACCGCCCGTCCCCCAATGGCCAGTAGATGTTGTGTAGATAGAGCATATCACATACGTATTATTAGAAGCAATTGTTTGTGTTATTATCGGTCTTCGCACAGATTTCTGATTACAGACCTGTTTGCTGCGTATCACACACATCTTGTTATATTGAACCGTTTCTGTTCTCTTGTCTCAATGCAAACAGTTCATCCGAGTGAACCGCATGCTGTATATCACACACACCTTCATCTGGCTGCCCGTTTCTTTTGTGTTGCCTAATCACAAACAGTTCATCCGAGTGAACCGTATGCTATATATCGCACACACCTTCCTCTGGCTGCCCGTTTCTTTTGTTCCTCCTCATCGCAAACAGTTAATTGAGCTGAACCGTATGCCCTGCATCGCACACGCAACTAAAATCTGAACCTTGTTTGATGCATCCTCCATCGCAAACGTTTTGCACCTTTTTTGACGGTTATATTACACCACCATTTGCGATTATGGCATCGCACATAGTTTCGTCGAAGGGTCTCTGATCGTAGTGTCGCGTTAGCAGCAACCTGCAGTAGTGCTTGTTCTCGGCATGTAAAATAGCCTTGATGCTTATGGCATCTTCTATAAATATACGTTTTGACGTACCAATCAGACTATAATGGAAACAGTTTCGCCCAACCTTGTTCGGTATTGGCTTATTTCTTAATCTGTTGTCCCACTTTACGCCAGATTGGCATATACACCTCGGTACGACTTAAATCGCTAGGGGCTTTATGCATCCATATATATCTTCAAAAACAGGAAATCTGAACACTCTCAGAGTATAATTCGGCGTCCAGAATACTGCATTATATGCATCGGCTCCGAATCATGTCTTTGGTCAATAGTTGGGTTGGCCAGCTCCTGTGATTACCACCGTACGTTCCGCTTGTTCGGCTAAGGTAGTAAAGGGAGAACTACTGCGATTGTGTTTCCGGCTCGCCCGGTCAAGCACCTCAGTAGAGAAAGCCGAAAACTGACTGTCATGATGCGGCGAGAGCTGGTCAGCAATTCGGCGACTTGCTAAATCTCTAGTGATTTATTCCGTACTACACGAAGGACTGGCTCTATCCAGTCATGCGCTTAAGGCATCCACATTCGGATAGCCGCATACGCACCAAGGGCTAATTTACAGTCCCCTCGTCAAACTCCTATGACTAAGTGAGAGTGATAAAGCCGTATAGTCCGATTTCCTGGTTAGCCGCACTAACACCTCCTTCACGGACCAAGACGTTGGGCCAAGTGTGGTTATGTGCTATCCGGAACACCCCGTAGTATCTACGTGGGGGCTGAAGCCGACGACTGGCAAACTCTCAGTGATGAAAAAGACCGCACAGGAGGAAAAACACTTTAAGATAAACAACATAAATATATTACAAAAGCCTTGGCTTATAATTCATTGTCTGGGCAGCTCGGATACATTTGCTCGAACATTATATCCTTCGAATATTAACCCTCTATCAAACGGGAACCCTCAAGGACGTCTTCAAAGTCGCTCCGGCTTGCGGTGATCCTTGCCTCCGGGAGGACCCTCAACTGCTACAACGGCGGCTTTCATCTTTGCGCAGTGCATCTTGACACGGGCAAAGGCCATCCGCGCACCTTCTATGCACGCCGAGCGCTTGACAGCGTCAACTCGGGGCAAGGCGTCGCCGAGCCGCTTGACCAAACCAAAGTAGCTGCTCGGAATGGGCCCGGCTGGCCATAGCCGGACTATGATGTCCTTCATGGCCAAACCGGACATCCTATGCAGCTCCGCCAGCTGCATCATCTGGTTGTTCAGCAGCGCTGGCCGCTCCGGCGCCAAGTATTGCGACAAGAAGAGCTTCTCCCGCATTCCCTTCTTGGGCCCGGGAATACTGGGCGGCGTCGGCAACACTCCTTGGGAGATACACAAAGGTGTATGGAGCACTCCATAGTCGATTTAGCAAAGCATATCTTCGACCGCCAAATATACTCTGTAAAAGAAAAGGCTTACCAGCCGCTATCTATTCGGCTTGCTTGATCTCCTCGCGAGCCGCCCGGGACTCGGTCCGCGCCTCCTTTGCCTCCTAAAGGGCCTTGGTGAGTTCGGTCGCTTGGGCCTTATTACTCTCTTCCAAGGCCTCACACTTGTTGGCAGCATCCTAGAACGCTTGCTCCACTTCGGACACCCTCTCCTCATACCGGTGGCGGGCGTCCTGTTCGGCCTTTAAATCCGCAACCGCTTTGTCTGCGGCTGCTTTGCTCGCCCTCGCCTCCTCCTTGGCTTCAGCAAGGGCACTCTTGAGGGCCTCGACCTCGGTAGCGCCGCCTGCAGCCACACACATAGTAGCACATGAGCTTAAACTCTGAGTTTGCATTACAATTCAGGCTTGTAAGGGGTCTTTTAAAAAAGCATACCTTAGGCCTCATCAAACCGCTTGCCAATACGGTCGATCTCATCATCAGCCAGCTGCAGTTTTCGCTGGAGTTCAGAAACTTCAGCGTCCTTGGCTGACGCCACTAATAGTGAAGCCTATTTATCAAGATAGATAAACGTGTGATCTCCGACGAATATTTGATCCTCTGTCCGCCCCCTTTTTCCAAAGAGCCGAACAGAGTCTCAGGGGCTACTATCTATATACAAGCATATTTTTCCAATACGAAAAGCGGCTAAGAATATCATATCACATACCTCAAAGCCTATTAGCAGGCTAATGAAAGCTTCGTTCAGTCCGCTTTTGGCAGACTAAACCTTCTCAAGCACCGTACACATCAAGGTACGGTGCTCATCCACAACGGAAGCATGTTGAAGTGCTTCCCTCAATGTGTCCGGCACCTCCAGATTGATGGAGGTCACCGGTGGAATTGGAACTCCCCCTCCCTTAAAGGGGGCTGCTCGCTCAATTCCGGACCCGTGTGGGTCTCCGGAGTTGTATTCGGTTGGGGTCCGGACTGGTCCGGGCCCCCGTCACTAGTTTCCATGGGGGTCGGCCCCCCCATGTTTTCGGCAGCTGAGGCATTACCCTCTGGCACTGTGTCAGCCGCTTTCCGCACCTCTGCCTGGACCGGAGAGGTCCTTTGGGACAACACCTCAGTGTCATCCGCGGCATGTGGCGGAGAGGCTCGCGGAGGCGTTTCGCTCTCCATCATCTCCAGCGCCAAAGAATTCCCCGAAGACGATGATTGTTGGGGGAGATCACGGGCCGGACTGAAAATACGTGAATGATATGATTCCTACAATTTGTAAAAGGCTAGATATATGTAGTATCTTTGAATACTTATGATTCAGCTGGGAGCTTCGGCCTGGGGCGCCACTCGGGGATGGCTTCGACATCCGATTCCGAATCGTCTGAAAGGGAAATTTTCCCCTTCTTGGACGCCTCCGCCTCTAGGTCCGCGGAAGCCCCCCTTTTCTTCTTTCCCCCCTTAAGGGGAGAATTGCTCTCTTCCTCCTCCTCCTCTTCATCTTCGTCTTCCTCGGGGGAGGAGAGAGCTTCGGTATCTCCGGACACAGTGTCCGAAGCACCTTTACGGTGGAGGCCACCCCTGGCCTCCTTGCCCTTCTTCTTGGCCTTCTTCTCCGGCGCCTGGTACGGCGCCGGAAACAGCATCCTCGTTAGCAGAGGAATGGCTCGGTCTTCGGGTAGCAGAGCGGGACATTGGATCCGCTCCGCCCTTTTTGTCCAGCCCTGAAGGAAGAATGGACAACTCAGTATACTCCTTGGATTTACAAATTAAGGTTATCAGAAAACTTACGGGAGTGGCCGGATGAGCGCAGTCGAGGCCGAGGTCGTCGGTCGTTTCCGGCCACGACTTCTGGGCCTTGAAAAGCAGCTTCCATATTTCTTCGTGCGTTGTGCCAAAGAGCCGCTGCAGGGTCCGAGGACTGGCCGGATCGAACTCCCACATATGGAGACTCCGGCGTTGGCAGGGGAGAATCCGGCGAAAAAGCATCACCTGGATCACGTCGGCAAGACTGGTGTTCTTCTCTATCATGCTCTTGACGCGCTTCTGTAGCGTCATCACCTCGTCGGACGCCGCCCAATCTCGGCCCTTGTTAATCCATGTTGCAAGCCCCATTGGAGGCCCGGATTTGAACTCACGAGTGGCAGCCCATGTGGTGTCACAGGGTTCTGTGATATAGAACCACTCCCGTTGCCATCCCTTCACGGTCTCCACGAAGGTCCCCTTGGGCCAGGTGATGTTGGGGAGCTTGCTTACCATGGCGCAGCCACACTCCGCGTGTTGACCATCGACCACTTTCGGCTTCACATTGAAAACCTTGAGCCACAGGCCGAAGTGAAGGGGGGGATGCGGAGGAATGCCTCACATACAACGATTAATGCCGAGATGTGAAGGAAGGAGTTTGGGGCTAGATCATGAAAATCTAGCCCGTAGTAGAACATGAGACCCCGAACAAAGGGGTGGAGGGGAAACCCTAGTCCGCGGAGGAAGTGAGGGATGAACACAACCCTCTCACCAGGCTCTGGAGTGGGGATAACTTGCTCCTTGGCAGGGCGCCTGTGTTTGATTTCCGCTGTCAAGTACCTCGCCTCCTAGAGCTCCTTGATGTCCTTCTCCGTCATGGAGGAGGTCACCCACTTGCCTTGAGAGCCGGATCCGGACATGGCTAGAATGCCTGGTGGTGAGGGAAAAGACTGAAGCTTGGGTGCTAGAGCTCGAGGATGGGAGACTGAGGAAGAAGAAGGCGTGGGGTAAAAGGATGGGTCCTTATCCTCTTATAAAGGCAGTGAATATCAAGCGCCTCCTCGCCAGCCTTAAAAATCGCTTATTCCCAAGGGGTCGTATGAATGGCATGGTTGGATTACCCACACCCGTATTGACGAGAATCCCACGATAAGGGGACACGATCTCTGCTTTGACAAGATGTGTCAATGACCATGCCTCAAAATGCGAAGCAGGAAGCTAAAAAGACGGTTCAAAATAATAATAAGGCCCAGCATAACGTCTCGCCGAAAAAGTTGTCAGTGGACGTGACTTATTTTGTTTTATGTATTTTGCCCTTGCAGTTCAGGGTTGTAACTATTAGACAGAGCCGGATATAGTTCTTTTGTTCAACTGCTTTGGAGTATTCGGAGAAGGAACCCGCCTTGCAATACCGAAGACAATCTGCGCGCCGGACACATCGTCATTGAAACCTGGTTCAGGGCTACTGAGGGAGTCCTGGATTAGGGGGTCCCCGGGCGTCCGGGCTATGTGACATGGGCCGGACTGATGGGCCGTGAAGATACAAGATTGAAGGCCTTCCCCCGTGTCCGGATGGGACTCTCCTTTGCGTGGATGGCAAGCCTGGCGTTCGGATATGAAGTTTCCTTTCTCTGTAAACCGACTCTGTACAACCCTAGGCCCCTCCGGTGTCTATATAAACCGGAGGGTTTAGTCCGTAGAGGCAATCATAATCATACAGGCTAGACATCTAGGGTCTAGGCATTACGATCTCGAGGTAGATCAACTCTTGTAACCCCTATCCTCATCAAAATCAATCAAGCAGGAAGTAGGGTATTACCTCCACTAAGAGGGCCCGAACCTGGGTAAACATCGTGTCCCCTGCCTCCTGGTACCTTCGATCCTTAGACGCATAGTTTGGGACCCCCTACCCAAGATGGGCCAGTTTTGACACCGACACCCGCTCTGCCCAGATCTGGGCCATTCGGGCCCCATTTGGGTCTCGGCGAGCCGGCGGCGGGGAGGGTCGTCGGCTTGGTTTCCGAGAGGCAGTGGAGCAGCGATGGGCGGGTGGATGCTGGCGGCGCTGGTGCCGCCCTGCTGCAGCGTGGCCGGGGGGCTTTGCTGGCCCAATTTGGGCCTGGCCTGGCCAGGGGTGGCCTGGTATGCCCTGCTTCTGCGGTGATCACAATGGTGCCAGACGCATGGCCTCCCGCGCGAGGACGGTGGAGGTAGTTCCCTCCTGTGCGGCTCCAGTATTGCTGCTCCTTTTGCCTGGTGCGTCTCTCTCCATCCTCTTGACCTCGTGGTGGAGATCTGAGTGAGGCGGCATGGGTGGCATCAAGACCGCAGTGGCGCATGCTGGTGGGCGGCGAGGTGGCTGATTGTCTCCGGCCCGATTGGGCGGTGGGGTTTGGAGTGCGGGGAAAATCCCTTGCCATCTCTTCCAGCTCCGATGCGGTGACACTTGTGGGTGCCGCCATCCTTTCCTGGAGGGTGTAGGAGGTATCCATCCCCCATTCCCTTCCGCGTGCCCGAGGAAACCCTAGGACATGTCTGGGCAGCAGCGTCTTCAGCATCGCATCCCTTCTTGGAGGTGCTTCTTGGTACGCGGTGGATCGGAGCCTTGGTCTGTGGTGGGTCGATTCCGAAGGGTGCAACGGTGGCGGGTCATCCGTGCTTTGTCGAGCTGCCGTTGTTGGCATTTTTTTCTTCTTCTTTTTTTCTCTTTTCTTTTGGGCTTGTTGTGCTTCTCGCCCGAGCATTGCTACGTGATTGGCATTGGTTGCTTTGTAATACAAAGCGCGGAAACCCTTTTTGGTATATATAAAGGAATAAAAGAGCTAGAAAAACAATGGCTACAGTATATTGACTAGCCATAGTGACATCTCACTGTTGAGCCGGCCGTCTTGGTGATGCCCTGTGCGAAAGCTCATCTATTGGACGCCAGCACGCGTCCAGAAGGAGCACTGCATTAACATAGTGAGCTCGTATTCTAGCGCTCACGCGACGTTGCTATGGGCCGGCCTAGCAATGGTTGGCATGGCTCAGTTAACCGTTCGAGTGGTTGACCAGTTGACCGTTGATTTTGGAAAAAAATATTTAAAAAAAAAGAAAAGTTCAAAAAAATTCATTAACTGTTGCTCTTTCCAAAAATAGTTTGTGAGTTTGGAAAAGTTCAAGGAATTTTAAAAAGTCATGAATTATAAAAAACAACACAAATTTTAAAAAAAATGGCGGAACACACAATTTTGCTTCTGTTATTTGGCTATTTGGCGCCTGTGCCACCCCCTAGAACTAATTTCATCTTGTTGCACCTTGTTTTGTTAGCCCCTGGCTTCAGCTGCTCTAGCTCCAACTTGAGCGTTGTTGAACATAGTGTGTCGTCCTGTTGTATTGCCTCATTTTAATAAAAGTAGGGTAGGGGAAACCCTTTTTCTTCAAAAATAAATAAATAAAGTTTGTGTGTTCCGCTGATTTGAAAATTTTCATTATTTCGAGAAATAAATGATCAAAATTTTCAAAATAGTTCACGTATTTGATTGGAAAAGTTCAATAATTGTAGGAAAAGGTTCACATTTAAAAAAGGAGTGGATTTGAAAAAAAATCACAACTTTGTAGATGTTCATGAGTTTAAAAAATGTTTGCATCTTGAAAAAGTTTTATGAATTGACAAAAGAGTAAAAAACGAAAAAAGAAAAGGACAAAGGGAGAAAAAAAGGAAAAGCAAGAAAACCCGAACAAAAACCGGAAGAAAAACCCCAGAGAAAACCGGCCCAGAAAACTGGAAGGTTCCGAAAAATGAATATTTCAATTTTGTATGCCACTTTTGTTTTTCAAATGTGGTTGGGAGTTAATCAAATTCAAACACATAGATTTGACAATGAAAACTCTAGCGTCAACTTCCAATGACTACTTATCCCCGATCAAAGCTCTCCTGAATAGGATATTCAACGGAATTGACCCGCAGAAAGCTAACATGATCTTCCTTGCGCTGAATAATATTATGCCGAGATGAGTACTCTAAAGCCAGAGGGAGTATCCCAAGCCAAGCATCCTCTCAGAATCTAGTTGTTCGACCATCTACAATATGAACCCCCCCCCCCCTATAAAAAAAGGAAGTTTAGCTGTCATCAAAAGCTTCCAAAAAGGGTAAATCAAATGGTTGCGAGGTGACTTGAGACAACACTCTTTGAGTGTAAATATTTGTCACACAATAGTTGTATCCACACTCAGTTATCCTGGGAAGTGAGCCTATAAAGCAATTTACTAAGCAAACACTTATTTTTTTATCTCAAGATCCTCAATCCTCATGCCCTCTTGGACCTTAGGTCTCCACAATATATCCCACCTTGCAAGGCAATACTTGGCCTTCTTTTCATCACTCTGCCAAAAAATAATAATCTAGAATGACAGAAATCCAGTCTTTTCTGTACGTGTTCGCACTTCAAAAAATGAGAGTAAACATAGGCAACCTCGTGAGTGTCGAGTTCACGAGGATGAGCCTACCTCCATACGACATCAGTTTACCCTTTCAACAACTCAGCTTCTTCTCGGTCTATCCTCAATGCATTTTTATTATTCATTTGTTAATTTCCGATAATTAATTGGATATAGAGATATGTAGACTATAAACTATGAATTTCACGTATCTTCCCTGCTTTAGGAGTTTCTTCCATCGATGTTTTTATAGGCATCCAATGACCCTCCTAAAACCCTTATTTGTGACTAATTGTTAATTGGATCTACACACATCCGAGCAACTTCTTGTAATTGGACTCAACTTCTTTGGTGCGTCCTAAGCAGAACAATTCACTCTTATGAAAAAATAATTTTGAGTTCGGGCAATTGTTCGAAAAGACAGAACACAAATTTCATATTCACCGCCTTATGTAAATCATTTTCCATAATAATGATCGTGTTGTCAACATATTGTAAAACAGAAACTCCCCCATCCACTAGATGTGGGATTAAATTTGCTCAAACAATACTAGATGTGTGATTATTTCACGTACCTAATTGTCCTCTTTGTCTCTACCAACGTGAATAGCCAACGTGTCGGTGACAACATTAAAAAGAAATGGTGATAAAGGATCACCTTGTCATAGAACTTTCAAAGTATGAAAGTAATGACCAATGCCATCATTTACCTTCACCCCCATGCTACCTCCCTGAGCCAAATATTTAACCCGGCTCCTCCAAGCCTAGTCCCATTGCCAATACATGTTGCAAGAAAGAGCATTTGAGTTATCATGGGCCTTCTCAAAATCCACTTTAAAGATAACTCGATCGAGTTTCTTCTAATGTATTTCATGCAACGTATCATACATAACTACCACCCCCTCTAGGATGTGCCGACCAGGCATAAAGGTAGTTTGCATAGGCTGAACCACATAATGAGCTACTAATGTTAGTCTATTTGTACCCACTTTGGTAGAAATCCTAAAACTAACAATTAGTAGGCAAGTTGGTCCAAATTGCTCAATCCTCACCGCCTCTTCCTTCTTAAGAACCATGATTTTTATCTCAAAATTTAGTTAGATAGTAGAAGCTCACCGCTATAAAGATCCTAAAACATGGGCAACAACTCCCCTTTAATATTCCCAACATCTGCAATAAAATTCTACAGGGAACCCATCTTGTCCAGATGTTATATTATTTTTCAATTGAAGAATCACATCATAAATCTCCTTCTCCATGAAGGGAACTGCTAACACAAAATTCTCTTCTGGACAGAGTGGCGGGATATCCCCTTGTCGGGTGGTAGGTGTGACATATCCCAACGAGTGGCTCATCATCGTGGGAGCCAGTAAGACATCACCAGTGCCTGGAAACGGAATGAGGCAAAGACATGCACGCCGGCGAATCTTACCCAGGTTCGGGGCTCTCCGTGGAGATAACACCCCTAATCCTGCTCTGCGGGGTCTCCGCATGATCACTAGATCAACACAAGTAGCTACAAGTGGCTCCTTGAGCTGTTTGGCTAGAGGAGGAAGAAGGGCAAGGCTAGCTCTCCTCTTCTCTCTACGTGGTGTGTCAAAAACTTTGCGATCAACCCTTTGCAAGGGTGCCCCGGGGGGTTTATATAGGCCTACCCCCAGGGGTACAATGGTAATCCGGCTGGACGCGGGTCCTAACCGTCAGTGTCTGTATTCGCCGGCTTCTCCGCCGACCGCCGGGGCCCGCCGACTGGTGGTCCCGCCGGCTGCTGGCCTCCTGGCCGACAGCCGGCCCCACCGCCTGGGGGTCTTGTCGGAGTCTGGTTACTATAGCCTCGCCCCTGATGACGAGGGCTTCGTCGAGGTAAGCATGGCTACAGTGCCGCCGCCTAGCAGGCTTTCACTATAGCCTTACCTCGTCTTGTCTCCTTAATGATGCCCATACTTCGAGGGAGGGAGGTGGGCGGCTATTGGGAGCCAGCTATGCCCCAGGCCAACTTGGGGAGGCTTGACCGCCTTCGAGCATCTCTCTGACTGAAGGGGCCCGCCGCCCGCGGGCCGTACTAGCGCCTGTCGTGAGTGGCGTCATGGTCAACATGGCAACAGTGCCACGCCGGACGGGGGATGGCCGACCCGTACGGCGCACTGTGGCCACGCGTGCTCCGGGATTCGGGGGTGGCAGGTTGTACTGTAGCCACGCCCCGTCTCATCACCGTTATGTGGGCACGACCCTTGAGGGTGCAGTCTCGGCCGGCTCGTGGGAGTCGGTCTTCTTGTGGCCGGCTTCTGGGAGTCGGTCCCCTCGGGGCCGGCTTCCTGGAGTCGGCCATCTTGTGGTTATCTTCGGGAAGGTTTTTGAGGCCGGGGCGCCTTCCGGTAGTCGCCTGCGAGATAGCCGACCAGGGGAAGGCGACCCTGTGCTTTGGATGCTTGAAGGCTCGATCGGCTTGATAATTTCTTGAAGTGCTAGGGGGAGTCGGTTAGGCTACCCGTGGCCATTTACTCCGACAGTAGTCCCCGAAGCTGGTTGGGCTTCGAGGCTGGAAGGAGGACGAGAAGCTCAATCAGCTTCCTATCTTGAAGAGCCAGCAGCTAGGAGCCGGCTTTGGTCAGGTGCGCCGTCTTGGCGAGGTTTTGAAGTCTGAAGGCGGGAGCCAGCTGGTGCGGACGCCGGGTCACGGGCCGGCCGCTTGCTGCCCGCGCGCCATGTGGCACCCTCCGGCCGGAAAGGCCTGCCAGCCCACGCGCGTGACGGGACGCCGCTACAGGCCTGGGCCCGCCACTTCCATGCCTAGGCCTAGGTGTGGATCTTCTGTGGCCCAAAACGGGCCGCTCGCCTTCCAACGGCAGTTTCCGCACGCCGTTAGGGTGCAATGATCGCGGGACATGGGGAAGTGGGCGCAGTTAATCCCACGTTCCCCCCACGCCTCACCTCCTCGGCTCCGCTGCACGAGGCTATAAATAGGGGGAGGAGGGGAAGCGGCAGACGCTCGCACGCTCACCCTCGATCCGCCATCTTCTTCTTCTTTCTCTCCGTCGCTGCAGCCCCTCGCCGCCGCGCCGTCCCTCTAGTCTTCGCACTACCCCGTAGCTTCACCGCCGCGGGGCCGTGGTTTTGTCGTCGCAGCGCCCTCTTTCATCAGCTTCTTGCCATCATGCAGCACGGCGGGCACTAGGACGGCTCCAACGTCCACGTGGACCACATCGACTTCCTCCGCAAGAGTCGGCGGTTGCCCGACGAGGACCAGGTGCGGGTCCGTGTTGCGCCGAAGAAGGAGATCTTGCCGGCGCCGGAGGAAGGCGAGCAGGTAATCTTTCGCTCGCACTTCCTGCGCGGCCTCGGCCTGCCTGCGAGTGCCTTCTTCCGCTCCTTCCTCGAATTCTACCAGCTCCAGCCGCACCACCTCACTCCAAACACGGTGGTGCTGCTGTCTGCCTTCGTCACTCCGTGCGAGGGCTTCCTTGGCGTCCTTCCCACCCTCGAGCTCTGGGGGGAATTCTTCCAATCCAAGCTCAGCACCCACATGCAGGGCGTGCCGGCTCAGAGCGGCGCCTTCATCACGGTGCGGAGGCCGGTAGCCGACAACCCCTTCCCTGCCATCATGCTGATCCAGTCGGTGAAGCTCTGGCAGAAATCCTACTTCTACATGAAGAACGTCGCCCCGCAAGGCGACTTCGTCAACTTGCCGGCTTATGTAGCCGGCCCGCCAGCTGGGAGGCGGCCACAGTGGTCCTATCGGGCCAGAACGATGTCGTCGGCTGGAGCCGCCGCCGTCGCCCGACTCCGGGTAATGATCCAGTCGGAGGGCTGACCGGGTCCGACCTGCTGGCCGCCTTCGTGGTGCGCCGGGTGCTCCCGCTCCAAGGCCGCCCTCATTTGATCTGTCAAATGAGCGGCCAACTCGATCCGAGTTGGATGTGCACCAAGGAGATGCCTCACTCCGAGGTAGCTCTCATGGTGAACTACCTCGTGAACTGCAAGCTCACAGACGAGTGGCAGTTTGGCAAGGAGCCGTACTCCCGTGCCCATCCCCCGCCTATGGTAAGTTTTCTTTATCTTCTCTTCTTTACTTTTGTCACCAAGTTTCTCTTGGCCGACTCTGACCAGTCGGTTTGTCTTGGCAGAGCCCTCTCCTTTGGCTGGCGGCCGAGGCAGCGGGGGCGGAGCGCCAATTTCTCCCCGACCAGGTGGCGCATGACTTGGACGACCCCGACTTGGGGGCGGCCGCTATTGACGACAACACCAAGGGGGAGGGGGCGAAGCAGGTGGCAAAGCAGGTGGCTCCGGGCTTGGAGCCAGCTTCGACGACTGGCCGGATGATGATGAGGCGGAAATTGTATCGCGCCGCCAGCCGGCGTCCGACCATGGCGCGGGGTTGTCTACCGCGCCGGCTGCTCGAGGCGGCGCGCAGAAGCGCCGGGCCGCGCCGAGCCTATTCGGCAGTCGGCCGAAGAGGCCCAAGAGCACGGCGGCGGCGACCAAACGGGACGAGGCAGCCGGGAAGGCGGCCCGCTTCCGCAAGGTGGTGAAGCAGCCACAAAAGGTTTCAGCGTAAGTGTCGATTCTCTCGCATATTCCTTCTTCTTTTTCGTTGATACTCTTCTTCTAAGTCCTTGTCCTAACTTAAAAAACAGGGCTCCGCTCTGCCTTGATCGGCCGCTGCCGCCTCCATGGTTTGGATCGGCGGGAGGATCCGCAAGCACCCACCGCGTGGACCCCCATGCCGAGCTTCAAGCGGCGACGGAGCGGAATGCGTGGAGGCGCGGGAGGCGGAGGAGCTGAGGGCGGCCGCTACCAAGGCGGCGCAGGATCTCGCGGAGGAGTCGGCGACGGCACAAGCCGACGCGGCGGCCAAGACCCATGCGGAGGCTGTAGCCACACAGAGGGCGGCGGAGGCCCTGCTTGTCGTCCCCCTGCGCGCCGTGGCGCCCGAGATCCCGGAGCCCCCGCCGGTTGAAGCCGGTGGCGACCTGCCGGGGATGGCGAGGGAGCAGGACGACGTCGTCGTCCGGGAGAGGGAGGCGGCACCGCCATCGCCGACTGGGGCGGACCAAGGCAGCCGGCCTAACGCGCCGCCCGTGCAACCGGCAGGAGGCGAGCCGGCTGCGAGGACGGACCTGGTGGTCCGGTCGCCATCGCGCCAGCTCGCGGGGAAGGCGACTTCGGTGCCGGACCCGCAGAAGGCCGCGGGCTCTTGCTCGTCGGCCCAGGATCTGGAGACGGCCAGCGCTAGCTCGGGGTGGACGCCGGGTGGTGGAACCGGCTTCAGTCCCAGGCCGCCGTGCTGAGGCAGTACATTCAAGAGTTCCTCGCGACACGGACGGCCATTCGGGTGAGTCTTCCCGCTTTTCTGTTTCTTGATCTTGATTTCTTCCGTGGGGGCGCGTCAGCGCACCCACTGGGTGTAGTCCCCAAGTTCCGAGTCGGCTGCTGAGCAGGCGGCTTGGAACTTCTTAGTAGACTTTGATTGCTTATCTTGTTCTGATTCGCTTCTCTGTCCGACTTGCAGGACTACCATAACCTCCACGCGGCTGCCTTCAACTCCCAGTCTCGGGAGCTGACCCAAAAGACCGCTGATCTAACTGAGAGCCGGAGTGAGTGCTTCATCTTTTATCTCACGTGGGGGCGCGTCAGCGCACCCACTGGGTGTAGTCCTCGAGATTCGGGCCGACTGCTGACCAGTCGGGCCGGATCTTTCCTGGCGACTTCTTTCTTATTGCTTTTTTTCTTTGCCATATCTGCAGAGGCCAACGCCGACCTGAGGGAGCAGTTGGGTGGGGCCCAGACCACCCTTCGCGCCAAGGAAGCCGAGTGCAACACCTTGGCCCAGGAGCGTGACCGCTTGGGCAAGAGGCTGGCCGACCAGGAGGAGAGCCATAAGGCGGCCCCGAAGGCGGCGCAGGACAGCGAGGCCACCCTCCAAGCCGAATACGAGACCGAGGCGGCGGGCTGGGCTGAGGCAAGGCAATCGCTGATCAACGGCTACGGCCAGATCGAAGATTTGGTTGACGGTATGCTGCCTTCTTCTTCGTTCCTTCGCTTGCCGCTTGCCATTTGGTCCATTTTCTGACTGTGTTTTTTCTCTTCCTTTCTTACTTGTGCAGAGTACTTCCCTGGTTACTCCACTGCCGCCAACCAAATCGTCGAGGCTCACCGCGAGGCGCAAAGGCAGGCTGGTGCTGAGATCGCACCGGACGCTCGCCGATCGCTTGACGAGTAGCTTCTGGCGATCCAAGCCCGCCTCCAGCCGGCTCACCGCATGCTCCGCCGTCTTCAGCGTGTTGGGGCGCAAGTGCTGGCCGCCCTCTGGCCCGACGAGGTGGTTCCCCGTACCCCAGTCGGACTGCCGACTAGCTGGAGGTAGCGGTTGGCCGCTTCGAGGCCTGCAAGGCTTCTGCAGCTCGGTCAGGCGCCAGGCGGGCGCTGGAGTTTGTCAAAGCTTGGTATTCCGAGCTGAGCTTGGACTAGCTGGCCACCTGGCGGCAGGAGGCCGACGAGGAGCTGGAGGCGGTGCGGCCGGATATCATCCAGCGTGCCTCGGCAATCGCCGACTACACCGACACCAGTGCCTTTGCTCCTGAGGTGGATGATGACGACATTGCTCAGCCGGAGGAATGGTTCGGGCTGAACCCAGCTGATGGTGAGATCTCGGCGGAGGAGATCGACTCCAGCGACGAGGGCGAAGAGGAGGAGGGAGAGGATGGTGAAGACGCCGTGCCAGACGGTGGAGCGACCGGCCAGCCTCAACTTGATCGTGCCTCCAGCAACGAGGCGCGTGCGAGCGCGCCGCCTGCAGCCGGCGATGATCAAGCCGAGACTCGCCAGCAGCCACTCCTCCAGCCGGCACTGCCGCCTCCACTGACCTGCCCGGCTCGCCTGTTGCACCTTTAGCCTGATCTGCCGCCTTTACTTTCCTGTTTTGTTACTCCTTGAACAATATTCTGTTAAATTTGCGCAGTTCCACCCACTGGGGGTGTATTCAAACTATGTTGAATGCCGGCCTTTCGAAGGCCTTTTGTGTAAATATAATCATGCATGTGCTTGGCTTCCGATTGTATTTGCTTTTCATCCTTTTGGCTGTTTCCTTTGCCGCCCTCCCTTGGTCGCCGCCTCCCAGCCGGACAGCTGCTCTGCAGTCTGTGGCTGGAGAAGTGCTTGGCCGTTTGGGAGGGCAAGTACTCTAGCTTTCTTAGATTGTAGCAAGGTGAATGGGAAGCCGGCCAGCCGGCTGTTCTGACAGCCGGTAGGCGGGGTGGGAGGCCGGCTTGTGTTATATAAGTTCGTTAGTCCTTAGCCGTTTTTCGTGTGGGCATCCTTTCCTGCCTTTGACTCTTGCCAGTCGGACAGTCGGTTCTTCGAGCTGCGACTTTCAACAAGAGAGGGCTTGGGTGCCGGCACACTACTTGTCTGACTGCAGGTAGAACTTTAATATAACTCAAGGCGGCAAGTCCCCGGGCCGACTGATCGAACCCGGTGCCGGACAGAAAATCAAATGTAATAATACATTCATAGGTATGACACTCGTCATACATAGATAAAAGAGGGTAGTCCCCGAGTGCACCTCGGGGGGCCCGTTGTCTTGTACTTAATACAAAAGGTAGCGTGGTACATACTGCTTTTAACTGTAAAATCTTCGAAGGAGATTGGCGTTCCATGGTCGTTCCGACTCCTTGCCGGAATCATCTCTCTTGCGTGCCTTCGGCTTCTGTGCGTCGATCAGGTAGTAGGAGTCGTTGCCTAGGGCCTTGCTGATGACGAAGGGGCCTTCCCAAGGGGCCGAGAGCTTGTGCTGGCCGGCTGTTCGCTGGATCAGCCGGAGCACAAGATCGCCTTCTTGGAAGGATCTTGGCTTGACCTTCCGGTTGTGGTAACGGCGCAAACCCTGCTGGTAGATGGCGGACCGGCTGAGTGCTAACAGCCGGCCCTCTTCCAGCAGGTCAACGCCGTCTTCTCGCGCTTCCTTGGCCTCCGCCTCCGTGTACATGGTGACCCGAGGTGAGTCGAACTCGATGTTAGTTGGGATGACAGCCTTGGCACCATATACAAGTAAGAAAGGGGTGAAGCCGGTTGACTTGTTCGGGGTAGTACGCAGACTCCAGAGGACAGCCGGCAGCTCATCGAGCCAGCAGCCGGCCGAACGCTCCAGTGGTACGACCAGTCGGGGCTTGATGCCGGAGAGGATGAGGCCGTTTGCTCGCTCGACTTGGCCGTTTGACTGCGGGTGGGCAACGGACGCTAAGTCCAGTCGGATGCCCTGTGTCGCGCAGAAACGTGCCAGTGCTCCTTTGGCAAAATTCGTGCCATTGTCGGTGATGATGCTGTGTGGTATGCCATACCGGGTGGTGATATCTGCGATGAATGTCACGGCAGTCGGCCCGTTCAGCTTCTTGATTGGCTTCGCTTCAATCCACTTGGTGAATTTGTCCACGGCGACAAGCAGATGTGTCATGCCGCCGCGCGCCGTCTTGAATGGGCCCACCATGTCCAACCCCCAGACGGCAAAGGGCCAGGTGAGGGGGATGGTCTTGAGTGCAGAAGCCGGCAGGTGTTGCTTGGAGCTGAAGACTTGGCACCCTTTGCAGCATTTGACTAATTCCTTGGCGTCTTCCAAAGCAGTCGGCCAGAAGAAACCATGGCGGAAAGCTTTGGCGACAAGTGATCTTGAGGCCGCGTGGTGGCCGCATTCGCCTTGGTGGATGTCCTTGAGGATTGCTATGCCCTTCTCTGGCTCAACGCAGCGCTGGAAGACTCCAGTGACGCTGCGCTTAACGAGTTCTCTGTTTATTATTGTGTATGCTCCGGCTCGGCGTTGAACTTGTCTTGCCGAGATCTCGTCAGTCGGCAGCTCTCTGTTTACCAGGAAGTTGAGGATGGGTTGGGCCCATGATGGAGCTGTGACTTCTTCTATCGCCAATACGGCTACTGCGACCGGGTGGGTGGGTTGGGTGGTGAAGAGTTGGAGTCGGCCACCGCCTGTTGTGTCGTTGCAGTCCCCGGGCCGACTGCTGCAGTCCCCGGCGGTTCTGAAGTCCCCGAGCCGGGTGCGACTACGGCAGTCCCCGGGCCGCCTGTCGAAGTCCCCGAGCCGCCTGCTGGGTTCCCCAAGTCGGATCCGACTGCATCAGGGGCAGGCGGTACGAAGATGGAGTCTGATTCTGGAGACGGCTTGACAGACGGTTTGAGGAGTCGTTGGAGGGAGACGCCGGTTGGTATAGCTTGTCGGGTGGAGCCGATCCGTGCCAGGGCATCTGCTTGCTCGTTGTCGGCCCGTGGTACGTGGAGGAACTCGCATCCTTCAAAGTATCTGCTGATTTGCTGAACGAGGAATCGGTAGCTCGCCATGTTTGCGTCCTTGGCGCCCCAGTCGCCGGATGATTGTTGGACTACTAGATCTGAGTCGCCATAGCACAGGATCCGGCGGATGCCGAGTTCTTTGGCTAGCCGGAGCCCGTGTATGAGCGCCTCGTACTCGGCCACATTGTTGGAGGCGGCAAAATGAATTTGCAGTGTGTATCTGAGTTTGTCGCCCTTGGGAGAGGTGAGGACGATGCCGACTCCCAAGCCGGTGCGCATCTTGGATCCATCAAAGTGCATCCGCCAATGAGTGGAGTCAGGAGCTGGCGGTAGGTACTGGGTCTCGGCCCAGTCGATAAGGAAGTCGGCTAATGCTTGGGACTTGATGGCGGTGCGAGGCTGGTAGAAGATCGTGTAAGGAGCCAGCGCAATGGCCCACTTGGCCACCCGGCCGGATGCATCCCGGCTGCCTATGATCTCGGCGAGCGGGGCAGTACATACGACCGTGATGCGATGCTCTTGAAAGTAGGGCTTCAGCTTCTGGGCAGCAAAGTATACTCCATAGCACATCTTCTGGTAGTGCGGGTAGTTTTGCTTCGAGGTGGACAGTACTTCGCTCAAATAATACACCGGCCTCTGGACTAACTGGGCCCGGCCTTCTTCTGGGCGTTGGACCACAATACTGTGCTGACCACTCGGCTAGTCGCGACAATGTAAAGGAGCATGGGCTCTTTCTCAGTCGGCGCTGCCAAGACAGGTGGCGTGGTCAGCATCTTCTTCAACTCGTGGAAAGCTTGGTCTGCTTGGTCGTTCCACTCGAAGTGGGTGGACTTCTTCATGAGTCGGTACAGGGGGAGAGCCTTCTCTCCTAGCCGGCTGATGAAGCGGTTCAGGGAGGCCAGGCACCCGGTAAACTTCTGGACGTCTCGCAGCTTGGTAGGAATCTCCATTCTCTCTATGGCCTTGATCTTCACTGGGTTGCACTCGATGCCGCGTTCGGAGACCAAGAAGCCTAGAAGCTGGCCGGCCGGTACTCCGAACACGCATTTCTCAGGGTTGAGCTTGATCTGAAACCGGCGCAAGTTGGCAAATGTTTCTCTGAGGTCTTCCAGCAGGGTGCCGCGCTTCTCCGTCTTCACCACAATATCGTCTACATAGACGTGGGCATTTCTGCCGAGTTGCTTGAGGAGGCATTTCTGCATGCAACGCTGAAAAGTGGCACCGGCATTTCTCAAGCCGAATGTCATAGTCAGGTAGCAGAAAGCTCCGAATGGTGTGATGAAGGCGGTCTTCAGGCGGTCGGCTGGATCCAACTTGATCTGATGGTAGCCTGAGTAAGCATCCAAGAAACTCAACAGCTCGCACCCGGCTGTGGAGTCTATCACTTGATCGATTCGAGGTAAGGCAAACGGATCTTTGGGGCAGGCTTTGTTGAGGCTGGTGTAATCTATACACATGCGCCATTTATTGTTTTTCTTCAACACCAGGACCGGGTTGGCAAGCCATTCTGGAAAAAACACCTCCATAATAAAGCCGGCTGCCAGAAGCCGGGCTATCTCTTCTCCTTCAATCCTTCTCTTCTCCTCCGACAGTCGGCGGAGGGGTTGTTTGACTGGTTTTGCGTCCGCTCGGACGTGTAGCTTGTGCTCGGCGAAATCCTTCGGAACACCCGGCATGTCCTTTGGGGACCATGCAAAGATGTCCCGATTCTCACGGAGGAAATCGACGAGCTCGCCTTCCTATTTGCTGTCCAGGTTTGCACCAATGACAGCAAACCTCTCCGGGTTCTCTGGGTCCAGAGGTATCTTCTTTGTTTCCTTGGCCGGCTGGAAGGAGCCTTGAGCATCATATTCCTTGGGGTCAGGGGACAGGACCGGCTGCTTGCCAGCCATGGCCACGACTCGGTCCAGCATCTTCTTTTCTTCGGCAATCACGAGGGATTCGGCCAGCCGGCTGCTGGCTGCAGCACACTCGGAGGATTTCTTGTAGTCTCCGGTTATGGTGATGATTCCCTTCGAACTAGGCATCTTCATCTTGAGGTAGGCGTAGTGGGGTACAGCCATGAACTTGGCCAAGGCAGGTCGGCCAAGCAACGCGTGGTAAGGGCTCTCTAGATCCACCACTTCAAACCAGACTACTTCTCGGCGGAAGTGATCCTTGTCTCCGAAGAGAACATCTATCTTGATCTTGCAGATTGGTGAGCAGGACAGGCCGGGTACGATGCCATGGAACACAGTCCGGCTTGGCATGAGTTGCTTCGTCTTGATGTTCATCTTCTCCATGGTGTCACGGTACAGTATGTTGATGCTGCTCCCTCCGTCACTCAGTACTCGGGAGAAACGGGCAGCTCGCCTTTCTGTCGCGAGGGTGGCGTCCAATACCAACGCATAAGAGCCGGGAGACGGCATCACCTCTGGGTGATCGGCCCGGCTCCAGCTGATAGGCTTCTCAGACCAATGCATAAACTTTGGGTTGTTGGAGGCAACTGCGTTGACTTCTTGCTGTTGTCGGCGCCGACTGCGTCTGTCTTCAGCTTGGCTTGTGAAGACGACGTAGGCGGCATGCTCATTCGGGAACTCGTCTTGAATGGCTCCGACTGCTGGTCGAGCAGCCGGTTGCTGAGGGGCTGGAGGCGGCTGGCCAGCAGGTGGAGGCGGCACCAGTCCCTCGCCTTTGGAGATTCGCGTGAGCCAATGACACTTCCGAGTCGTATGGTTGGACGGCTTCGCGCCGCTGTGGAACTTGCAGGGGGCATCAAGGGTTTGCTCGTAGGAGAAAGCCGACTGCCAAGCCGGCCTGCCCCCCTTCTGCTTCTTGGGCACGGGCCGCTCTTCAGGTTGTTCGTCTTCGACTGTGGCTACTTGCCGACTGCTGGAAGGCGGCATAGGGGCCTTGCGCTTGTGGTCGTTCGGGTGCGGGCGTCGATTGGAATCACCGGCCGGCGTCTTCGGAGCCGGAACGGGCACCTTTCCAGAGGCATCCACTCGAAGCTCTTTCTTCATTGAAGAGTCGGCCGTGGCGTACTTGTCTGCTATGATCAGTAGCTCGTCGAGGGTAATTGGCTCGTCGCAGAGGAGTCGGTGCTTGAGGAGGGTGCCCTCTCGGCACCCGGCGGTGAAGTACTCTATGGCCTGAACCTCGTGCACCCCTTCGCAGGAGTTGCGGAGCTCGGCCCAACGCGTGAGGTAGTCGCGAGTTGATTCGCTGGGCCCTTGCACGCACAAGGAGAGCTGGCGGGGCTTGGGAGGCCGCTTGTATGTGCTGGTGAAGTTGCGGATGAAGACTTCCGTGAAGTCTAGCCAGCTGTTGACGCTGTAGGGCTTGAGGTTGTTCAACCAGGTGCGCGCCGTGCCTTGAAGCATGAGCGGGACGTACTTCACGGCAACGCGCCTGTTGCCGTTTGTTATGTTGACTGCAGTGGAGTAGTCGATCAACCAGTCTTCCGGCTTCACGGAGCCGTTGTATTTTGGCGTGTCTCTTGGGAGTGAGAACCCTTTGGGGAAGGGCTCTTCGCGGATGCAGGGGCCAAAGCAAGGCGGTCCGACATCATCTTCTTCTTCTAGCACCAGGGATCGCGCTAGGCGGTCGATCCGATGGCGGGCATCATTCTCGCCGACTCCTTCGCGGTGGCCTAGTCGGTCGCCGAGAGTCGGATGCATGACAGGCGGAGGGGTGGGATATCTCTCCCCACGAGGCGGGGGAGGAGGCGGATTGCCTTGTCGTTGTACAGCTTGGGGGCGGCCTTCTGCGTCGCGCTCAATGGTGAGCCGAGTCCGACTGCAGCTAGCAGCCGGCCCCTTGTCTTTTCTTGCGCGGGCCCCGCTTGCAGTCGGCGTCCGAGATGTCGCGCCATGCTCTCGGCGTGGGGGAGTACTTTCAGCGCGGGCGCCGGCTTCATGCCGCTCTGCGGCCGCGTCGATCAGCTGCTGGATGCGTCTAGTCATGTAGGGGAGCTCGTCGGCCCCCAGCCCGTTCAGCTCGTCTACGGCCGCCTGAGCGGCACGCAGGTTCTCGAGTGGCGTGGCATAGACTGGGCGGTCTGCTCCCAGCATGCTGGCGATGGCCGCGCCGCGCTTCTTGATGATGCCGGCTCGGCTCGGCCCGCCAGGAGGCGGCGTGCCGAAGGCGGCGCGGTCGACTTCGCGCTAGTGAGCCTTAGTGAGGCGTCTCATGGATGCTATCTTCTGGCCTTCCGCGACGAGGGCGAGGCGGCGTGCCTCCAGTGTCTCGGTGTCGGCGTCGGCCGGGATGGGGACGGACAAGTTGTGCAGCGCCGCTTGTAGGGCGTCGTGGACGTTCTCGCCTGAGACGGCGCCGTGGCTGATGACCAGCACCTCGGTGACAACGCTGCTGCCACTGTCGGCTCGAGGAAGAGGGTCGTCGATGATCACCACGTTGGTGGGGAAGGCGTCAAGCGATGCCGTGTAGGAGTTGACCAGCATCGGGTCGGTAGAGCTGACCGACTCCAAGTCCACGGCAAGCTCGCTGGAGACGTGAAGCTGGTCGAGGAGGCTGACGAGGCGGCTCTCGGGGCAGTCTGTGCCCGCGTCGGACGCAGGCTCGTCGGAGATGCGAGCCTCGTCAAGAAGATCGGCGAGGCAGCTCACCGCGCAGGCGTCATCGACGCCTTGCAGCGCGTCGGGGCAAGCGCCATCGGGCGTGCCGGGCTGGCTATGCTCGCTGGGAAGGAAAAGGGTTCCCGTCCAGAACAGGTCTCCGGACGACGGTGCACCTGGCCCCACGGTGGGTGCCAAATTTCGGGTGGTAGGTGCGACATATGCCAACGGGTGGCTTATCATTGTGGGAGCCAGTAAGACATCGCCGGTGCCTGGAAACGGGACGAGGCGAAGACATGCACGCCGACGAATCTTACCCATGTTCGGGGCTGTCCGTGGAGATAACACCCCTAATCCTGATCTGCGGGGTCTCCGCATGATCACTAGATCAACACAAGTAGCTACAAGTGGCTCCTTGAGCTGTTTGGCTAGAGGAGGAAGAAGGGCAAGGCTAGCTCTCCTCTTCTCTCTACATGGTGTGTCAAAAACTCTACGATCAACCCTTTGCATGGGTGCCCCGGGGGGTTTATATAGGCCTACCCCCCAGGGGTACAATGGTAATCCGGCTGGACGCGGGTCCTAACCGTCAGTGTCTGTATTCGCCGGCTTCTCCGCCGACCGCTGGGGCCCGCCGACTGGTGGGTCCCGCCGGCTGCCGGCCTCCTGGCCGACAGGTCGGCCCCACCGCCTGGGGGTCTTGTCGGAGGCTGGTTACTGTAGCCTCGCCCCTGATGACGAGGGCTTCGTCGAGGTCAGCATGGCTAAAGTGCCGCCGCCTGGCGGGCTTTCACTGTAGCCTTACCTCGTCTTGTCTCCTTAATGATGCACATACTTCGAGGGAGGGAGGTGGCCGGCTATTGGGAGCCCGCTACGCCCCAGGCCGACTGGGGGAGGCTTGACCGCCTTCGAGCATCTCTCTGACTGAAGGGGACCGCCGCCCGCGGGCCGTACTGGCGCCTGTCGTGGGTGGCGTCATGGTCAACATGGCAACAGTGCCACGCCGGACGGGGATGGCCGACCCGTATGGCGCACTGTGGCCACACGTGCTCCGGGATTCGGGGGTGGCAGGCTCTACTGTAGCCACGCCCTGTCTCATCACCATTATGTGGGCGCGACCCTTGAGGGTGCAGTCTCAGCCGGCTCCTTGGAGTCGGTCTTCTTGTGGCCGGCTTCTGGGAGTCGGTCCCCTTGGGGCCGGCTTCCTGGAGTCGGCCATCTTGTGGTTATCTTCGGGAAGGTTTTTGAGGCCGGGTCGCCTTCCGGTAGTCGGCCTGCGAGATAGTCGACCAGGAGAAGGCGGCCCTGTGCTTTGGATGCTTGAAGGCTCGATCGGCTTGATAATTTCTTGAAGTGCCAGGGGGAGTCGGTTAGGCTAAACGTGGACATTTACTCCGACACCCCTCTTGTCTCTTCCTCTAATGACACAAAATTAGATTTGGGGGGAGGGGGCTAATAGTTTCTTATATATTTTTTATGTACGATTCTGGGTTCTCTTGACCTACAATAGTCCCTTCATCATGTTCAAGTTGAATAATTTTCTTCTTCCTATTCTTTCCATTCACAATTGATGGGGAACATAGCATGCAATTTCAAAAAAATTCCTACGATCACGCAAGATCTATCTAGGAGATGCATAGCAACGAGAGGTGGAGAGTGTGTCCACGTACCCTCGTAGACCAAAAGCGGAAGCAGTAGTTTAACGCGGTTGATGTAGTCGAACGTCTTCATGATCCAACCGATCAAGCGCCGAACGTACGACACCTCCGAGTTCTGCACACGTTCAGTTCGATGACGTCCCTCAAACTCTTGATCCAGTAGAGGGTCGAGGGAGAATTTCGTCAGCACGACGGTGTGTTGACGGTGATGGTGATGTGATCCGCGCAGGGCTTCGCCTAAGCACTACGTGAATATGACCGGAGGAGTAAACGGTGGAGGGAGACGCCGCACACGGCTTGGAATAATTGGTGTGTCTCCAAGGGGTGCCCTGTCCACGTATATAAAGGAGGGAGAGGAGGAGGCCGGCCACCAGGGGCGCACCAAGGAGAGGGGTGTCCTACTAGGACTCCAGTCCTAGTAGGATTCGCCCCCCTTTTTTTCCTTCTCATGGAGGGGGAAAGAGGGAAGGGAGAGGGAAGAGGAGAAGGAAAGGGGGGCGCGACCACCCCTTGTGGGCTGCCTCCCCTCTCCCCTATGGCCCATGAGGCCCATTACTTTCCCCGGGGGGGGGGGGGGGTTCCGGTAACCTCCCGATACTCCAAAAAATACCCGAAACATTCAGGAACTATTACGATGTCCGAATACCATCGTCAAATATATCAATCTTTACCTCTTGACCATTTCGAGACTCCTCGCCATGTCCGTGATCTCATCTGGGACTCCAAACAATCTTTGTCATCGGTATGTTACTTGCCCGAGATTCGATCGTCGGTATCCTCATACCTTGTTCAATCTCGTTACCAGCAAGTCTCTTTACACATTCCATAATGCACCATCCCGTAACTAACTCATTAGTCACATTGCTTGCAAGGCTTATTATGATGTGCATTACCGGGAGGGCCCAGAGATACCTCTCGGATACTCGGAGTGACAAATCCTAATATTGATCTATGCCAACCCAACAAACACCTTCGGAGATACCTGTAGAGAATCTTTATAATCACCCAGTTACGTTGTGACGTTTGATAACACACAAGGCATTCCTCCGGTATCTGGGAGTTGCATAATCTCATAGTCAAAGGAATATGTATTTGACATGAAGAAAGCAATATCAATAAAACTTAACGATCATTATGCTAAGCTAACAGATGGGTCTTGTCCATCACATCATTCTCCTAATGATCTGATCCCGTTCATCAAATGACAACACATGTCTATGGTTAGGAAACTTAACCATCTTTGATTAACGAGCTAGTCTAGTAGAGGCTCACTAGGGAAACTGTTTTGTCTATGTATCCACACATGTATCAAGTTTCCGGTTAATACAATTCTAGCATGAATAATAGATATTTATCATCATATAAGTAAATATAAATAACAACTTTATTATTCCCTCTAGGGCATATTTCCTTCAGTCTCCCACTTGCACTAGAGTCAATAATCTAGTTCACATCGCAATGTGATTTAACACCAATAGTTCACATCACCACGTGATTAACACCCATAGTTCACATCGCCATGTGACCAACACCCAAAGGGTTTACTAGAGTCAATAATCTAGTTCACATCACCATGTGAGTAACACCCAAAGAGTACTAAGGTGTGATCATGGTTTGCTTGTGAGAGAAGTTTAGTCAACGGGTCTGCCACATTCAGAGATGTATGTATTTTGCAAATTTCTATGTCTAAAATGCTCTGCATGGAGGTACTCTAGCTAATTGATCCCACTTTCAGTATGTATCTAGATTGAGACTCAGAGTCATCCAGATCGGTGTTAAATCTTGCATCGACGTAACTCTTTACAATGAACTCTTTATCACCTCCGTAACCGAGAAATATTTCCTTAGTCCTCTAAGGATAATTTTGACCACTGTCCAGTGATCTACTCTTGGATCACTATTGTACCCCTTTGCCAAACTCATGGCAAGGTACACAATAGGTCTGGTATACAGCACGATATACTTTACAGAACCTATGGCTGAGGCATAGGGAATGACTTTCATTCTCTCTCTATCTTCTGCCATGGTCGGGTTTTGAGTCTTACTCAACTTCATACCTTACAACTCAGGCAAGAACTCCTTCTTTGACTGATCCATTTTGAACTCCTTCAAAATCTTATCAAGGTATGTACTCATCGAAAGTCTTATCAAGCATCTTGATCTATCTTTATAAATGTTGATGCCCAATATGTAAGTAGCTTCACCGAGGTCTTTCTTAGAAAAACTCCTTTTAAACACTCCTTTATGCTTTCCAGAAAAATTCTACATCATTTCCGATCAACAATATGTAATTCACATATACTTATCAGAAAGGCTGTAGTGCTCCCACTCACTTTCTTGTAAATACAGGCTTCACCGCAAGTCTGCATAAAACTATATGCTTTGATCAACTCATCAAAGCATATATTCCAACTCCGAGATGCTTGCACCAGTCCATAGATGCTCCCACTCACTGTGTTAGCACCTTTAGGATTGAGAAAACCTTCTGGTTGCATCATATATAACTCTAATTTAATAAATCCATTAAGGAATGCAGTTTTGACATCGATTTGCCAGATTTCATAAAATGCGGCAATTGCTAACATGATTCAGACAGACTTTAAGCATCGATACGAGTGAGAAAATCTCATCATAGTCAACACCTTGAACTTGTCGAAAACATTTTGCGACAATTCGAGCTTTGTAGATAGTAACACTACTATGAGCCCCCGTCTTCCTCTTGAAGATCCATTTATTCTCAATGGCTCACCGATCATCGGGCAAGTCAATCAAAGTCCATGCTTTGTTTTCATACATGGATCCTATCTCAGATTTCATGGCCTCAAGCCATTTATCGGAATCTGGGCTCATCATCGCTTCCTCATAGTTCCTAGGTTCGTCATGGTCTAGTAACATGACTTCCAGAACAGGATTACCGTACCACTCTGGTGCGGAACGTGCTTTGGTTGACCTACGAGGTTCGGTAGTAACTTGATCTAAAGTTTCCTAATCATTATCATTAGCTTCCTCTCTAGTTGGTGTAGGCATCACGGGAACAATTTTCTGTGATGAGCTACTTTCCAATTAGAGAGAAGGTACAATTACCTCATCAAGTTCCACTTTCCTTCCACTCACTTCTTTCGAGAGATACTCCTTCTATAGAAAGGATCCATTCTTAGCAACAAAGATCTTGCCTTCGGATCTGTGATAGAAGGTGTACCCAGCAATTTCTTTTGGGTAACCTACGAAGACGCACTTCTCCGATATGGGTTTGAGCTTATCAGGCTGAAGCTTTTTCACATAAGCATCGCAACCCCAAACTTTAAGAAACGGTAGCGGTTTGTTGCCAAAGCACAGTTCATACGGTGTCGTCTCAACGGATTTAGACGGTGCCCTATTTAACGTGAATGCAGCTGTCTCTAATGCATAACCCCAAAACGATAGTGGTAAATCGGTAAGAGACATCATAGATCGCACCATATCTAATAAAGTACGGTTACAACATTCGGACACACCATTACACTGTGGTGTTCTAGGTGGCGTGAGTTGTGAAACTACTACACATTGTTTTAAATAAAGGCCAAACTCATAACTCAAATATTCGCCTCCGCGATCAGATCGTAGAAACTTTATTTTCTTGCTACGATGATTCTCCACTACGCTCTGAAATTCTTTGAACTTTTCAAATGTTTTAGACTTGTGTTTCATCAAATAGATATACCTATATCTGCCCAAATCATCTATGAAGGTCAGAAAATAACGATGCCCGCCGCGAGCCTCAACACTCATCGAACCGCATACATCGGTATGTATTGTTTCCAATAAGTCAGTGGCTCGCTCCATTGTTCCGGAGAACGGAGTTTTAGTCATCTTGCCCATGAGGCTTGGTTTGCAAGTATCAAATGATTCATAATCAAGTGATTCCAAAAATCCATCCGTATGGGGTTTCTTCATGCGCTTTACAGCAACATGACCTAAACGGCAGTGCCACAAATATGTTGCAATATCATTATCAAAGTTGCATCTTTTGGCATCAATATTATGACTATGTGTATCCCTACGATTGAGATTCAATAAACCATTTACATTGGGTGTGTGACCATAGAAGGTTTTATTCCTGTAAACAGAACAACAATTATTCTCTAATTTAAATGAATAACCGTATCACAATAAAGATGATCCCATCATATTCATGCTCAACGCAAACAACAAATAACATTTATTTTGGTCCAACACTAATCTCGAAGGTAGAGGGAGTGTGCGATGGTGATCTTATCAGCCTTGGAATCACTTCCAACACAAATCGTCACCTCACCCTTAAGTAGTTTATGTTCATTTTGCAATTCCTGTTTCGAGTTACTAATCTTAGCAACTGAACCGGTATCAAATACCATGGGGTTACTATGAACACTAGTAAAGTACACATCAATAACATGTATATCAAATATACCTTTGTTCACTTTGGCATCCTTCTTATCCGCCAAGTATTTGGGGTAGTTCCGCTTCTAGTGACCATTCCCTTTGCAGTAGAAGCACTTAGTTTCAGGCTTATTTATAGCTTTGGGTTTCTTCACGGGAGTGGCAACTTACTTGCCATTCTTTCTTGAAGTTCCCTTTCTTTTCCTTTGCCCCTTTTCTTGAAACTAGTGGTCTTGTTAACCATCAACACTTGATGCTCTTTCTTGATTTCTACCTTCGCCGATTTAGCGCCGCGAAGAGCTCGAGAATCGTTTTCGTCATCCCTTGCATATTATAGTTCATCACGAAGTTCCAGTAACCTGGTGATAGTGACTAGAGAACCCTGTCAATCACTATCTTATCTGGAAGATTAACTCCCACTTGGTTCAAGCGATTGTAGTACTTAGACATTCTGAGCATATGCTCACTGATTGAGCTATTCTCCTCCATCTTGTAGGCAAAGTACTTGTGAGAGGTCTCATACCTCTTGACTCGGTCATGAGTCTGAAATACCAATTTCAGCTCTTGGAACATCTTATATGCTCCATGGCGTTCAAAACATTTTCGAAGTACCAGTTCTAAGCCGTAAAGCATGGTGCACTAAACTATCAAGTAATCATCATACCGAGCTTGCCAAACGTTCATAACATCTGCATCTGCTCCTGCAATAGGTCCGTCACCTAGCGGTGCATTAAGGACATAATTCTTCTGTGCAACAATGAGGATAATTCTCAGATCACGGACCCAGTCTACATCATTGCTACCATCATCTTTCAGTTTATTTTTCTCTAGGAACATATAAAAAATAAACAGGGAGCTACATCGCAAGCTATTGATCAACAACATAGATATGCAAATACTATCAGGACTAAGTTCATGATAAATTAAGTTCAATTAATCTTATTACTTAAGAACTCCCACTTAGATAGACATCCCTCAAGTCATCTAAATGATACGTGATCCAAATCAACTAAACCATGTCCAATCATCATGTGAGATGGAGTAGTCATCAATGGTGAACATCTCTATGTTGATCATATCTACTATATGATTCACGTTCGACCTTTCGGTCTCTAGTGTTCCGAGGCCATGTTTGTACATGCTAGGCTCGTCAAGTTTAACCCGAGTATTCCACATGTGCAAAACTATCTTGCACCCATTGTATGTGAACGTAGAGCCTATTGAGGGAGTCCTGGATTCAGGGGTCCTCAGGTGTCCAGTCCAGGAGTATGGGCCAGGTTGGATAGGCCATACAAGATCAAGCTGAAGACCATCCAACGTGTCCGGGTGGGACTTCTCCATACGTGAACGGCGAGATTAGAGTCCGGGTGTATCATTTCCATCCCTGATGAACCGACCTTGTACAAACCCTAGGCCCCTCCGATGTGTATATAAACTGGAGGGGTTAGTCTGTAGAGGCTATCCTCATTACCATCATGAGAATATTCATAGGCTAGACATCTAGGGTTTAGCCGCCAAGATCTTGAGGTAGATCAACTCTTGTAATCGCTATACTCTTTGAATATAAGCAAGCAGGAGTAGGGTTTTACCTCCTTTAAGAGGGCCCAAACCTGGATAAACATTGTATCCCTTGGTCCCCTTTTACCATCGATCCCTAGACACACAGCTTGGGCCCTGTCGGTGTCAAAATCGGCGGATCTCGGGTAGGGGGGTTCCGAACTGTGCGTCTAGGATCGATGGTAATAGGAGACGGGGGACACGATGTTTACCCAGGTTCGGGCCCTCTCTATGGAGGTAATACCCTACTTCCTGCTTGATTGATCTTGATGAATATGAGTATTACAAGAGTTGATCTACCACGAGATCGTAATGGCTAAACCCTAGAAGTCTAGCATGTATGACTATGGCAATGAATCTATCCTTTCCGGACTACCCCCTCCGGTTTATATAGGCACCGGGGGAATCGAGGGTTTACATAGAGTCGGTTACATCAGAAGGAATCTTCATAATTGTCGGAGTAATTGGCCACGGGTATCCCGAAGACAGCAAGACAATATTTCAAGATATCGGGGCTAGCAACCCCTAAGTCCGACTGCCCGGCTGCTCCTGTCGGCTCCCCGTCCGACTGCTCTGCCTGGCCGGCCGCCGGCTGTCGACTGCACCAACTAGCCGGCTGCCGGCTTCAGCCCGACTCGACATCGACAAGACACCGACGAGACGGTCGTACCCGAGCACTATTCACGTGTCACCCCAGCCATCATGTATAGTGTCACTTGTCCCCTGGCACTATTTATGAAGTGACCCAGGGGACAAGCATGACATGCACCATGCCTTGCTCCCATACCACCACATAGCTTAGATAGTAAGCTAGCTCCACACTATATATAGCCATCCATCCATCCATCCAAGAGGATGGACTCACTCTCACACTCACGCATGAGCACCCACATGCTACGGCCATGAGCATGGCCGGCCACTAGCATACCACATACGATGCATATACAGATCAGATGCCTATGGCACTGACCTCAGATACAGCTCCAGGAGCATCCTGTACCAGATATACTACAGATACTCAGACATGCAGGAGTAGGGGTGTTATCTCTCCGAAGAGCCCCGAACCTGGGTAAACTAGCACGTGCTACTCGCATACCCGCTCCCGGGCCTATCAGCAGCAGTCTTACCCTCACACTAAGCCCTTGTGGCATCTGTCGCCTCACACCCCCCCGTGAGAATACCATGACAGTTGGCGCCCACCGTGGTGTGGTACTACTACTATGCTACCACGCTGCTGCCGGTTTCGCAGTCCGGGCGGGACCATCTTCGCCATCACCACCGCGGCGTCACGCCGTCCCTCCGATATCGGTCGAGGGCTCGATATCGACACACCCTCGGAATGGCCGCGAGGGGCGGCGCGTCCTCGCCGTAGGCCTCGTCTTCGCCATCACCACCGCGGCGTCGCGCCGTCCCTCTTATAGCGGTCGAGGGCTCGATATCGACACACCCTCGGAATGGCCGCGAGGGGCGGCGCGTCCTCGCCGTAGGCCTCGTCTTCGCCATCACCACCGCGGCATCGCGCCGTCTCTCCGGTAGCGCTCGGGGGCTCGACTTCGACCCACCCCCAGATCGGCCGCGCGGGACGGCGCGTCCTCGCCGTCGGCCTCGCCTTCATCACCACCATCGCGGCGTCGACTGCGTCGCCGCCGTCCCGGCCTCCCATGCGCCCCGCGCCTCGTCTCGCTCCGGCGTGTGCGTCGGCACCTCCCCGCGCCGGATGACGCCCCAGCCGTGCGCCCGTGATGCCCCGTCGCCCGCGTCCGCGCGTTTCCGCTGGCGCCCTGCGTGTCCGTGCACTGTGGAGTGGCTGCTACTCTGCCCGCGTCCATACGTCCGTACGTTCGCCGCTGCTCCGCCCGTGTCCGCGTGCCGCCAAGCAGCCGCGGCTGTGCCCGGTGCCGCACGTTTGCTGCTTCTCTGCGCAGGCTCGCGCTCGCTTAGCTTCCACACATAAACCATACCATGCCCAGATAATAGTCACACACTACCCATACACCATTCGTATATTGGTTGGACACCGCCCAGACATAAGCCAGACACAAATCATACTCCGGCCAGACACAAGACGGACATCGCCTGTACTCTGGCCAGGTAATGCCCGTACGTTAGCTCGTCTTCACCCTGCGCCACTCCAACGTCGCCGGCCTCTGCGGGTTCCCTGCCCGAGCCGCTCGCGAACGCCTTCGTCTCTCCCTGCTGCCACTGCGCCATGGACGCGACTACCTCCAGCAGCACACAATCTCGTTTCAACTCCGCCGCTGACCTGCGCTGTTCAAAGGCATCGCCGGCCGCCTCCGCTTTGGCCTGCAACCGGCTTCGCGTCGCCGACATCGGAGCCAGCTCGGCCGCCTCCCGCTGTCACCAGCGCTCCGCCCAGCAAGGGTTCCTCCTCCTTGAATGCTGCTGCACTGCTCCGCTCCATTCCGCCTGCTCAGCGCCTCCGCCTCGCGCCAGTTTCCGCGACGCCGCCTGCTCAGCGTTTCCGCCCCGCGCCGGCTCCCGCGACGCCGCCTGCCGCGGGCCGGATGCCGGCTACGCCGCGCCGACTGCTCCTCCGGCGTCCTCGTCCTGGCCTCGGCCGGCTCCCGCGTCGCCGCCTACCGCGGGCCGGATGCCGGCTGCGCCGCGCCGACTGCTCCTCCTGCGTCCGCCTGCTGGCCCCGGCCGGCTCCCGCGTCGCCGCATGCCGCAGGCCGGATGCCGGCTGAGCCATGCCGACTGCTCCTCCTGCGTCCGCATGCTGGCCCCGGCCGGCTCCCGCGTCGCCGCCTGCACCGGGCCGGACGCCGGCTGCGCCGCGCCGACTGCACCTCCTGCATCCGCCTGCATCCGCCTGCTGGCTCCGGCCGTCTCCGGGTCCCCGCCGGGTCGCCTCCTGCCCACCCTCACGTCGGCCTCTCCACCTCCTGCGCCGGCTCCGGTGGCCGCCCCGTCCCTCAACCCGGCCGCCGGCTTCCCAGGCCGGCTCGACCAACCGCCGGCTCCCCCTCGACCTGGCCCACCGGCTCTGCCTGCGCCGGCTACTGCCGTGTCCGCGCCCGCCGGCTCCGCGCAACCCGGCCGCGTGCCGGTTTCGCGCGACTCGGCGCCGTCCGTCGTCCCCGGCGGCCTCCCACGCTGGTTGGCTCGCGCCCGCACGGCCGGCTCCACTCGCCACCCGGCCGGCTCCGCCGCTTGCCGGCCCCGCCCGGCGACCCGGCCGCTTTCCGGCCCCGCCCGCATCCCGGCTAGCCGGCTCCGCCCGCATCCCGGCCTCCCGCATATCGGCTGGCCGCGCCCGTGCGGGCTGCGCCCTGCAAGCTCCTCTGCCGGCTGGAGCAAAAGAGAAAGAAGAAATAGGGGCCGGCTGCCCAGTGGCCGACTGGAAAAGAGTGGCCGGGAGCTTGAAAAAAAAAGGGGGACGTGCGTCCGGCTGCACACAGCCAGCTCACAAGAAAAAGAAGCGTCCGGCTACCAACAGCCAATGAAAAAGAGATGTGCGTCCGGCTGGCCACAGCCGGACAAAGAGAAGAAAAGAAAAAAGCGTCCGTCTGTCCGTCCACCTGCTTCGCCACTCGGACGGCTAGACGCGACCCGGCCTGCCTGCCCGCTTCAATGTCTGGCCGGCAAGAGCGCCGGCACGGCTGCCTGTTCGCCTTGACGCCTGGACGATCAAGCCTCGGCCCGAATCTCGGGGGCTACACACATCGGGTGCGCTGACGCGCCCCCGTGAAGAAAGAGAAGACAAAGTAGTTGCCGGGAGATCCGGCCCGACTGCTCAGCAGTCGGCCCGATTCTCTGGGGCTACACCCAGCGGGTGCGCTGAAGCGCCCCCGCGAGGAAGAAGACAAAGTAGTCGCCGGGAGATCCGGCCCGACTGCTCAGCAGTCGGCCTGAATCTCGGGGGCTACACCCAGCGGGTGCGCTGACGCGCCCCCGCGAGGAAGAAGACAAAGTAGTTGCCGGAAGATCCGGCCCGACTGCTCAGCAGTCGGCCCGAATCTCGGGGGCTACACCCAGCGGGTGCGCTGACGCGCCCCCGCGAGGAAGAAGACAAAGTAGTCGCCGGGAGATCCGGCCCGACTGCTCAGCAGTCGGCCCGAATCTCGGGGGCTACACCCAGCGGGTGCGCTGACGCGCCCCCGCGAGGAAGAAGACAAAGTAGTCGCCCGGAGATCCGGCCCGACTGCTCAGCAGTCGGCCCGAATCTCGGGGGCTACACCCAGCGGGTGCGCTGGCGCGCCCCCGCGAGGAAGAAGACAAAGTAGTTGCCAGGAGATCCGGCCCGACTGCTCAGCAGTTGGCCCGAATCTCAGGGGCTACACCCAGCGGGTGCGCTGCCGCGCCTCCGCGAGGAAAGAAGATAAAGTAGCTGCCGGAAGATCCGGCCCGACTGCTCAACAGTCGGCCCGAATCTCGGGGGCTACACCCAGTGGGTGCGCTGGCGCGCCTCCACGGAATATTGCAGACAAGAGAAGAGTTTTGTCCGGCTGCCAGCAGGCGGCAGAAGAAAAAAAGGGCGCTGCAAGACGCCTCGCCGCCTGGCCGGTCGAGCCTGACCGGCCGGGAACCCCCTTCGAGCACCCGGGGGCTCGAAGGCAACACCCAGCGGGTGCGCCGGTGCGCTCCGCGAGCGCCGAGCCGCGCCGGCTGTCTTCGGCAAACTCCGCCTCGGCTACATGAAAACCAATGTGAGCTCCTCACCCGCATATTTTTTCACCACGAGAGCACGGATAACCACGAGCGATGCTCGGGGGCTATCTCCGCATTTCCCTATAGTTACATCACTGTTTGCCTCGGCGCCAGCTAGAGTTGGCCCGGGGGCTGGCCGCTTGGCCTGAGACGTTTGTTCCCGCAGACGGCTTAGTAGCGTGCGTGGTACCAAAGGCCCAATCTTAGTCACAGACCGCAGAGCGGCTGTCCGGCTAGCAAGAGTGAACGCTGGAGGCCACCCACGCGAAAAACGTCCGGAAAGAAAAACGGTTCGGGCGACCCGGCCGTTTTCTTTATGAGTATTTGCTCGGTTAAACTCGCTCCCAGAGTATGAGTATTGTACACTCCACTCCGTGGCCCACTCTCAGCCACAGACCGCAGAGCGGCTGTCCGGCAAGCGAGAGCAAGCCAAAGAGTGGAGGGAACATGAAAAAGATTGAAGGGGGCTCGGACGAAACCGAGTCGGCACCCTCTACATAAAACTTGCAACGCTAAAAACAATCATTTGGTATATCTACGTGGACTAACTTTGACTTTTGCATGATCATTTCCATGAACACCCGCCAAAAAACCTCCGCCCAACTTTGCCAAATTGCCCGGAGGCTTGGGGGCTACTGTCGGAGTAATTGGCCATGGGTATCCCGAAGACGGCAAGACAATATTTCAAGACATCGGGGCTAGCAAAGCCCCTCAGTCCGACTGCCCGGCTGCTCCTGCCGGCTCCCCGTCCGACTGCTCTGCCTGGCCGGCCGCCGGCTATCGACTGCACCAACTAGCCGGCTGCCGGCTTCAGCCCGACTCGACATCGACAAGACACCGACGAGACGGTCGTACCCGAGCACTATTCACGTGTCACCCCAGCCATCATGTATAGTGTCACTTGTCCCCTGGCACTATTTATGAAGTGACCCAGGGGACAAGCATGGCATGCACCATGCCTTGCTCCCATACCACCACATAGCTTAGATAGTAAGCTAGCTCCACACTATATATAGCCATCCATCCATCCATCCAAGAGGATGGACTCACTCTCACACTCACGCATGAGCACCCACATGCTACGGCCATGAGCATGGCCGGCCACTAGCATACCACATACGATGCATATACAGATCAGATGCCTATGGCACTGACCTCAGATACAGCTCCAGGAGCATCCTGTACCAGATATACTACAGATACTCAGACATGCAGGAGTAGGGGTGTTATCTCTCCGGAGAGCCCCGAACCTGGGTAAACTAGCACGTGCTACTCGCATACCCGCTCCCGGGCCTATCAGCAGCAGTCTTACCCTCACACTAAGCCCTTGTGGCATCTGTCGCCTCACACCCCCCCGTGAGAATACCATGACAGTTGGCGCCCACCGTGGTGTGGTACTACTACTATGCTACCACGCTGCTGCCGGTTTCGCAGTCCGGGCGGGACCATCTTCGCCATCACCACCGCGGCGTCACGCCGTCCCTCCGATATCGGTCGAGGGCTCGATATCGACACACCCTCGGAATGGCCGCGAGGGGCGGCGCGTCCTCGCCGTAGGCCTCGTCTTCGCCATCACCACCGCGGCGTCGCGCCGTCCCTCTTATAGCGGTCGAGGGCTCGATATCGACACACCCTCGAAATGGCCGCGAGGGGCGGCGCGTCCTCGCCGTAGGCCTCGTCTTCGCCATCACCACCGCGGCATCGCGCCGTCTCTCCGGTAGCGCTCGGGGGCTCGACTTCGACCCACCCCCGGAGCGGCCGCGCGGGACGGCGCGTCCTCGCTGTCGGCCTCGCCTTCATCACCACCACCGCGGCGTCGACTGCGTCGCTGCCGTCCTGGCCTCCCATGCGCCCCGCGCCTCGTCTCGCTCCGGCGTGTGCGTCGGCACCTCCCCGCACCGGATGACGCCCCAGCCGTGCGCCCGTGACGCCCCGTCGCCCGCGTCCGCGCGTTTCCTCTGGCGCCCTGCGTGTCCGTGCACTGCGGAGTGGCTGCTACTCTGCCCGCGTCCGTACGTCCGTACGTTCGCCGCTGCTCCGCCCGTGTCCGCGTGCCGCCAAGCAGCCGCGGCTATGCCCGGTGCCGCACGTTTGCTGCTTCTCTGCGCAGGCTCGTGCTCGCTTAGCTTCCACGCATAAACCATACCATGCCCAGATAATAGTCACACACTACCCATACACCATTCGTATATTGGTTGGACACCGCCCAGACATAAGCCAGACACAAATCATACTCCGGCCAAGCCCCAATCATGTCCGGATCCAGCCATCAAGGCCGGTGGGTAGCTTCTTCTGTCTCGGAGGGAGATATTGCCAAGCTTCGGGCGGCGAGGTACCTGACCGCAGAAATCCATCATCGGCTTCCTGCCGAGGGGCAGGTTATTCCCACCCCCAGATCCAGCAAGAGGGTCGTGTTTGTATCCCACTTCCTCTGTGGGTTAGGGTTTCCACTTAACCCCTTTGTCCGAGGGCTCATGTTCTATTACGGGCTAGATTTTCACGATCTGGCCCCAGACTCTATTCTTCTTATCTCGGCGTTTATCGTCATGTGCGAAGCCTTCCTCCGAACTCCTGTGCATTTCGGTTTGTGGCTCAAGACTTTTGATGTGAAGCCGCAAGCGATAGAAGGGGAGCAAGCTGAGTGCGGTGGCGCTGCAGTGAGCAAGCTTGCTAGCGCTGTTTGGCTGAAAGGATCCTTCGCCAAATCTTCCGATTTATGGCAGCAGGGGTGGATCGATATCACCGAGCCCCGTGGCTCCAAGTGGGCAGCTGCGCCTGCCTTTCGATCCAGCCCCCCAATTCCGCTTGCATCGTGGATTAACAAGGGGCTGGATTGGGGATCAACGAATGATGTGCGAACTCTGCAAAGTCGCATCCGAAGCCTCATTGAGAGGGACATCAACATAGCCAACGTCGTTCAAGTAATGCTAGTTCGTCGGACCCTGTCGTGCCAGCGACGGCCTCTCCGCCTATGGGAGTTCAATCCAGAAGGGCCGCGGACTCTTCAGCACTTCTTCAGCACAATGCATGAAGGAATGTGGAGATTATTCTTCGGGAAACGAAGGCATTGGTCGGACACCACCGAAGATGTTGGCCTAGACTGTAACCATCCGGATACCCCGGTAAGTACCTGTTTACCGAATACCTTATAGTCAGATACCCAGTCGCAAGATACCAACAGTATCATCCTTTTTCAGGGCTGGATAAACAAGGTGGAACGGATTAGGCGTCCGGCTCCCCTTCCCGAAACTCAACTACTCCTGTGTTAACCAGGATGCTGGCCTCGGCGCCATACCAGGCACCAGCAGGGGAGGGCGAGAAGACCCAAGATGACCTTGGTTCCGGAGGTAAGTCGGACACTGAGTCCGGAGAAATCGACCTTTCCTCGCCCGAAGACGGAGGCAGAAAAGGACCCAGTATCCCATCTCCAAGCAGGAGAAAAAGGGCCGCCTCTGAAGATTGGGAGGGGCGGTCTTCCAAGAAGGGCAAGATGCCACCGTCGATCGGCTTGGGTTTGGAAAGCGACGCCGTCGGGCAGCTCCAACAGGGGGACAAGCCCTCGGCCAAACCGTAAGAGAATTCGGAGTACTTTGATAGCGTTCCGCTCCATTATTGTTACCAAAGATATGTGTAACGCATTTAAGCATTTTTACAGGTCGGCACATAATTTTTCTGGGCGATCCTCTTCTTCGGGGAGTCTCCTCCCAGAGATGATGGAGAGCGAGATGCCTCCTCCGACCTCCTCGCCCAATAAGGCGGATGACTCTGAAGTGTCATCGCGGAGGGTCCCTTTAGACCAGGGGACAAAAGAGGCAGTACCCGAAGGTGGATCTCCGGCCATCCGGGATTATGGGGCTGATGATAACAAAGGCCCCGGACAGTCTGGCTCGCAGCCGACAGTGATTCTGGAGACGGGTGAACCGATTCCTTCAAAGGATGGTTTTTCTCCTAGAGCGGCTTCCGGAGACCTGGAGACTCCAGATATATTGTGGGACATGTTGCAGAAAGCATCTGTCTCGGGGGAGTTGCGTACCTTGATGGGTACAGTGATTGAGAAGGTTTTGTCCGCGAAAAGCGGATTAAATGAAGCCTTCATGAGCCTATTGAAGGGCTTCGACGTTTGTGACATAATTTTTTCAGCTATGTTTCATTTGTGAAGATGCGCCTGTGTATAGGTAGTTGCCCCTGAGACCCGGGTTGTCTTCCCCGAGGAAGCAAACGGAGGATCGAAAAGGATCGCTTTGAGGACTAACCTGATAAACTTGAACACAGGCTGCTTCCCCCTTGGCCACTTTCCGGACTATGGAAATTGCCGAGCTGCAGTGGAAGATTGATGTGGCTGGGGATGATCTTGCATTAATCAATATGCGTCTTGACGAGTCGCAAGGTATGTATTCGGTGCAATCCCCATACATTTTTGTGGTATAAGCATGACGCTAAAATCTATATGATGGAGTATGCGTGGCTGCAGATGGTGCTGCCGCCATCGAAGTTCTTCGAGCGGAGCTGGCCCCGGCCAAGGAGCAGGCCCGGCGTAGCAATGCTGCTGCCGAAAAGGCATCGGCCGAGCTGAAAGCGGAACAAGCTGCATGGCGCCAGGACGAGGATAAGATATCCATGGTGGCGCTTGAACTGGAAAATGCCACTGGCCGCTGTGAATTTCTGGAGAAGGAGAATAAAGCCTTAACGGCTGAACTGGACAAGGCCTTACAAGAGGCGAGGGAAGCGCGATCGGAATGCAGAGCAGTCCGTGAGGAGGTTCGGCAGGCTAGGGAGATTGCCGCTGGAAAGCCATTTGTGCTGCAAACTAAGTTCGGTGACCCGAACTATGCTCAGCTTAACCAAGTGTGGAGTTCTCCGGACGAGTTCTTGGACTTGCCAAAGAGTTCTTCCGATGCGGCGCAGTATTACCAAGCGTGAGATGGGTATGCAACGGAGAAGCTTTTTTGGTCGCAGTTTGGCGATCAAAGCGCCCTCTGTTGCTCAATGAACAGCTGTCCCAATGGGCCGAACTTCATAGGATATCCGGCGCTGCCATGAAGGAAGTCATAATCCGGTTGTGGCCAACTGAGCCTGTTCCAAATAGCTATTTCGGTTTGGTGCAGAGGCTTGTTGACGCGGTGCCGCGTATCGACGCTGTGAAGCGGTCAACATGCATTGAGGGTGCACAGATGGCTTTTGCCCGAGTCAAGACGTTCTAGGGGAAGATGAAGGCCATCGATGTTGCGACGAAGAGTCCACCCAAAGGCAAGGACCGTCCGGAACCGGAGCATTATTTTGAAGACGTCCTAGAGGCCGCCCGCTTGATAGAGGGTCAGTGCTCGAAAGACATAATGTTTGAGTGAGATGTATGGGAATTGTAAAAGACAATTTTATAGTTAATCTATTTTTATGTTTTGCTAGAAAGCTTGAATTCCTCCTGTGCGGCCATTTTAATATAATCTGAAAGTTTTCCAGTCATCGGCTTCAGCCCCCTCGTAGGAAGTACGGGGATGTTCGGAAAAGCATTTAATCACTCTTTATCCAATGTCTTGGTCCATGAAGGAGGTGATAATGCGGTGAACCAGGCAATCAGACTATAGGGCGCTAACACTTTCACTTAGCCATAGGAGTTGTATGGTGGGACTACGACATAGCCCCTGGTATGTATGCGGCGTATGGTGCCTTACATATTTGATCTGAAAAAGATCCTTCGTGTGACACGGAGAATCACTAAAGATTCCAAGAAGTCGTCAAGTGGTTGACCAGCTCACGCCACATCATGACAGTCAGTTTTCGGCTTTCTCTACTGAGGTGCTCGTCCGGTTTACACCAGGGCACGATCGCAGTAGTTCTCCCTTTACTACCCTAGCCGATAGAGCGGAACGTAGGGTAGCAAGAACAGGAGCCGGGCAACCCAACTATTGAGCCAAGACAATGATTTGGAGCTGATGCATATAAGGCCAAACTTGCGGCGCCGAAGTATGCTAGAGCTGTTTGGACTTTTACAAGCAACTCATTTGTTCCCACACCAAGCCCCTGGCAGGTTATGCCAAGGTATTTCTGTGAAATAACCGTAGGTGCCATATTTTGTTGGGGAAATAATCCGGATGATTGGTTCGGGTATTGTTTACTAGGAATTGAGTGATATGCCAATGATTACTTATGATATATATATAAAAGCCATCGTCCCGGCTATTTGACATGCTCGGGGTTGGAGGCAGAGGAACAGGCATAGTACAGGCTCGAGAAATAGAGAGTGCGGTCTACAAAAAGTTATTTTGGACCTCCTGTCGCACGTCTCCGCCGCCAATCCTCGGTGGGGGGAATCCTTGATGGAAATAGCCCCTTAGGTGAGTGTACGGATCCGGACTCCAATAGAGCCAGTTATCAGATGTTTATCCCGTTCGTCACCTATTTTTAAAGGATAGCGAAGGAGGAAATAAAGAGAAAATAAATAATAATAAAAAAGTTACTGGAGTGCTGGCAGGCTTGTCTGTATTATGCTTCCGCCAATGCCCATGGTATCTTGAGTGCATAATGATGTATGCACGGTACAAACTTTGTAGGTGTACGAAGTGGGCGGCGAAAGCCGGGTTGCTATTTCCGTTCTAGGAGTTGTTGATCCTCGGGTGGATATTGCTTCTGAACCCCGGTGTTTCGTTGGTGAACCTTTCCGTCATCCCTGTCGCTTGGCGGCCTCCCCCCTGTGTTCGGCGTTGAGCTTGCCGGCCTGTTTAAAGACCCAGCAGTTTCTGTTGGTATGATTAGCTGGTTTATCAGGGTGGCCATGAATCTGGCAGGGTCGGTCCAATATCCTGTCCAGGTTGGATGGTTCGTCTCGATTCGCCTTGAATGGCTTCTTCCGCTGACCGGGTTTGGGGCTGCTGAATCCGGCGTTGACCGCTGTGTCGCCTGATCTTTCATTGTCATTGCGACTATTGTTTTTGCTTCCACATGGCTTGCCGTTGCCATCTCGGATTTCGGAGGTGCCCTGGTTGCTGGCGCTATTGCTTCTACGAGCGAGCCAGCTATCTTCTCCCACGCAAAAGCGGGTCATCGGAGCAGTGAGGGCTGTCATGGATTTAGGTCCTTCTTGGCCAAGGTGGCGTGCAAGCCATTCGTCCCGGACGCTGTGTCTGAAAGCCGCAAGGGCTTCCACGTCCGGACAGTCGACGATTTGGTTCTTTTTAACTAAGAACCGAGTCCAGAGTTCCCTGGCTGATTCTCCGGGCAGTTGGACAATGTGACTTAGGTCATCGGCATCCGGTGGCCGGACATATGTTCCTCGGAAGTTATCGAGGAAGGCCTCTTCCAAGTCCTCCCAGCCGCCTATGGAATTTTCAGGCAGGCTGTTTAACCAGTACCGAGCTGGACCTTTTAGTTTTAGTGGGAGGTATTTAATGGCGTGGAGGTCATCCCCACGGGCCATATGGATGTCGAGGATGAAATCTTCTATCCATACCGCGGGATCGGTTGTCCCGTCGTATGATTAAATATTGACGGGTTTGAATCCTTCGGGGAATTCATGATCCATTACTTCATCAGTGAAGCAAAGCGGGTGTGCAGCGCCTCTATGTTGGGCCACACTGCGACGTAACTCCGAAGGAGTCCCTTTGTGGTTTTCGGCTCGGGCGTGGTTGTCAGGACCCCGATTCCAAGTCACATCGATCTAGCCGGTAACACTTCATATCACTTTGCGGCCTCACGCACAGTATTCCCACGGGTGTCGCCTTACCATGGCCCGGGACCGTTTGCGCCTTTTGGCTCACGTATATGATAGTGTCGCTAGCATCCATATGACAGAGAACCCGGGCCGACATGAATAGTCGTGAGCCCAAAGTGGCACTAACTTACGGGACAGGCATACATGAATCAACATCGAGCATGTCGGTCAGCAGCGTGCGAATCCGGGCTGTAGCACTGGGCTAACAGGACTCCGGTGAACCGGGCTGTAGCAGGCTAGGCAGGACTCCGGATGTCACCGCGTGACATTTCCCCGAAGGGACAGATACAGGAACGAAGTGAATCACATGCCGGGCAGTCAAGTGTTCCGGAGCTGTAGTGCTGGGCTAGGAGAACTCCGGTGAACCGGGCTGTAGCGGACTACTATGGCTCATGGAAGCACAAGACTACATTTCCCCATAAGAGAGGCTACCAAGGATAAATAACTAGGTTGTCGGATCCCACACATACCAAGCATTTCAATCATACACACAATATGCTCGATATGTGTAAATACAACATGGCATCACAACAAAACTCTATGACTCAAAGTATTTATTCATTAGGCTCCGAGGAGCGAGATATTACAAACATGGGTCTCATGACCCAACATTTAGAGCATACAAGTCCAAGCACACACGGAAGCTTAACATGTCTGAGTACAGACATCTACAAATGAAAAGGCTGAGAAGCCTGACTATCTACCAGATCCTGGCGAGGGCACAAGATCATAGCTGAGGTATCAAGCTAAACGTCGAAGTCCACACGGAACTACTAGCGAGACTGACGTCTCTCTGCAAAACATAAAATAGGCAAACGTGAGTACAAATGTACCCAACAAGACTTACATTAGAACTAGCTACATATGCATCAGTATCAACAAAGGGGGTGGTGGAGTTTGACTGCAGCAAGCCAGCTTTGACTCGGTGGCTATCCTGAACTACGACTGCAAGTAAATCTTTGAGGTGGCGCACACGAGTCCACATATTCACCATATCAATACACCACTATGGATCCGCTCCCGTCTCCCTACGAGAACGCCATCCATAGCACTCACGCTTATCTTGCGCATTTTAGAGTATCCACTTTCACTTGTCTATGAACTGTACAGGCAACCCAGAAGTCCTTTTCTGCGGACACGGCTATTCGAATAGATGATGTTAACCCTACACGGGTGTACTTCTTCACACACGCTCTCGCCACTTGCCACCATGTACACGTCATGTATCTCGGCAACCTTCAAGCGGAAGCCTGGCGAGGGAGTCGGCCACGACCTGACTAACCACACAAGTCTCTAGTCCAGGTTTATCGCCTATTCGGGTTTCATCCGCAAGGAGATCCGGCGGGTGTCGCTCACGGCCCCAAACGATGTGAGCAGGGTTCCCAAGCCCACCATCCGGGTGCCACTTGGTACACCGTGCCACTGTGCCTAGTCTGTCCCAAGCCCACCTGTACCGGGTGCTACTTGGTAGACTACTAACACTACCTACAACACCAGAAACTAGTTGCAACTCCTGGACAGAGATCAAGTTGGTTAATAAGTCAAGAGGGGTCGAGTTACCGGAACCCAATGTGTGGTAGTAACTGTTCATGGATCACAAACACAGAACTCAGTTCCTGAGGACGGTTTCAATGAGACAACCCACCATGTACTCCTACATGGCCTCTCACCGCTACCTTTACCAAATCGTGTTCACACACTTAGCTCTCAATAGTAGGACATGTTCACCACATTCCAATTCATCCCCGATGAATCAGACCTGACACAACTCTAAGCAATAGCAGGCATGACAAACAAGCATGCATGAGTAGGCACAATAGGGCTCAAACAACTCCTACTCATGCTAGTGGGTTTCATCTATTTACTGTGGCAATGACAGGCCATGCAGAGGAAAGGGGTTCAACTACGGCAGCATGTAACAGTCGAATCGTTGTTGTCCTAATGCAGTAAAAGAGAGCAGAAGCGAGAGAGTGGGTTTGTATCGGAATGAACAAGGGGGTTTTGCTTGCCTGGCACTTCTGAAGATAATATAGTTCTTCATCGGTGTCATCGAACTCATCGTCGGAACCACGTCTATTGAGAGGGAACAAATACCGGCAACAGAGAAGAAACACAATCAATGCAATGCAACAATATGATGCATGATCATGACATGGCAATATGTTGTGGTTTGAGCTAATGCAACTAGTAACAGAAAGGTTTGGGTTGATTTGAACTCAAGGTTCAAATTCAAATTCAAACTATGAATTCAAATAGTGCATTATCATGTTTTCGACTAAACAGTGAGGTTAAGTTGTTCAAACATGCATGAAAATGCCATATTCAGATTCCTTGGATTTTTCTGATCATTTTTCATATATAATTTATTTCATTTGGAGTTATGGTTGATTTTCTATGATTTTTAGAAGTTTATACTATTTCGTGAAATTTCCTGGATTAAATTTAATCCAGAAAATGATTTACTGCGTCAGCCTGACGTTAGTGCGACATCATCAGGTCAACAGCGTCAGCCTAGGTCAAACCTGACGCTGGGACCCATCTATCATAGGCTCTGTACTAACAGAGAGTTAGTTTTATTAAACTAAATTAGCCAGGGGTTAGCTTAGTGTGCGGGGCCCGGTGTCAGTAGGTGTGGGTTCAATTAGTGGTGCCATTAGCCGCTAATGACGCTGCCACGTCGGCACGGCCAGGGATTAGCCGCCGGCGACCTCAACAGGCGGCGGAGGCATGCCGGAATCGCTACTCCGGCGATGGTTTGATGCGCGGAAGGGCTCTGCGGGTTCCTGGTGTTGCGGCGCTTCTAGTGCTGGTGGCAGGTGGTGCTGGGGTGGCCGAAAAGTGGCCGGCGACGAGTTTTAGCGGTGACCGGAGCTCGGGTGGTTGCGGGTTTGGCGCTACGGCTTGTGTTCGAGAGAAAAAGCAGGCTAGGGAGGCACTAGGCGTTGCTACGAGCGCAACGGGCACACGCACGGGACCAATTGGTCGCCGGAGCCACGTCGGCGACGAGGCCAGGCGGCAGCGCAATTCGGTCGGCAAGGGGGCAACGGTTACGGGGCATAATCGAGCTCGGGAAGAGGGGGGTTAGACGCAGGAGCTCACAGCGCTTCGGACGGGAGGCTCGAGGAGCTTGGGGAAGGCATGCAGACGGCGGAGCGGCGATGGCGTTCGTCGGAGCCCGAGGAAGAAGATGAAGCCGATGCCGGTGATGCAGCGCGTACGGGCTCGAGCGTGTCCACATGGAGACGTCGGGCGTTGCAGCGAAGCTTCTGGACGTGTCGAGGGGGCGAGTGGGTGGCTGTGGCCACGGTGTAGGGCGACGGTGGTGGCGGTGGCGCTCGGCACACGGGCGGGGGAGAGAGCCAGGGAAGGGAAAGGGAACGTGGGAGATTGAGAGAGGGTCGAGGGAGCTGTGTGGCGTCGCGGGAGGGAACCAGCGCGAGCAGGCAGGCTGGAGGTGGCCGAGGCGTGTGGTCACACGCACCAGGCACGCGCCCGTCCTCCTGGCAGAGGAGGAAGACGACAGGAAGGAGGAGGTGGGCTGGGTCGGCTTCTCTCCTGGGCCAGGTGGGTGGGCTGCTCACGTGAGCTCTCTCTCTCTTTTTATTTTCTGTTTTCTATTTTCTTTTGTTTCTGTTTTGATTTAGTTTCTAAACCAAATCATTTATGTAGCTTCTGGAAATTATTATGTGGCTAGATACAACATATTCAGAGCCACTCATAAATTTTCAGAATTGTTGGACTTATAATTCTTTTATAGGAGAATTAAATCCAACTCAAATACTTATTAATTCAAATCCAAATGGCCAAAATAATTCCTCAAAAATGTTAGATATTTTTGGTTTGGGTCAAAACCCTTGCCAAAATATCAAACATCATTGAAGTGCATTCTGGAAACATTGGATGCATTTTCCAGGGTTATTTGCCCTTCTTTTAATTAAATTTTTGAGGCTTTCAAATTCCCTCAGTTCAACTTTCAGAATTTAGACATGATGCATGGATGCAATGCCACTAATTACAAGCATTATTCTAGGGCTGTGATAGTGGTGAGGTTTGATACGTCCGAATAAGTAGCCATCGTCGCGTGTCGGAGCATGCTTTCGCGATCCGGAGATCTGTCTTGCGTATCCTGCTCTATTGTCCGAGTCCCTCTGCAGGTCATCTGGGTAATCGTAACCTGTGTTGTTCTTGCCTTTACGGCGAGGTGGGGTGGTCTGGTGTTCGGCTTGAGTTGCCTCTTTATCCAGACGGAGTTGTCGGCGACCTGCCGCATTGTGTGACGATGGTATGGGCTCCAATGCCCCGTCATCAGACTGGTATAGCAATCTGTGCTTTGGGTAGCTTTTGGCTAGGCCACTAAGGCCGTATCCTATGGCGATCAGGACTTCGGTCCATCTGTCGTTGAGTAGGTCTTGGTCAGCTTGAAGTTGCTGCTGCTTCTTTTTCAGGCTCCTTGCCGTAGCTATTAGCCTGCGCTTGAAACGCTCCTGCTCGAGGGGCTCTTCGGGTACGATTAAGTCTTCGTCACCGAGGCTTACCTCATCTTCGGGGGGCGGAAGGTAGTTGTCATCCTCCGAACCATCGCTGGGCGGGGCCTGTTCATCGGGGCTGGCTTGCCCGTTTTCTTGTTCCTCCTGTTCGGATATTGCTCCCACAGGGTCTTCATTGCTTTCGGCGCCGTCTGGAGTACTATTTTCTCCAGTGCCATCGTTGCTGCGGCGTGACTGGGGTCGGCGTTTGGGCCGCCGGAACTTAGACTGAGTCTCAGGAGTTTTAACTGGATCTCCCTTGTCATTGCCGCGAGGCTTTTGAAGTGTATCGATCATGTACACGTCATATGAAGGGGTGGCCTTCCCACGCCTGATGACTGGCGGGTCTTGGCCTTGCTCCTTATCGGCATCGTCGTCTATACCATCAATGTATTCGAAGCCAGAAGCGGGCATGTCGGTTAAGTCTTCGATAGTGGCTATGAAGTGGGTGGCGGGTGGGAAGCAAAACTCCCCATTATCATCCTCTAGCTCGAACTGAACATAGTTCGGCTGTGAGTCCTTCTCTAAGGACAAATTCTTTAAAGAGTTCAGCACATCGCCCAAAGGTGAGTGGTGAAAAACGTCTGCGGCGCTGAATTCGAAGATCGATAACCAATCTAGCACGGTGTCCGCAGGCGTACATGATCTGGAACTTATAGCCGGAGATGAGTCCGAAGTTCCATTGACGCAAATATTGCAGGGTGTCGAGTTCGTGTGCGGCTCCAACGCCACGGACTCTGTGGCTTCGGATGGTGCAATCTGCTCCGGACCTACGGCCGTAGCAGTTACAGGAACCATCTCCTGAATCTTGCCCGATGACAGATTTAAGTCATGTTCAACGGAGCGAGGGGGAGCGATCGCCGCGGTCTCGAATCCATTGAAGATCAAGTCTCCATGGATATCCGCGACGTAGTTCAAGCTTCCAAATCTGACCTGATGGCCAGGGGCGTAGCTATTGATCTGCTCCAATTGGCCAAGCGAGTTGGCCTGCAATACGGAACCGCCGAATACGAAAATCTGTCCCGGGAGGAAGGGTTCTCCTTGGAGAGCGTCACTATGGACGATTGAAGGGGCCATCGAACCTTTTATCGACGGCACAGTGGAACTCTCAATGAAAGCACCAATGTCGGTGTCAAAACCGGTGGATCTTGGGTAGGGGGTTCCGAACTGTGCGTGTAGGATCGATGGTAACAGGAGACGGGGGACACGATGTTTGCCCAGGTTCGGGCCCTCTCTATGGAGGTAATACCCTACTTCCTGCTTGATTGATCTTGATGAATATGACTATTACAAGAGTTGATCTACAACGAGATCGTAATGGCTAAACCCTAGAAGTCTAGCCTGTATGACTATGGCAATGAATCTATCCTTTCCGGACTACCCCCTCCGGTTTATATACGCATCGGGGGAATCTAGGGTTTACATAGAGTCGGTTACATAAGAAGGAATCTTCATAATCGGTTGCCAAGCTTGCCTTCCACGCCAAGGAGAGTCCAATCCGGACACGGGTACAGTCTTCGGCCTTCATGTCTTCACAGCCCATCAGTCCGGCCCATGGATAACAGGCCGGACGCTCGAGGACCCCTTAGTCTAGGACTCCCTCAGGCCCCCCTACCCGAGGTCTGCCGGTTTTGACACCGACATTGGTGCTTTCATTGAGAGCTCTGCCGTGCTGTCTACAAAAGCGATATATGGCTCGCCTAGTCATGCATCAACGACAATATCACTTCTGGAAGGAGCTTGGCTTCTGGGCAGACCCTCCAACTCGGCGGTTTCACCGTAGGAGCTTGTACGGCCGTCAAGCCCGCAGAACCCCCTACGGCCGCTGAACACCATCTTCGCATCGGCCTCGAGTACTCCAAAAAGATGGATCCGGCAGATGTCTCGTATTTAAATGAACTGCTGGACCGCATCGCCGCCCTGGGGGTCTCAACTGACCATGATCGGATCGGGCTCAAGCCTGACCAGAGGGAAATTAATCACCCGCCGACCACCCACCTCGTAGCGGTCGTTGAGGAACCGGCCGAAGACACTTCCCTCCCTATATTGAGGACCAAGTATGTTCGGGTCTCCGAATCCGCTGAGCCAGATACTCTCCCTTTGGAGGGGACTTCACATTCTTCGGACTTTGGCTCAGGTATAGGACCGCGGAAGCCCTTGGACCGCCCCGGATCCGAACCGGTCGCCTCGGAGATCTTTCAAGCTCCAAATGCAGATGTGGGACTGGATCTAAATTTAAAACCACCCGCCCACGACAATCAATATTCTTAGAGCAACTCAGGTACTCTAGATATATACGACCTGATGTATGTGCGACAGCAACCTCAGGAAACGGTCCACCGCTTTTGGGCCAGATTCCTGCTTGTTAAAAATAGGATCAAAGACTGCCGAGACGATGACATAGTTTCGGTCTTTCATCGTAATTGCACCGACTAGGGAATACTGAATGCCCTCGACCTTTTCCACATACAGAGCTTTACGGAACTATCACAGGTAGTGCAAAAGTACTGTGCGATGGAAAGCACATGGAGGGCCCAGAAAACTCAACTGGAGCCCGCTATGTTTAAGTAGTGTGCGACCCGGACTAAAAGGATACATCCTCGCGGGTCACCCGACCACCAGTTGATGGGCAGGAAAAATAAACCCTTCACGGGGATGATGTCTACTACGCAAATTTATTCTTGTAGACTCGTGTTGGGCCTCCAAGCGCAGAGTTTTGTAGGACAGTAGCAATTTTCCCTCAAGTGGATGACCTAAGGTTTATCAATCCATGGGAGGCGTAGGATGAAGATGGTCTCTCTCAAATGATCCTGCAACCAAATACAAGAAATCTCTTGTGTCCCCAACACACCCAATACAATGGCAAATTGTATAGGTGCACTAGTTCGGCGAAGAGATGGTGATAAAAGTGTAATATTGATGGTAGGAATATATTTTTTATAATCTGAATAAACAAAAACAGCAAGGTAGCAAATAGTAAACGGGCACAAAAATGGTATTGCAATGCTTGAAAATGAGGCCTAGGGTCCGTACTTACGCTAGTGCGACCTCTCAACAATGCTAATATAATTGGATCATATAACCACCCCTCAAAGTGCGATGAAGAAACACTCCAAAGTTCCTATCTAGCGGAGAACATAAGAATAAATTGTTTGTAGGGTACGAAACCACCTCAAAGCTATTCTTTCCGTTTGATCTATTCAAGAGTTACTAAAATAACACAAAGCTATTCTTTCCGTTCGATCTATCCTAGAGTTTGTACTAAAATAACACCAAAGAAAATTCATATTCATAATACTCAATCCAACACAAAGAACTTCAAAGAGTGCCCCAAGATTTCTACCGGATAAACAAAGACAAGAACGTGCATCAACCCCTATGCATAGATTACCCCAATGTCACCTCGGGAATCCGCGAGTTGAGTGCCAAAACATATATCAAGTGAATCAATACGATACCCCATTATCACCACTAGTATTCAATTGCACGACATATATCAAGTGTTCACAAATCCATAAAAATATTCAATCTGATAACGACAAAATCTCAAAGGGAAAACTCAATTCATCACAACAAGATAGAGAGGGGAAAACACCACATGATCCGACTATATTAACAAAGGCCGCAATACATCAAGATTGTGACATCTCAAGAACCCGAGAGAGAGAGAGATTAAACACATAGCTACTGGTACAAACCATCAGCCCCGAGGGTGGACTACTCCCTCCTCATCGTGGTGGCCGCCGGGATGATGAAGATGGCCACCAGAGATGATTCCCCCCTCCGGCAGGGTGCCAGAAAGGGTCTAGATTGGTTTTCGGTGGCTACAGAGCCTTGCGGCGGCGGAACTTCTGATATAGGTTCACCCCGAAGGGTTTTGGAATATTTGTGAATTTATAGGGTAAAGAGGAGGTGCGGGAGGCCACCAAGGTGGGCACAACCCACCTGGGCGCGCTTGGGCCCCCAGGCGCGCCCTGGTGGGTTGTGCCCCCCTCGGGGCACCCCCCAGGTGCTTCTTTGGCCCAATGTTGGTCTTCTGGTCTATAAAAAATCTCTGTGAAGTTTCGTTGTATTTGGACTCCGTTTGGTATTGATTTCCTGCGATGTAAAAAACAAGCAAAAAACAACAACTGGCACTGGGCACTGGGTCAATAGGTTAGTCCCAAAAAAATGATATAAAGTTGCTATAAAATGATTGTAAAACATCCAAGAATGATAAAAGAATAGCATGAATACTTCATAAATTATAGATACATTGGAGACGTATTAGCATCCCCAAGCTTAATTCCTACTCGTCCTTAGGTAAATGATAAAAGAAATAATTTATGAAGTGTGAATGCTAGCAAAGTGTATAAGTTTGATCAATGATAATTTCAATCACCTTTTCTAGCATCATAACAGCAACTCTTTCTCATAAAACTTATCATGATAAGGTAGTAACTGAAAACGGATTTTTTTGTGGAATGCTACCTATCATATTCATCATATACTCTTTTTCTTTTGTAGCATGGACATTTGGAATTTTATATGATTCAAAGCAATAGTCGAGTTTTGACATGAGACTTAAATACTCAAGCATACCAACAAGCAACTATGTATTTCAAAATATCAACGCTAAAATAAGTTATCCCTGGCCCATCATCATCAATCATTGATCCATTCATGAAACACACTCGCATATTAGCTACACCCAATGCTCAAGTACGATCATAGCGCCTCCTAGTTGGTGCTTTATAAGAGAAGATGGAGACTCAAATTAAAAATAAAAATTGCATAAAGTAAAAGAAGGGCCCTTTGCAGAGGGATGTAGGGATTTGTAGAGGTGCCAGAGCTCAAAGCGAAAATTGAGAGATAAAAAAATATTTTGAGAGGCATACTTTTCCCACCAACGAAAACGACTTAGAGCTCCCAACACATTCCATGCTAGATATATCATAGGCGGTTCCCAAACAGAAAATAAAGTTTATTCCTTTTTCGACCATACTTTCACTTTCCATGGCTAACCGTATCCACGGGTGCCCTCCATACCAACACTTTCCAAGGAATTTATCATTTGCCAACATAAAGTAAATTCATTTTTCATTTCGGGACTGGGCATCCCTAATACCTTTGCCTTACTCTCGTGCAATGACAAGTGAATAAACACTCATCGTGAGAATAACACATCTAGCATGGAAAATATTGAACACCCCTCACTGTCTCGCGAGCGGTACGAGCACACAAATGAGAAATTTATTTTGAAAATTAGAGATGGCACATACAAATTTGCTTAGAACGGCAAAAGAATACCACATATACGTAGATATAGTGGACTCATGTTGCAAAACTGGTTTAAAGGATTTTGGATGCACAAGTAGTGATCGTACTTAGTGCAAAATGAAGGCTAGCAAAAGATTGAGAAGCGACCAACGAAGAAACGAATAATCTCATAAGCGAGCATTAAGCATAATTAACACCGAATCATGCACCACAAGTAGGATGTAATTTCATTGCATGACTATCGACTTTCGTGCTTGCATAGGGAATCACAAACCTTAACACCAATATTCTTACTAAAGCATAATTACTCATCAACATGACTCACATATCACATCATCATATCTCAAAACTATTACAAGGAATAAACTTTATTTTGTCCAATGATCTTCATGAAAGTTTTTATTATATCCTTCTTGGATATCTATCACTTTGGAACTAATTTTCATGTGTTGCTTTTGATAAGCTCAAACAAATATAAGTGAAGATCATGAGCATAATATTTCTTTCTCTCAAATTAATTTAAGTCAAGCAAGAGAGAATTTCTTCAAAAATACAAAAGCACAATGTGCTAAAAAAGATATAAGTGAAGCACTAGAGCAATTCCATAGAAAAGAGCTTCGTTGATGGGATGTGAGTGCCGCTTACCTAGCCTCTCTGGCAACTATTTGAGGACCCTATTTTATTTAAAAACTTTTAGATCTAAGCATTTTATTATAACAACAAGCAAAACAAAATAAAATGACATTCCTAGGATAGCACACATCATGTGAAGAAGCAAAAACTTAGGCTCAACCGATACTAACCGATAATTGTTGAAGAAGAAAGGTGGGATGTGTTGAGGATATAACCATTGGAGTCACCCGCCCAGGAGGGGCCGGGTTACTCATAATGGTCATCACGCGAAGCCCAGTACCAAACTTGAAGACGGCGTGTCAATAATGGGCTTAAGACCCGGAGATGGCTGAAGGCCTGTAGTGATAACCGACGTTAGGGTGAAACTTGTAGTGTAAGGCAAGGATAGTTAAGAGTCCGAGCCGGACACTGTTATGAGCCGGCCGGGACTCTGAAAGCTGGTGGGCGTCAACCTCTCTATATAAAGGGACGACCCGGCGGCAATTTAGGGACAAGCAAGACAAACTCAATAACCAGGCAGGACGGCTTAGCTCCTGGTCATCGAAACCCTAATCAATACCACCTCAACTGGACGTAGGCTTTTACCTTCACCGCAAGGGGCCGAACCAGTATAACCCTCGTGTTCCTTGTCCCGTTTAACCCCTTTAAGCTTCCTAGCTGCGATGGCTCCACGACTAAGTCCTTGCACGAGGACATCTGCCGTGACAATTCCACGACAGTTGGCGCCCACCGTGGGGCCAGCGCACGGTGGATTTGAGTTCTTGAAGGGCAGCTTCGAAGGGCTCAAGGGATACGCTGTGGGCCGGATGACCAAGAGTCGTCGCGGCAAGCTCTACATCGACGATGCAAACTGGGGCCCCGACGCCGGCTCAATCGAGTACGGGTACCGGGTCCCCTTCGGCGGAATTCATGTCTTCATTGGCAAGATTGGTGAGCCGGGCCCTGCGCCGGATCTCTGCGCCGATCTCATCGAGACGGCTCAGCGTGCACGACCCGCCCGGGCTCTACCTGCCTTGAAGCATGCTTTCGTGGGATGTGTCCATGGAGGACTCTCTGAAGGATCTGGATCTGGTGATGAGACGGCCGCCGGCTCTGACGGCGAGTCGTCTACGGATGAGTCAAACTCGTTGTATCAACTTCAAGATGGCAGGCTCAGGGGTTGTTCCGATGGCGACAGCATTCCGGACCCCTTTGAGCCGCCGAGCCGGGTTGGAATCTTCATGGCCGGTGCACAACCTGTTCAAACCCCGCCGCCGGGTCAGGAAGCCCTGTGCCCTCGCCGGCTCAGGTGCTGATGGATCTCACAGACAAGATGACGGCCCTGTTGACCGCTACGGTTGCTCCGGCGGACCAAGTTCAGCATGACGCGGAGGTGGCACAGTTAAAGTTGGATCTAGCAAAGGCCAAGGAGGATCTGGCGGCGGAGGGATCAGGATGGCTGCAGAGAGGGCGGCTCTCGACGCCCAGACTCAGCTGATTCAGGCACAGTCTTTCCGGCTCACGATGGATCAAAACGCGTCCAATGAGGTCATGAGAAGGAGGCATCAAAAGGCCCAATCTCGACTCCCTCCGGTTTACGATCCTCGAAACCTCTTCAACACGCCGGGTGCGGGGTCTAGTAACCCGCCAGAGATCATAGTGCCCGGGGCTGGGACGCCAATTCAGCCCCAAGTGATGGGACCTCCTCGGGTGAACCCTGCCCCGCCTCAGTACGTGCCAATACCACCGGGTCATTATGCCAACCCGTTGGAAAACATGGTCGCCGCGGCGGCGCGGCTGGCGGCTCTCCCAATTGATGGTGACTCTCCAACGGCGGTTGAAACCCGCCGGGTCAGAGAACTCCTTCAGACGGCTCTGGCGCAGCAAGAGGCATATTCTTATAGCCGGGACAGGATTCATTCAACCCCTCGTCCAGGCCGGAGCCCGAGTTATAGCAGACACATGGTCTCAGCGACCGGCTCAAGTAATGTCCGACGCCATGACTTGCCTCCTGGCCACGGCCCGGCTCATAACGGAGCCTTTCACGCGGTAGACCAAGATAGAGCACGGCAAGAGGCGGAGCAGGTGCCTCAGTTGACGGCTTACCAGCCACCCCCGGCTTATCCGACGGCTTCCATCGATGCGGGTATACCTACGAGGACTGGGGGTGTCCCTTGTCTGGTGCCGGCTCTCCGCAATGAACGTCTGCCCAAGGATTTCAAAGGGCCTAGGAAGGTGCCTAATTACACGGCTGACTTACAACCCGGAGCCTGGATCGAGAGTTACGAGATGGCCATGGAGTTGCTGGAGGTCAGCGAAGCGGCAATGGCCAAGTACTTCACCATGATGTTAGATGGGACTGCCCGCACTTGGTTGAAAGGGCTGCCACCGAATTCTATCGGGTCTTGGGCTGAGCTGAAAGCCTGGTTCATCCAAAACTTCAAAGATACCTGTAGGCAGTCTATGTCAATTGTGGATTTGACTAACTGTAAACAGCAGGAGGGTGAGTCTACAACCCATTGGGTTCGCCGGGTCAAAGAGATAATACATTCATCTGATAAGATGGATGCCGGCTCTGCAGTCTTAATGTTGGAGCAGAATTGTCGTTTCCTGCCCCTGAAGATGAAACTCGGGCGGCTCAAGCGCGATTGCAATGATATGGGTACGCTGATGGCGGCTCTCGTCAAGTACGCCGACTCTGATAGTACCAAGGACCCCGCGTCAGATGATGAAAGGACAGGGAAGGGAAAGAAGAACGGCAATGGCAAGGGTCCTCAGCATAACCCGGCGAACCAAGGAGGTAGCAAGCGTAAGGCTGATGGCAGCATAGAGTTTGTGGCCAATGCCAGCTCACAGGGTAACAACCAGCGACGTAAGGGGAGGCCACCTCCCCGAGCCGGCGGTTCAGGCCCAACGCTTGAGCAGTTGTTGAATGAGCCTTGTCCAAGGCATGGCTCTAGGGAGAAGCCAGCTACTCATCTATGGAAAGATTGCGCAATCATGAAGGCCTTTAAGAATTCCAATGCCTTTAATGGCAACAATGGCTCGGGCGGCGGCTCAGGCGCTGGCGGCTTTCATGGCCCGGGCGGCGGCTCAAATTCCAATCCTCAGAATGTTCAAGGGGGCTTTAATCAGCAGTCCGGCCAGGGTCATCAACAGCAGCAGGGGGATACCAGACCAATCCAAAGCAGCTCAATGGTGGACAGTATCATGTGTTTACCACCAGTCTGTGTAAGCGAGATCAGAAGCTTCATAAGAGGGCTGTGAATGCTGTTGAGCCGGCGGTTCCACGCTATTTAAGATGGTCTGAGCAGCCTATTGTGTGGAGTAGGGAGGATCACCCTCCCCGGGTTGATAATCCGGGTCACCTGGCCCTGGTGGTGGCTCCTCAGGTGGGAGGATATAAGTTCACTAAGGTGCTCATGGATGGAGGCAGCAGCATCAACATCCTCTATTATGAGACCTTCCGTCGTATGGGGTTGATTGATAAGAACCTCAGCCAGTCCAATACTGTTTTCCATGGTGTGGTGCCTGGTAAGTCGGCTTATCCAGTTGGTAAGATCGAGCTGGAAGTGGCCTTTGGAGATGAGTACAACTACAGGGCGGAAAAATTGACCTTTGAGGTGGTCAAGATAAGAAGTCCGTATCATGCCATATTTGGGCGGCCGGCTTACGCCAAGTTCATGGCACGGCCGTGTTACGTATATTTACAGCTCAAGATGCCGGGTCACAATGGGACCATTACGGTTCATGGCAGCCGAAAGATAGCCTTGGAGTGTGAGGAAGGTGACGCGGCTTATGCAGAATCTGTTTGTGCAACAGAGGAGTTGAAGTTTTACAAGGACAATGTTGACCCAACAGATATGACATCTCTGAAAAAGCCGACCACGGAGCATGAGCCGGCAATGAAATTTAAGTCAGCTGATGAGACTAAACTTGTTGATTTCGTTCCAGGTGACTCATCTCAGCAGTTTAGCATCAGTGCCAATCTGGATCCAAAATAGGAAAGCGCGCTCATCGAGTTCATCCGTGAGAATAGGGACATTTTTGCATGGAAACCTTCTGACATGCCAGGTGTACCTAGAGAACTCGCTGAGCACACTCTCAATATTGATCCGAAATTTAAGCCGGTCAGGCAATTCCTTCGGCGGTTTAATGAGGAGAGGCGGAAAGCCATTGGTGAGGAGGTGGCCCGGCTCTTGGCGGCCGGGTTTATTGTCGAAGTCTTTCATCCAGAATGGTTAGCTAACCCGGTGCTCGTGCTCAAGAAGAATGGCACCTGGCGGATGTGTGTGGACTACACGGACTTAAACAAGGCGTGTCCGGCTGATCCTTTTGCTCTCCCCCGTATTGATCAAATCATTGATGCTACGGCGGGTTGTGAGCGCTTAAGTTTTTTGGATGCTTATTCTGGATACCATCAGATTAAAATGGCAGTTAAGGACCAGGAGAAGACGGTGTTCATCACTCCCTTTGGAGCCTTTTGTTATGTGTCTATGCCTTTTGGACTCAAGAGTGCACAGGCGACTTATCAGCATTGTGTGCAGAATTGTCTTCATAACTAGATTGGGCGCAATGTTCATGCATATGTGGATGATATCGTGGTTAAGTCCAGGGAGAAGGAGACCCTGGTAGATGACCTTAGAGAAACCTTCGATAATCTCCGGGTTTACAAGATGATGCTTAACCCGGCCAAGTGTGTTTTTGGTGTTCCCGCAGGCAAGCTCTTGGGTTTCCTAGTTTCTAACAGAGGCATTGAAGCTAACCCATCAAGGCAATCACCTCTCTGGCTAAGCCGGCGTGTATAAACGACATCCAGCGTCTGGCGGGCCGCATCACTGCTTTGAGCCGGTTTATAAGCCGTTTGGGTGAAAAGGCCATGCCACTGTACCAGTTGATGAAGAAAACTGATGACTTTATCTGGAATGATGCTGCTAATGCTGCTTTTGAGGATTTGAAGAGGCAGCTGGCTGAGCCCCCAGTTCTTGCTGCTCCGGTTGACAAGGAGCCCTTATTACTGTATGTAGCTGCTAACACACGAGCTGTCAGTGTGGCTGTGGTGGTGGAGCGCAAGGAAGAGGGTAAGGAGTATCCGGTTCAGCGACCAGTTTACTACGTCAGTGAAGTACTCATCGAGTCCAAACAGCGGTATCCACATTGGCAGAAGCTTGTTTATGGTGTGTTCATGGCAAGCCGGAAGCTTAAGCATTATTTCCAAGGTCACCCCATCACTGTGGTTAGTTCTGCTCCCCTTGGAGATATCATCCAAAACAGAGAAGCCATAGGAAGAGTGGCTAAGTGGGCTATAGAGCTTGGGCCTCATGGTCTGAAATACGTACCACGCACTGCTGTTAAATCTCAAGCTTTGGTGGATTTCATCAACGATTGGACAGAGCTGCAGGTGCCTGAAGAAAAGCCGGATAATACATATTGGACTATTCACTTCGATGGGTCTAGGCAATTGGAGGGCTCGGGGGCTGGAGTTGTATTGACTTCCCCTAAAGGTGACAAGTTTCGTTATGTGCTACGGTTGATGTTTCCCTGTACTAACAATGCGGCTGAGTACGAGGCCTTGCTCCATGGTCTTCGGATGGCTAAGGAGATGAGCTTGAGCCGGGTAAGGTGCTTTGGCGACTCAGATTTAGTGGCTCAACAAGTATCAGGCAAGTGGGATTCCAAGGACCCTCTCATGGCGGCTTATCACCGTGAAGTTGATGCCATTGCTGGACACTTTCAGGGTTACCAAGTAGAGCACATCGATTGCAGGAAGAACGAGGCGGCTGATGCATTAAGCCGGCTGGGCTCTCAGCGAAAGCCGGTGCCGCCTAATACTTTCTTGGACATCTTGCATAACCCTTCTGTTAAGTTGCCTACAGAGGAAGACTTGGCTGTCCCTGACCCGGAGGCACAGTTGGTGGCGGCTCTCCACATCACCCCAGACTGGACAGTACCATACTTGGCTTACATGACCCGGGGAGAGTTGCCTGAGGATGAAACTTTGGCCAGACAAATAACCCGGCGGTCTAAGTCAATGATAATTATCAATGGTGAGCTACATCGCCGCAGTGTCACTGGAACTTTCCAGCGTTGTGTTTCCCCTGAGGAAGGCCAAGATATTTTGCGTGAGATTCACGAGGGGGATTGTGGCCATCATGCCGGCTCAAAATCTCTTGTGGCCAAGGCTTTTCGTCATGGTTTTTATTGGCTGACGGCTCATGCTGATGCGGAGGACTTGGTCAGTAAATGTGACGGTTGTCAGAGGTTCTCGCGACGGGCTCATGTGCCGGCTCAGGAGCTGAGGATGATTCCAATTACTTGGCCATTTGCGGTCTGGGGGCTTGATATGGTTGGGCCTTTTAAAAGGTCCAAGGATAAGAAGACCCACCTCTTGGTGGCAGTTGACAAGTTCACAAAGTGGGTTGAGGCAGAGCCAGTTAGCAAGTGTGACGCAGCCACAGCGGTTCAGTTCATGAAAAGGGTGATATTTCGCTTTGGTTTCCACACAGCATTATAACTGACAATGGTACCAATCTGTCTAAAGGCGCCATGGAGGAGTTTTGTCAACGAGAGCATATTCGACTTGATGTTTCATCAGTGGCTCACCCTCAATCCAATGGTCAAGCTGAGAGAGCTAATCAGGAGATCTTGAAGGGCATCTAGCCCCGGCTTTTGGTCCCCTTGCGACGGACGCCGGGTTGTTGGGTGGAGGAGTTACCCTCCGTGTTATGGAGCATCAATACTACTCCTAACAGATCTACGGGTTACACGCCTTTCTTCATGGTTTATGGAGCGGAAGCAGTCCTCCCAGCGACATCCGTCATGACTCACCTCGAGTGGCGGCTTATGTTGAGGCGGATAATGAGCGGGCGCGCCAAGATGCTCTTGACTTGTTGGACGAACAGCGTGATGTGGCAGCAGCTCGCTCGGCGATTTACCAACAAGACCTGCGCCGTTATCACAGCCGCCGGGTTAAGTCCCGGGTCTTCCAGGAAGGTGATCTGGTGCTCCGGCTCATCCAAGATCAAACAGATGCACACAAGTTATCCCCGCCTTGGGAAGGGCCCTTTGTGGTCAGCAAGAACTTGCACAACGGGTCATACTACCTTATCGACGTTCGGGAGCACAAAGATTCACGCAAGTCGGAGGAAGAGACCCGTCGGCCGTGGAACATAGCTCAGCTTCGGCCTTATTACACTTGAGCCACCGGCTCTCATAATGTACATATTTCTATAGCCATGTATATATTATGATAAATAATAAAGCAGGACCTCTGTCCTTTTCTCCTCCAAAGGTAAACGTGTTATTTCCATTACAACATCACATGGTCACTTGGAGGTGGATCCGGCTTATGATCGTATTCGAATCTAGCCGTAAACAATATGATCACCTGGGGGCTTCCTGTTCAAACATAGGTCGCATTCGAACCAAAGAGAACATAGCTGTCGATACCCACTTGATTGGCAAATTGCCGAGCTCATTGGGGAGTTTTCTTTGATCATATTTGAATCATAGCTCAACCCCCTTTGGGAACCGACGTGGATCGTATTCGAATCAGCGTCGTTAAACAACTCTTAAGGTCATTTGGGGGCTTCCTGTTCAAACATGGGTCGTATTCGAACCAAAGAGAACATAGCTGTCGGTACCCTCTTGATCGGCAACGCCAAAGCCACTGGGGGCTATATGATCGCATTCGAATCTTAGCTTAACCCCTTTGGGACGGTTCTCTGGTCGTATTCGAACCGGAAGCCCCTAAGTTTTAATCTTCTGATTTACAACAAGTTCTTTTGGTCATATCAACAGTGTGCAAGGGCGGTTTTTTACTTCGCCGACTTAATTTTGATTCACAATGTTGATAACACATAGTAAGTATTATTGATGCTGGTGAACCGGAGTTGAGATCTTAACCTCATTATTCGGGTTACATAAACCGGAAGTATACTTGAAGGCTTGTAAGTATGCTATTATGGTTACATCAAGGATATAATTGAGGGCCAGTCTTTGGTGACTTTGGTTCATATTCCGGGTTATATATATAAGGTCTATGATTCTCAGTGCGGTAAGCCGCCCAGAGACTTGTGACTTGTTTTCTATGCAGGATGGTTAAAGACAGCTATTCGAGCTTAAGGAAAATAAATGATCAATTATAACCCGGAGGAATATGAAGAAGCAGCTTGAATGGAGTTAAGCATTCAACACGTGCACGATGGCACGACAAAATTAAGTGTTTGTCCTACTCTATTACAAGACTCCCCGAGTCCAAAAGGTGAGGCATTGTTTTAAGGTGTAACCATGAGCCGCCTAAAAGTCAAGGTGCTTGTTGAGTTGAAGCTTCCGGCTCATCCCTCTCCGCTCCTCCGGCTGATTCCATGACCTGGAAGGTTGATGATTTCTAGTCAATGCCGCTCAAAGTTTCAAATTGAGCCTCGTCATCAATTAACCCGGCCGGGTCAACTTCTGGGGCGAAGGTATGCTTACGAGTCGGAGGGATCAAGCTGATGGCTTCATAACGTGGAGTGGGGATCCTCTGATTTTCCGCGTCGTAGCCCGGCTGATACTTGGTAAGGTCGGTGTCATTGCCAATCTGGGTGGCCACCGGGCGCACGCTCTTCACACAGGCAGCAAAGTCTTTTTGGTCAAAGGGGGTGCCGTCTTCCTTCAGGCTGGGGTATCCAAGAGCGATGTCGGCCGGGTCTAGCTCCGGGAGAAAAGCCTTGGCCCGGCTCAGTGCAGCTATAGCTCCGGCTCTTGCAGAGGCCCGTCTTAGCTCTTGGAAGCGCTGAGGAATAATGGCAAGCTGCCTGAGTACATCCGCCAGGTGAGTCGGAACCTCGTTGGACAGAGCCACAACGGCTAACGCACGCTGTGACCCGATATAGAGTTGCTTCACCAAGGTGTACACGGCCTTCAGGTTGGTCAGAACATTTTGATTAAGGTTGGAGCTTCGGGGACCTGTTTAGCAAAGTCAGGTGAGCTGAACGGCACTGGTAGGACTTATAAGACATAAATAATGTAAAATTGTTAAAGGCTAGCAGGATGACTCACCAAAGATTGCAGAGACCATCTGTGACACGTGGCGTTGTAAGCCGGAGAGTTCGGCGGTTTTCGCAGTCAGAGCAGCCTCCGCTTTTTCGGCCCGACTAAGCAAGGCAGTTCTCTCCTCGGCCCAAGTCTTTCTTTCTGTTTCAAATTTCTTCTTCAGCTTTTCCTGTGTAGCAACACTGAACTCGAATTTGGCATTGGCCTTCCGGGTCTCAGTTTCCTGAGTCTTCAGACGGTTCTTCAACTCAGAGATTTCAGATTCCAATTTTTTGCAGCCAGCCTGTACAAATTCCGGGTTGCAGTTTGAGTAGTTACCACATAACATTAAAGTCCCAAGCACTTTGCAAGCAAAGACACTTGGCACTTGGGGGCTAATGTATGCTGAAAGATTCTATTTACATATTGCCGGTTCATGAAGGTAAGCCGGAAGTTAAGTCTACAACATATTCTATCATACGTAATAGACTTGGGGGCTAGCATGGTAAGGATGACTATGGAGTAAGCAAGAGAGTTGTACCTCAGTTTTCTGCTGTATCTGCTTTACCATGTCAATCTCCAGGTCCCGGCTGTTGTGCACTTGACCAATGTAACCAGAGACAATGTCTCCAATGCTCAAGTTAGCATAGTCAGTGATCTCCAGTCTGGCCTTGCGGCGCTCTAGCAGTTCTTCTTTGGCAGAGCATTTGGCCAGCACAGTGGGTCTCCCCGGCTCAACATACTCTGTCCGGGTGATTACAACATCCGGGTCATCGGCCGGCTGAGCTGGGCTGGGGATCTCCGGGTTAGTAGAAGCCTCTATGAGTGGTTCGTCAGTTGGAGTGGTGGTTTCAGGAGCTGAGGCGGACGGCGGCTCATGAGCAGAAGCCTCCGGTTCAGTCAGGACCGGCTCTTCGACCGTTTTGTTCTTCTTCGCCCTCTTGCCGAGCTTTGCTTGAGCACTGAAGGGACAAAAGGTTAGCACAAAAGCATGAGTAAGGTAAGCACAACATAAGATGATCATCATTACCCGGGTGCGATCTTGAAAGCCGGCAGGTTAGATTGCATAGAGTCACCGGAGGAAGGTGAAGTTTCCTGATAGTTTGAATCAGACGAGTTGAGTGGTTAACGAGTGACGCCCGCTAAAGGATGAAAAGGGTATAAGTTGGAGATAACCTCGGTCCGGCGCTTCCTTGATGCTTCTGGTAAGCCGGAGGAGAGGTCTGCTTCCTTGTTGGCCTGTGCCTCCGGCTCTCATGAATCTGCTGCTTCAAAAGAAAATGAGGATCTTGATAAGCTAAAGGATGGGAAAATCTTACTTTCCGGGTTACTCTTCAGACTTTTAGCCTTGGCAAGGGCTCCGAGTCGGAGGAAAGTATAGTTACCTCTTCAATCACCGGGTTACTCGCTCCGGTATCATCCTGCTGATAATCAGTGTCAATAAGGTGGTTGGACACAGATGAAAAACAAAAAAAAGAGCCTAAAGAATCAAGGGCTACCTCTGACTCGGAGCTATCATCCAATTGAAGTAGCTCTGAGGCGCTGGGCTTACTCCCCTTCTTGCGGGGAGCGGCTCTCCTGGCAGCTTTCTTAGCCTTCCTGGCCTTTTTAGCCGCCTCATGGTCATACTTGACCTTCCAGAACTTGTCATTAGCCTGAAAAATACGACAAAGATTCCTTAAGGTTCAAATGAAAACTATTAAAAGGGAAAGCAAGGTGCTCAGGTCAGTGGCTTACCGCCGGAGCCGGGTTAGCTTGGCAGAAGGGGCTTAAGCCGGTCCTCCCGCAGTCTGCTAAGCTCTCGTTCAAGAGGGACTTGGTCATGTCGTCCACGACGTCCTCAGGTAGATCGCTGGGGCTGTGCCGCAGAGGGTCATCCTTCCGGCCCGTGTAATTACACATTAAGCCGGGGCGGCGGCTCAAGGGAATCACCCGCCAAGAAAGCCAGACCCGGACCAGATCAACGCCGTTAAGGCCATTTCCCAGAAGAGCCTTAATCTTGTTGATGGTGGGGATCAGTGGTTGACACTCAGCTTGAGATAGCTTATCTGGCAGGGGGTGACTTGGCTCCAGACGCAGAGCACGAAAGCCGGGCAGAGGGTTCTCATCGGCCGGAGAAGTGTCCTGGCAGTAGAACCATGTCTGGTTCCAGTCCTTTGGGTGGCTTGGCGGCTCAGCATAAGGAAAAAGGCAATCTCTCCGTCGTTGAATAGAGATTCCGCCAAGCTCCAAGCTAGGCCCGTTGGCGCACTCATTCTGGCGGTTCAGATAAAACAACTCCCTAAAAGCAGTAGGCTGGGCTCTTCTCCAAGATATACTTCGCAGAATACTTGAAAGTTGCAAATATTTGACACGGAATTGGGTCCTATGTCTTGCGGCCGCAGATCGAAGAAGTTCAGAACATCTCTAAAGAATTTTGAGCCGGGAGGTGCGAAGCCCCGGCTCATGTGATCAGCAAATATCACCACCTCGCCATCTCTTGGTTGAGGTCTTTCCTCCGACGGGTCAGGGGCACGATAAGACATGACCTCCTTCTTGGGCAGGTAACCCGTCTTCACGAAATCAGCTAAAGTGTCATCAGTAACATTGGATCTCATCCAGTTGCACGTGATGGGTGCCTTGGGAGCCTTGGGCGGCATTGTGAAAGACGAAAGCCTATGACAAAAGGAAATGTCCGGTTCAACTATAAGCCGGAGGAAGTTTACAGTTCAATATTCAAGATGGCGGCTTATGAAGGGGCCTAATGACATATGGCTAATTGCGTCGGGTTATCTAAGCCGCTGAGGGCATCGTGAGTAATTCAAGTTGTCTAAAACTTTATCATAAATGAGCCGGAAATTTACAGCGCGTGGCCTCTTTTAAGCCGGAGATATGAGCCGCCATAGCTAAACAGATGCAATTTTTGACTAAGTGTGGCGCAAACAAGTTTCACAGATCGCAGTAATTATTTTGGATCAAACGATCGGCTAAAAAGGAAAAATTTCTAGACCTAGAAAGCTGATACAGAGAAGTTCATGAGCTCTAAGGGGATCTCTTTGCAAGTAAAGGGGGCGTGCTACTATTGAAAATGGGTGCGAAACCACAGCCGCACGAGTTCTATGTGTTTTCTGGATCTAAGGGGGCCGTGTAGAAGAAACTATGAAGAAATGGCGATGAACTGCGAAGAACAGGGGAGAACAGCAAGAACCCTAATGCGGATCTATTCTATGGAGTGGCAAGGACTTACGGGTGCTGATGAGTCGCGGAGGTCGCCGCCGTTTCTCTGGACAAGTCAGGGTGATGCAGCGGCCGAGGTTGACGAAGACCAGGAGAGCGGCGGCGGAGCTCGAGCTCTCGGGTGTCAGAGGAGGAAGACGATTGAGGCGACAAGTGAATGAAGGCTTATGGGCCGGGTTTATTTATAAGGTGCGGCTAATAAGTGGGCGCGAGAAACGAGGAGGCCACGGCATGATTATCTCGCCACAGAAGCGCCTCGATTTTTGGGATGGCCATTAAAGATAAGATCCGTTGGGATATGATAGAATAAAAAATGAACTTAATGGAAGATGACGTCATGGCGGGTTACCAGGAATCCAGAAGATGACGTCACGGCGGGTTATAACCTTCGCACGAATATAAGCCGGAAGATTTTCTCTCAAAGGGATTGAAGATTGACATGAACCAGTTCAAATCAATCTGGGGCCTAATGTTGAGGATATAACCATTGGAGTCACCCACCCAGGAGGGGCCGGGTTACTCATAATGGTCATCACGCGAAGCCCAGTACCAAACTTTAGACCCAGAGACGGCGGGTCAATAATGGGCTTAAGACCCGGAGATGGCTGAAGGCCCGTAGTGATAACCGCCGTTAGGGTGAAACTTGTAGTGTAAGGCAAGGATAGTTAAGAGTCCGAGCCGGACACTGTTATGAGCCGGCCGGGACTCTGAAAGCTGCTGGGCGTCAACCTCTCTATATAAAGGGACGACCCGGCGGCGGTTTAGGGACAAGCAAGACAAACTCGATAACCAGGCAGGACGGCTTAGCTCCTGGTCATCGAAACCCTAATAATACCACCTCAACTGGACGTAGGCTTTTACCTTCACCCCAAGGGGCCGAACCAGTATAACCCTCGCGTTCCTTTGTCCCGTTTAACCCCTTTAAGCTTCCTAGTTGCGATGGCTCCACGACTAAGTCCTTGCACTAGGACATCTGACGTGACAATTCCACGACAGGATGCCTATCAGGGCATCCCCAAGCTTAGATGCTTGAGACTTCTTGAAATATGGGATGCCTTGGGCATCCCCAAGCTTGAGCTTTTGTGTCTCTTTAATTCCTCTCATATCACAGTTTTCCTAAATCTCAAAAGATTCATCCACACAAAACTCAAAAAGAACTCGTGAGATAAGTTAGTATAAACCAATGCAAAAGCTTTATCATTCTCTACTGTAGAAAATCACTAAAATTATTATTCAACATTGCATACTAAATGCCTCTGCATATTTAATACTCCTATCCTCAAATAGAATCATTAAAGAAGCAAACATATGCAAACATAACAGCAATCTACCAAAACAGTATAGTCTGTAAAGAATGCAATATTCATCATACTTCCCTAACTCCAAAAATTCCGAAAAAGTACCGCACTTTAGAAAATATTGTTGGAAATATGCCCTAGAGGCAATAATAAATGGTTATTATTATATTTCTTTGTTCATGGTAATTGTCTATTGTTCATGCTATAATTGTATTGTCCGGAAATCGTAATACATGTGTGAATACATAGACCACAAAGTGTCCCTAGTAAGCCTCTAGTTGACTAGCTCGTTGATCAACAGATAATCATGGTTTCCTGACTATGGACATTGGATGTCGTTGATAACGGGATAACATCATTAGGAGAATGATGTGATGGACAAGACCCAATCCTAAGCATAGCATAAAAGATCGTGTAGTTTCGTTTGCTAGAGCTTTTCCAATGTCAAGTATCTTTTCCTTAGACCATGAGATCGTGCAACTCCCGGATACCATAGGAGTGCTTTGGGCGTGCCAAACGTCACAACGTAACTGGGTGACTATAAAGGTGCAGTACGGGTATTTCCGAAAGTGTCTGTTGGGTTGGCACGGATCGAGACTGGGATTTGTCACTCCGTGTGACGGAGAGGTATCTCTGGGCCCACTCGGTAATGCATCATCATAATGAGCTCTATGTGACTAAGGCGTTAGTCACGGGATCATGCATTGCGGTACGAGTAAAGAGACTTGCTGGTAACGAGATTGAACAAGGTATTGGGATACCGACGATCGAATCTCGGGCAAGTAACACACCGATTGACAAAGGGAATTGCATACGGGATTGATTGAATCCTCGACATCGTGGTTCATCCGATGAGATCATCATGGAACATGTGGGAGCCAACATGGGTATCCAGATCCCGCTGTTGGTTATTTACCGGAGAGACTCTCGGTCATGTCTGCATGTCTCCCGAACCCGTAGGGTCTACACACTTAAGGTTCGGTGACACTAGGGTTGTAGAGATATGTGTATGCGGAAACCCGAAAGTTTTTCGGAGTCCCGAATGAGATCCCGGACGTCACGAGGAGTTCCGGAATGGTCCGGAGGTGAAGAATTATATATAGGAAGTCAAGTTTCGGCCACCGGGAAAGTTTCGGGGGTTACCGGTATTGTACCGGGACCACCGGAAGGGTCCCGGGGGTCCACCGGGTGGGGCCACCTATCCCGGAGGGCCCCGTGGGCTGAAGTGGGAAGGGAACCAGCCCCTAGTGGGCTGGGCGCCCCCATGGGCCTCCCCCCTGCGCCTAGGGTTGGAAACCCTAGGGTGGGGGGCGCCCCACTTGCCTTGGGGGGCAAGCAACCCCCCTTGGCCGCCGCCCCCCCTCCAGATGGATCTTGGCCGGCGCCCCCCCCTCCCAGGGGGCCTATATAAAGGCGGGGAGGGAGGGCAGCAACATTATAGCCTTGGGCGCCTCCCTCCTCCCCTGCTACACCTCTCTCTCTCGTAGAAGCTCGGTGAAGCCCTGCCGACATCCCGCTACATCCACCACCACGCCGTCGTGCTGCTGGATCTCCATCAACCTCTCCTTCCCCCTTGCTGGATCAAGAAGGAGGAGGCGTCGCTGCACCGTACGTGTGTTGAACGCGGAGGTGCCGTCCGTTCGGCACTCGGTCATCGGTGATTTGAATCACGGCGAGTACGACTCCGTCATCCACGTTCATTGGAACGCTTCCGCTCGCGATCTACAAGGGTATGTAGATGCACTCCTTTCCCCTCGTTGCTAGTATACTCCATAGATGCATCTTGGTGAGCGTAGGAAAATTTTAAAATTATGCTACGATTCCCAACAGTGGCATCATGAGCCAGGCCTATGCGTAGTTACTATGCACGAGTAGAACACAAAGAAGTTGTGGGCGTTGATGTTGCCAATTCTTCTTGCCGCTACTAGTCGTTTCTTGTTTCGGCGGCATTGTAGGATGAAGCGGCCCGGACCGACCTTACACGTACGCTTACGTGAGACAGGTTCCACCGACTGACATGCACTAGTTGCATAAGGTGGCTAGCGGGTGTCTGTCTCTCCTACTTTAGTCGGAACGGATTCGATGAAAAGGGTCCTTATGAAGGGTAAATAGAAATTGGCAAATCACGTTGTGGTCATACGTAGGTAAGAAACGTTCTTGCTAGAAACCTACAAACCACGTAAAAACTTGCAACAACAATTAGAGGACGTCTAACTTGTTTTTGCAGCATGTGTTATGTGATGTGATATGGCCAAAGATGTGATGAATGATATATGTGATGTATGAGATTGATCATATTCTTGTAATAGGAATCACGACTTGCATGTCGATGAGTATGACAACCGGCAGGAGCCATAGGAGTTGTCTTTATTATTTTGCATGACCTGCGTGTCATTGAATAACGCCATGTAAATTACTTTACTTTGTTGCTAAACGCGTTAGCCATAGAAGTAGAAGTAATCGTTGGCGTGACGACTTCATGAAGACACGATGATGGAGATCATGATGATGGAGATCATGGTGTCATGCCGGTGACGAAGATGATCATGGTGCCCCGAAGATGGAGATCAAAGGAGCAAAATGATATTGGCCATATCATGTCACTATTTGATTGCATGTGATGTTTATCATGTTTTTGCATCTTATTTGCTTAGAACGACGGTAGTAAGTAAGATGATCCCTTATGATAATTTCAAGAAAAGTGTTCCCCTAACTGTGCACCGTTGCGAAGGTTCGTTGTTTCGAAGCACCACGTGATGATCGGGTGTGATAGATTCTAACGTTCGAATACAACGGGTGTTGACGAGCCTAGCATGTACAGACATGGCCTCGGAACACACGCAATACACTTAGGTTGACTTGATGAGCCTAGCATGTACAGACATGGCCTCGGAACACGGAGGACCGAAAGGTCGAGCATGAGTCGTATAGAAGATACGATCAACATGGAGATGTTCACCGATCTTGACTAGTCCGTCTCACGTGATGATCGGACACGGCCTAGTTAACTCGGATCATGTTTCACTTAGATGACTAGAGGGATGTCTATCTGAGTGGGAGTTCATTGAGTAATTTGATTAAATGAACTTAATTATCATGAACTTAGTCTAAAATCTTTACACTATGTCTTGCAGATCAAATGGCCCACGTTGTCCTCAATTTCAACGCGTTCCTAGAGAAAACCAAGCTGAAAGATGATGGCAGCAACTATACGGACTGGGTCCGGAACCTGAGGATCATCCTCATAGCAGCCAAGAAAGATTATGTCTTAGAAGCACCGCTAGGTGAAGCACCAATCCCAGAGAACCAAGACGTTATGAACGCTTGGCAGCAGCGTGCTGATGATTACTCCCTCGTTCAGTGCGGCATGCTTTACAGTTTAGAACCGGGTCTCCAAAAGCGTTTTGAGAAACATGGAGCATATGAGATGTTCGAGGAGCTGAAGATTGTTTTCCAAGCTCATGCCCGGGTCGAGAGATATGAAGTCTTCGACAAGTTCTTCAGCTGTAAAATGGAGGAGAATAGTTCTGTTAGTGAGCATATACTCAGAATGTCTGGGTTGCACAACCGCTTGTCTCAGCTGGGAGTTAATCTCCCGGATGATGCGGTCATTGACAGAATCCTTCAGTCGCTTCCAGCAAGCTACAAGAGCTTTGTGATGAACTTCAATATGCAGGGGATGGAAAAGACCATTCCTGAGGTATATTCAATGCTGAAATCAGCGGAGGTGGAGATCAGAAAAGAACATCAAGTGTTGATGGTGAATAAAACCACTAAGTTCAAGAAGGGCAAGGGTAAGAAGAACTTCAAGAAGGACGGCAAGGGAGTTGCCGCGCCCGGTAAGACAGTTACTGGGAAGAAGTCAAAGAATGGACCCAAGCCTGAAACTGAGTGCTTTTATTGCAAGGGAAGTGGTCACTGGAAGCGGAACTGCCCCAAGTACTTAGCGGACAAGAAGGCCGGCAACACCAAAGGTATATGTGATATACATGTAATTGATGTGTACCTTACCAGTACTCGTAGTAGCTCCTGGGTATTTGATACTGGTGCGGTTGCTCATGTTTGTAACTCAAAATAGGAACTACGGAATAAACGGAGACTGGCGAAGGACGAGGTGACGATGCGCGTCGGGAATGGTTCCAAGGTCGATGTGATCGCCGTCGGCACGCTACCTCTGCATCTACCCACGGGATTAGTTTTAAACCTCAATAATTGTTATTTAGTGCCAGCTTTGAGCATGAACATTGTATCTGGATCTCGTTTAATTCGAGATGGCTACTCATTTAAATCCGAGAATAATGGTTGTTCTATTTATTTGAGAGATATGTTTTATGGTCATGCCCCGCTGGTTAATGGTTTATTCTTGATGAATCTCGAACGTGATGTTACACATGTTCATAGTGTGAATACCAAAAGATGTAAAGTTGATAATGATAGTCCCACATACTTGTGGCACTGCCGCCTTGGTCACATTGGTGTCAAGCGCATGAAGAAGCTCCATGCAGATGGACTTTTGGAGTCTCTTGATTACGAATCATTTGACACATGCGAACCATGCCTCATGGGTAAGATGACCAACACTCCGTTCTCCGGAACAATGGAGCGAGCAACCAACTTATTGGAAATCATACATACCGATGTGTGCGGTCCAATGAGTGTTGAGGCTCGCGGAGGATATCGTGATGTTCTTACTCTCACTGATGACTTAAGTAGATATGGGTATGTCTACCTAATGAAACAAAAGTATGAAACCTTTGAAAAGTTCAAGGAATTTCAGAGTGAGGTTGAGAATCAACGTGACAGGAAAATAAAATTCTTACGATCAGATCGTGGTGGAGAATATTTAAGTCACGAGTTTGGTACACACTTAAGGAAATGTGGAATAGTTTCACAACTCACGCCGCCTGGAACACCTCAGAGAAACGGTGTGTCCGAACGTCGTAATCGCACTCTATTGGATATGGTGCGATCTGTGATGTCTCTTACCGATTTACCGCTCTCATTTTGGGGCTATGCTTTAGAGACTGCCGCATTCACTTTAAATAGGGCTCCGTCGAAATCCGTTGAGACGACACCGTATGAATTATGGTTTGGGAAGAAACCTAAGCTGTCGTTTCTAAAAGTTTGGGGATGCGATGCTTATGTCAAGAAACTTCAACCTGAAAAGCTCGAACCCAAGTCGGAAAAATGCGTCTTCATAGGATACCCTAAGGAAACTATTGGGTATACCTTCTACCTCATATCCGAAGGCAAGATCTTCGTTGCCAAGAACGGGTCCTTTCTGGAGAAGGAGTTTCTCTCCAAACAATTGAGTGTGAGGAAAGTGGAACTTGATGAGGTGATAGTCACCCCTTCCGAACCGAAAAGTAGCGCAGCGCGGGAAGATGTTCCTGTGGTGCCTACACCGACTCGGGAGGAAGTTAATGATGATGATCATGAAGCTTCCGATCAAGTTACTACTGAACTTCGTAGGTCCAAAAGGACACATTCCGCACCAAAATGGTACGGCAACCCTGTCCTGGAAATCATGTTGTTAGACAACGGTGAACCTTCGAACTATGAAGAAGCGATGGCGGGCCCGGATTCTGACAAATGGCTAGAAGCCATGAAATCCGAGATAGGATCCATGTATGAAAACGAAGTATGGACTTTGACTGACTTGCCCGATGATCGGCGAGCCATAGAAAACAAATGGATCTTTAAGAAGAAGACGGACGCGGATGGTAATTTGACCATCTATAAGGCTCGACTTGTCGCTAAGGGTTATCGACAAGTTCAAGGGGTTGACTACGATGAGACTTTCTCACCCGTAGCGAAGCTGAAGTCCGTCCGAATCATGTTAGCAATTGCCGCATACTATGATTATGAGATATGGAAGATGGACGTCAAAACGGCATTCCTTAACGGCTTCCTTAAGGAAGAGTTGTATATGATGCAGCCGGAAGGTTTTGTCGATCCTAAGAATGCTAACAAAGTATGCAAGCTCCAGTGCTCAATCTATGGGCTGGTGCAAGCATCTCGGAGTTGGAACATTCGCTTTGATGAGATGATCAAAGCGTTTGGGTTTACACAGACTTATGGAGAAGCTTGTGTTTACAAGAAAGTGAGTGGGAGCTCTGTAGCATTTCTCATATTATATGTGGATGACATACTATTGATGGGAAATGATATAGAATTCTTGGAAAGTATAAAGGCCTATTTGAATAAGTGTTTTTCAATGAAGGACCTTGGAGAAGCTGCTTATATATTGGGCATCAGGATCTATAGAGATAGATCGAGACGCCTCATTGGTCTTTCACAGAGTACATACCTTGACAAGATATTGAAGAAGTTCAATATGGATCAGTCCAAGAAGGGGTTCTTGCCTGTATTGCAAGGTGTGCAATTGAGCACGGCTCAATGCCTGACCACGGCAGAAGATATAGAAAAGATGAGTGTCATCCCCTATGCCTCGGCCATAGGGTCTATTATGTATACCATGCTGTGTACCAGACCTGATGTAAACCTTGCCGTAAGTTTGGTAGGAAGGTACCAAAGTAATCCCGGCATGGAACACTGGACAGCGGTCAAGAATATCCTGAAGTACTTGAAGAGGACTAAGGATATGTTTCTCGTTTATGGAGGTGATGAAGAGCTCGTCGTAAAGGGTTACGTCGACGCTAGCTTCGACACAGATCTGGATGACTCGAAGTCACAAACCGGATACGTGTATATTTTGAATGGAGGAGCAGTAAGCTGGTGCAGTTGCAAGCAAAGCGTCGTGGCGGGATCTACATGTGAAGCGGAGTACATGGCAGCCTCGGAGGCAGCACAAGAAGTAGTCTAGAGGAAGGAGTTCATTACCGACCTAGGGGTGATTCCCAATGCGTCGGGCCCGATGACTCTATTTTGTGACAACACTGGAGCTATTGCCCTTGCGAAGGAGCCCAGGTTTCACAGGAAGACCAGGCATATCAAGCGTCGCTTCAACTCCATTCGTGAAAGTGTTCAAAATGGAGACACAGATATTTGTAAAGTACATACGGACCTGAATGTAGCAGATCCGTTGACTAAACCTCTCCCTAGAGCAAAACATGATCAACACCAGGACGCAATGGGTGTTCGATTCATCACAATGTAACTAGATTATTGACTCTAGTGCAAGTGGGAGACTGTTGGAAATATGCCCTAGAGGCAATAATAAATGGTTATTATTATATTTCTTTGTTCATGGTAATTGTCTATTGTTCATGCTATAATTGTATTGTCCGAAAATCGTAATACATGTGTGAATACATAGACCACAAAGTGTCCCTAGTAAGCCTCTAGTTGACTAGCTCGTTGATCAACAGATAGTCATGGTTTCCTGACTATGGACATTGGATGTCGTTGATAACGGGATCACATCATTAGGAGAATGATGTGATGGACAAGACCCAATCCTAAGCATAGCATAAAAGATCGTGTAGTTTCGTTTGCTAGAGCTTTTCCAATGTCAAGTATCTTTTCCTTAGACCATGAGATCGTGCAACTCCCGGATACCGTAGGAGTGCTTTGGGTGTGCCAAATGTCACAACGTAACTGGGTGACTATAAAGGTGCACTACGGGTATTTCCAAAAGTGTCTGTTGGGTTGGCACGGATCGAGACTGGGATTTGTCACTCCGTGTGACGGAGAGGTATCTCTGGGCCCACTCGGTAATGCATCATCATAATGAGCTCTATGTGACTAAGGCATTAGTCACGGGATCATGCATTGCGGTACGAGTAAAGAGACTTGCCGGTAACGAGATTGAACAAGGTATTGGGATACCGACGATCGAATCTCGGGCAAGTAACATACCGATTGACAAAGGGAATTGCATACGGGATTGATTGAATCCTCGACATCGTGGTTCATCCGATGAGATCATCATGGAACATGTGGGAGCCAACATGGGTATCCAGATCCCGCTGTTGGTTATTGACCGGAGAGGCGTCTCGGTCATGTCTGCATGTCTCCCGAACCCGTAGGGTCTACACACTTAAGGTTCGGTGACACTAGGGTTGTAGAGATATGTGTATGCGGAAACCCGAAAGTTGTTCGGAGTCCCGGATGAGATCCCGGACGTCACGAGGAGTTCCGGAATGGTCCGGAGGTGAAGAATTATATATAGGAAGTCAAGTTTCGGCCACCGGGAAAGTTTCGAGGGTTACCGGTATTGTACCGGGGCACCGGAAGGGTCCCGGGGGTCCACCGGGTGGGGCCACCTATCCCGGAGGGCCCCGTAGGCTGAAGTGGGAAGGGAACCAGCCCCTAGTGGGCTGGGCGCCCCCCCATCGGCCTCCCCCCTGCGCCTAGGGTTGGAAACCCTAGGGTGGGGGGCGCCCCACTTGCCTTGGGGGGCAAGCAACCCCCCTTGGCCGCCGCCCCCCCCTCCAGATGGATCTTGGCCGGCGGCCCCCCCTCCCAGGGGGCCTATATAAAGGGGGGAGGGAGGGCAGCAACATTACAGCCTTGGGCGCCTGCCTCCTCCCCTGCTACACCTCTCTCTCTCGTAGAAGCTCGGCGAAGCCCTGCCGGCATCCCGCTACATCCACCACCACGCCGTGTGTTGCTGGATCTCCATCAACCTCTCCTTCCCCCTTGCTGGATCAAGAAGGAGGAGACGTCGCTGCACCGTACGTGTGTTGAACGCGGAGGTGCCGTCCATTCGGCACTCGGTCATCGGTGATTTGAATCACGGCGAGTACGACTCCGTCATCCACGTTCATTGGAACGCTTCCGCTCGCGATCTACAAGGGTATGTAGATGCACTCCTTTCCCCTCGTTGCTAGTATACTCCATAGATGCATCTTGGTGAGCGTAGAATTTTTTTAAAATTATGCTACGATTCCCAACAAATATATCAGATCTTATTTTGCAAAAAGTTTCAACATTTTATCACATTCTGACTTTCCTAGGGAATTTTTGCAACAGCGGTAAACTTACTGTTTTCAAACAGCAACATGTAGACTTGTAAAATAAGCATAGTAAAGGCTATCATTGCCACTTTTATTGAAATAAAAGATGCAAAACATTATTCTAAATAACAGCAAGCAAATACTAACAAAATAAATTGACGCTCCAAGCAAAACACATATCATGTGACGAATGAAAACATAGCTCCAAGTGAGGTTACCGATAGTGTTGGAGACGAAAGAGGTGATGCCTCCCGGGGCATCCCCAAGCTTAGTTGCTTGGATCTTCCTTGAATATCACCTTGGGGTGCCTTGGGAATCCCCAAGCTTAGGGTCTTGTCACTCCTTATTCTCCTCATATCGACATCTCACCCAAAACTTGAAAACTTCAATCACACAAAACTTAACGGAACTTCGTGAGATAGGTTAGTATGATAAAGAGCAAACCATTCCACTTTTGGTACTGCCAAAGACAGTATTCATAATTTTTCTCACATAATGCCTACTGTAGTGTAACGCCCCGGATACGATGCGCCAGGTGTTCTCCAGTTATTCGCCGTCGTTGCCATGTCATTGTCTTGAGTGTTGCGTTTTGCCATGTCATCATCTGCATTGCATCATCATGTTTTTCAAAACTTGCATCCGGTCTTTTTCCCCGTTGTCCGTTTCGCGATCCGACACTCTCCCTCGGGCCTGGCGCCCCTCTCAGACCTTGTTTCGTGAGCCGGACAAAAACGTTCTCGCAATGGGCCGAGATTTGCCGAGTGGCCTTGGTATATCACCGGTAGACCGCCCGTCAAATTTCGTTCCATTTGGAGGTCGTTTGACGCCCCAACGGTTAACCGCGTAGCCCGAAACCCCGCTATCTTTGCAGCCCAGCCCCTCTTCACCACAGCCCATGAGCCCATCCAAACCCCCTCCATGCTCTCGGTCATTCGATCACGATCGTGTGGGCGGAAACCGCACCTCATTTCGACTCTCCTAGCTCCCTATGCCTATATAAACACCCCATCCCCTCGAAATTCGCGGATGAACCCTAGCCCCGCTCCCCTCGCGCCGCCGGACGAAAACCCCGCCGCCGGACATGTCCGCCGCCTCCACGTCGCCCGGGCCAACCAGAGCCCGCCACGTCGCCTTCCCCGCCGCCTCAGCCAACCGGCGTGCGCCACCTCACCCCGCCTCTCTCTCCTCAGCCGCCGCCGGCCCGCGGGGCCCGTCCGTCGTCGCCGCTGGCCCGAGCGCCCGGCTCCCGCGCGCCTCCGCCGGCGCCCTGCCAGCCGACCCTCGCCGCGCCCCGTCGTCCTGCGTGCCGCTCGGCCCCGCCGGCGTGGTATCCGTCGCCTCCTTCGCCGCCGGCCGCCGCCGTTGCCCGGATCTGGCGCCGGCCAGCCAGATCCACGGTGCCACGCCTTCCCCGCCACTCCTGCTCGCGCCTCCTCGCCGGATCGGGATCCCGCCGCCGCCGGCCGGCGTTGACCCCAACTGGGACCGCCTCGTCCCGTGATCCAAACGCGCGGATGCACCGCGTCGTCCCGCGCCCTCGTCGTCCCGGCTCTTCGTCGTCCAAGCCAGGCCCTGGGCCGCCTCGCCCCTCCATCCAAACGGTCGCCCCATCCCGCTCCGTCTCGTCCCCGGGACCGCGAGATCCAGTTTTCTGCGAGGTTGAATTCTACAGTCCCCAGTTTTTCCACATCATGCATGCATCTTGTGTACCTTGTATCTTTGCGTGTACAGCTCCGTTATTCATGTATGATATATCAAAATGTTCGTCATGAGATGCTCTTCATTTCATTCCATTGTGCCATGCTTGTTTGAGATCATCTTGATGCCCAAATCATCATTGCAAGAGTGCTATGTGCTGTTAACTGATGTCTGTTTACACAACTTGGTGTTTTGTCTTTTTCATTGCATTTTGTGTGTGCATCCTATGAGCATGAGCTCTACATGTGTTTTGAACTACATCATGCCATCTTTACAGTGGTGCTAGTCTGGTATTTTTAGGATCTCTGTCGTGACTAGCACAAGCATGCAAAGTAACCTCCGTGATGTGCTGATTTCTGTGACAGTGATTTCTGCCAAGTCCGAGTCTATTATATTTTGTTGCCATGTAAACCTGCTGCTACAAGTCATTCTGTGCATGATCTGGAGATGTTCACTAAGGATGTTTTGTTATACATGTTATGCTCTATCTATCCATGCCCATGTTTGCAATTATTAAGTGTTCTAGCATGTCTTAATCTTGCTCTACTTTTGCTATAAAATGTTCCTGGCAGATTGTTTACATGTTCATCAATTTTGCCATGGTTGTTACTAGTGATCCATGCAGCCTATGACTGATATTGCCATTCCTAGCTTCATATTTGTGCCATCTTACTGCTGGTTACCTTTTCATGCCATGTATTGCTCTGTGGTGAGTGATTCAAGCTCACTAACATGCCTACTTATCGTTGTTTCTGCCATGCACTGTTATTTTCAGTCTGAATCTGTCATATTACTTGCTATGTTTACATGGGTGCCATCATATCTTCTGTGCCTTTTTCGCTCATGTTCAGTAAGGGACTTTTGTTCTATGCAATTAGTAGATTTAGGCCAAGCCTTTTTTTGATATGATATGTTCCTGTAGCATGTTGTTTGTTAGCTCTAAACTTTGCAACCTGATGTTATTTCTGCCATGTCTAGTATTTTCTGCCAAGTCTGTGAAACTGTTATTATTTGCAATATTGCCATGTCCTTTTGAGCATGTTCTAGTGATTTCTGGAGATATCTCAGTGTTCATGTTTTGTCATGCTTTACCTATACATCATGTCCATGCCTTTTGCTCTCATGTTAGGATGCTGTAGCATATTGTTGTGATGCTTGCAAGATGCCTAGTTGCTGTTTTGGACAGATTGTTGTTATATCTTGGTTGGAGTGTATGTGTTGCACCGTTGCTCGGTTTTGAGCATGCTCTATATGAAACTTGCTTAGTTTTGCATGTAGTTTCATGTTACCTTGTTGCATCCATGTTTTGAGTGTGTTTGCTTGATGTTTGAATGCATTTTGCATCAATGCCATGTTTAACTTGTTTTGCTCATATCTTCTAGGCCGTAGCTCCGAATCTAATGAACTTTATATGTAACTTGACTAGAATTTCGTGTAGATCATCTTGGTGCATCTTAACTTGCTGTTTAACAACTTGAACATAAGGTTTATTCAGATCTGGACCAATTTCGAAATTTGTATATGAGGACTTCTTACCGGAATTGTTATATGTTGTTTCCGGCCTCATTTAAACTTGCTTTGATGTGTTGATCTTGTATGCATCCTCTCTTGCCGTGTGTAGCTTCATGTAGCCTTGTTATGCATCATACTTGATTGAGCATCATGCCTTGTTCATGTGTGGTGTGTTTACCATGTTGTGTGCTTCTTCTCGATAGTTCCCGTGTCGTTGCGATCGTGAGGATTCGTTCGTCTTCGTGGCTTCATCTTCTTCATGGACTCGTTCTTCTTCCTAGCGGGATTTCAGGCAAGATGACCGTCACCTTGGATCTCATTACTATCATTGCTATGCTAGTTGCTTCGTTCTATCGCTATGCCGCGCCACCTATCACTTGCTCTTCAAGCCTCCCAATTTTCCATGAACCTCTAACCTTTGACACCCTTCCTAGCAAACCGTTGTTTGGCTATGTTACCGCTTTGCTCAGCCCCTCTTATAGCGTTGCTAGTTGCAGGTGAAGATGAAGATTGCTCCATGTTGGATTATGTTTATGTTGGGATATCACAATATCTCTTATATTATTAAAGCATCTATATACTTGGTAAAGGGTGGAAGGCTTGGCCTTATGCCTGCTGTTTTGTCCTGCTGTTTTGTTCCACTCTTGCCGCCCTAGTTTCTGTCATACCGGTGTTATGTTCCTTGATTTTGCGTCCCTTACGCGGATGGGTGATTTATGGGACCCCATTGACAGTTCGCTTTGAATAAAACTCTTCCAGCAAGGCCCAACCTTGGTTTTACATTTGCCTCACCTAGCCTTTTTCCCTTGGGAGTCGCGCATCCCGAGGGTCATCTTTATTTTACCCCCCGGGCCAGCGCTTGTCTAAGTGCTGGTCCAAACCGAGCGATGTCCGGCGCCCCCTGGGCAACCAGGGTCTATACCAACCCGACGTCTTGCTCATCCGATGTGTCCTGAGACCGAGATATGTGCGACTCCTATCGGGATTGTCGACACATCGGGCGGCTTTGCTGGTTTTGTTTTACCATCGTCGAAATGTCTTGTATCCGGGATTCCGAGACTGATCGGGTCTTCCCGGGAGAAGGAATATCCTTCGTTAACCGTGAGAGCTTATAATGGGCTAAGTTGGGACACCCCTGCAGGGTATAAACTTTCGAGAGCCGTGCCCGCGGTTATGTGGCAGATGGGAATTTGTTAATATCCGGTTGTAGAGAACTTGACACTTGACTTAATTAAAACGCATCAACCGCGTGTGTAGCTGTGATGGTCTCTTCTCGGCGGAGTCCGGGAAGTGAACACGGTTTCTGGGTTATGTTTGACGTAAGTAGGAGTTCAGGATCTCTTATTGATCATTGCTAGTTTCACGACCGTTCCGTTGCTTCTCTTCTCGCTCTTATTTGCGTAAGTTAGCCACCATACTTGCTTAGTCGCTGCTGCAACCTCACCACCTTATCCATTCCTTTCCCATTAAGCTTTGCTAGTATTGATACCCATGGTAATGGGATTGCTGAGTCCTCGTGGCTCACAGATTACTATAACACCAGTTACAGGTACAGGTTTTGCGATGATCATGACGCGAGAGCGATGTTTACTTGTTTGGAGTTCTTCTTCTGCTTCTTCTTCGATCAGGGGATAGGTTCCAGGTCGGCAGCCTGGGCTAGCAGGGTGGATGTCGTTTGAGTTTCTGTTGTGTTTCATCCGTAGTCGGATGTTGCTCTTATGTATGATGTATTGAAGTATACTTGCGGCATTTGTATGTCTTGTATGTATCCCCTTCTATTATGTAATGTCGATGTAATGATATCCACCTTGCAAAAGCGTTTCGATATGCGGTTCTATCCTTGGTGGGACCTTCGAGTCTCTTTAGTATATTATCGCATGTTGGGCGTGACATGTAGCATATCGTTTCTACAATTTATATGAGCAATATAAGCCCTTGAAACTAGAAAACAAGCAAACTATGCATTGAAAATAGAATCTGTCGAAAACAGAACAGTCTGTAGTAATCTGTACTCAAACCATACTGCTGCTACTCCAAAAATTCTGAAACAATTAGGACCACGTGAGCAATTTGTATATTAAACTTCTGCAAAAATAATCAACTCAAAAGCACACTTCTGTTAAAAATAAGAATTATTTTTGTGAGCGCATAAGTTTCTGTTTTTCAGCAAGATCAAATCAACTATCACCCAACATGATCCCAAAGGCTTTACTTGGCACTTTATTGAAACAAAAGAAATAAAACATGCTTACTACAGTAGCTTAATCATGTGAAGACACAAAAACAGTAGGTAAAAGCATTGGGTTGTCTCCCAACAAGCGATTTTCTTTAATGCCTTTTAGCTAGGCATGATGATTTCAATGATGCTCGCATAAAAGATAAGAATTGAAACATAACAAGAGCATCACGAATCAAATGGCAACCACATTTAAGTCTAACCCACTTCCTATGCATAGGGATTTTGTGAGCAAACAATTTGTGGGAACAAGAATCAACTAGCATAGGAAGGCAAAACAAGTGCAACTTCAAACGTTTAAACATAAAGAGAGCAAACTTGATATTATTGCAATACCTACAAGAATATGTTCCTCGCTCATAATAATTTTCAGTGGCATCATGAATCAATTCAACAATATAACTATCACATAAAGCATTCTTTTAATGATCCACAAGCATAGAAAACTTATTACTCTCCACATAAGCAAATTTCTTCTCATCAATAGTAGTGGGAGCAAAGTCAACAAAATAACTATCATGAGAGTGAAAATTAAAATCATGATGACAAGTTTCATGGTTATCATTATTCAATATAGCATACATGTCATCACCATAATCATCATAGATAGCAACCTTATTCTCATAGTAAATTGAAGCCTCATCCAAAATGGTGGATTCATCATTAAAAAAATTCATGACCTCTCCGAATCCACTTTCATCATTATAATCATCATAAATAGGAGGCATGCAATCATTATAACAAATTTGCACATGAAAACTTGGGGGACTAAAAATATCATATTCATCAAAGATAGCGTCCCCAAGCTTATGGCTTTGATATCATTAGCATCATGGATATTCAAAGAATTCATACTAACAACATTGCAATCATGGTCATCATTCAAATATTTTGTGCCAAACATTTTATTGACTTCTTCTTCTAACAATTGAGCACAGTTTTCCGATCCATCATTTTCAAGAAAGATATTATAAAGATGATCAATAATATGATGCAACCTCAATTCCATTTTTTGTATTTTTCTTTTTATAAACCAAACTAGTGATAAAACAAGAAACTAAAAGATTCAATTGCAAGATCTAAAGATATACCTTCAAGCACTCACCTCCCCGGCAATGGCGCCAGAAAAGAGCTTGATGTCTACTACGCAACTTTATTCTTGTAGACTCGTGTTGGGCCTCCAAGCGCAGAGTTTTGTAGGACAGTAGCAATTTCTCCTCAAGTGGATGACCTAAGGTTTATCAATCCGTGGGAGGCGTAGGATGAAGATGGTCTCTCTCAAACGATCATGCAACCAAATACAAGAAATCTCTTGTGTCCCAACACACCCAATACAATGGCAAATTGTATAGGTGCACTAGTTCGGCGAAGAGATGGTGATAAAAGTGTAATATTGATGGTAGAAATATATTTTTATAATCTGAATAAATAAAAACAACAAGGTAGCAAATAGTAAATGGGCCCAAAAACGGTATTGCAATGCTTGAAAATGAGGCCTATGTTCCGTAATTTCGCTAGTGCAACCTCTCAACAATGCTAATATAACTGGATCATATAACCACCCCTCAAAAGTGCGATGAAGAAATAGTCCAAAGTTCCTATCTAGCGGAGAACATAAGAATAAATTGTTTGTAGGGTACGGAACTACCTCAAAGATATTCTTTCCGTTTGATCTATTCAAGAGTTCGTACTAAAATAACACAAAGCTATTCTTTCCGTTCGATCTATCCTAGAGTTCGTGCTAAAATAACACCAAAGCAAATTCATATTCATAATACTCAAGCCAACACAAAGAACTTCAAAGAGTGCCCCAAGATTTCTACCGGAGAAACAAAGACAAGAACGTGCATCAAACCGTATGCATAGGTTACCCCAATGTCACTTCAGGAATCCGCGAGTTGAGTGCCAAAACATATATCAGGTGAATCAATACGATACCCCATTATCATCACGAGTATTCAATTGCAGGACATATATCAAGTGTTATCAAATCCATAAAAGTATTCAATCTGAGAACGACGAAATCTCAAAGGGAAAACTCAATTCATCACAACAAGATAGAGAGGGGAAAACACCATATGATCCAACTATATTAACAAAGCCCGCGATACATCAAGATCGTGACATCTCAAGAACACGAGAGAGAGAGATTAAACACATAGCTACTGGTACAAACCCTCAGCCCCGAGGGTGGATTACTCCCTCCTCATCATGGTGGCCGCTGGGATGATGAAGATGGCCACCGGAGATGATTCCCCCCCTCCGGCAGGGTGCCAAAAAGGGTCTCGATTGGTTTACGGTGGCTACAGAGCCTTGCGGCGGCAGAACTTCTAATCTAGGTTCACCCCAAAGGGTTTCGGAATATTTGTGAATTTATAGGGTAAAGAGGGGGTGCGGGAGGTCACCGAGGTGGGCACAACCCACCTGTGCACGCCTGGGCCCCCAGGCGTGCCCTGGTGGGTTGTGCCCCCCTCGGGGCACCCCCCCAGGTGCTTCTTTTGGCCCACTGTTGGTCTTCTGGTTCATAAAAAATCTCCGTGAAGTTTCATTGCATTTGGACTCCGTTTGGTGTAGATTTCCTGCGATGTAAAACACAAGCAAAAAAGAACAACTGGCACTGGGCACTGGGTCAATAGGTTAGTTCCAAAAAATGATATAAAGTTGCTATAAAATGATTGTAAAACATCCAAGAATGATAAAATAACAGCATCAATACTTCATAAATTATAGATACGTTGGAGACGTAGCAGGGGCATAGGTCCGTTCTTGATGAACTCCTTGACAAGCCCTGTCCGATACACGCCACTCCACGCACAGACCCAACCCATAGCGTTCGAGCATGTTGGGTACTCCGTCAAGTAGCAAAAAGTGGAGAGGCCATCCTCACCACCACTCCAGAGAAATACTCTACAGAGAGGGACGACTTTAACGTCCTCACGGTCTTCAAGACCTTTTCTTCGAATAACCGGCGCAAAAGGGCACTCCGCGACCTCGCCGAAGTCCACCAAGTTACCGCACTGAGCCCATGGAATGACACGTCAATAACCTTTATAGCCAAAGACGAACCAAAGGCTCGGTCAGTCCGAGCACCTGCTGCCCTAGTGCTAAACCCCATTGTGGATGGTTTTCGGCTTACTAAAGTGCTCATGGACGCGGCAGTGGGCTTAACCTCATTTATGAAGACACGCTCGATAAAATGCAGATGGATAAATCTCGCATCAAGCAAAGTAATACCACCTTTCGAGGCATTATCCCCAGTCGAGAAGCATGATGCTCCGGGAGAATTAAACTGGATGTGGTATTCGACACACCCGAAAACTACAGATCCGAAGAGTTGCTCTTTCATGTGGTCCCCTTCAATAGTGGGTATCAAGCCATCCTCGGACGGGACGCTTTCTCATGCTTCCAAACTATACCCCATTACGAGTATATGAAGCTCAAAATGCCCGGACCAACGAAATCAAAACAATTTCAAGCGACCCGGACAAAGCCCTCCGTGCCGAAAACAAAACCGCATCCCTGGCCCTCGAGGCGTTATCTCAAGCCCTAGCGGCCGAAGAATTAACAAATTTACGGTCTGCGGTGGATAAGGACGATGTGATCCTCGATAAGAGATCTAAATCCACCTCTTTTAAGCCAGCTGAGCAAATAGTTAAATTTCAAGTGCAACCGACAGACCCTAACAAGACAGCATCCATCGGAGCACAGCTGGATCCGGTAGTGGACGCCGCTCTACGCACATTCTTGCGAGAGAATTGGATATTTTCGCCTGGCACACTTCAGACATGCCCGGCATCCCACATAGGCTGGCCGAACACAGTCTCAATATAATCAAGGGCTTCAAACCCATGAAGCAGACCCTGCGGCGATTCTCCGAACCCAAGCGCCAAGCCATGGGAGAAGAGCTAGCCAAGTTGCTAGAGGCCAGGTTTATTAGGGAAATCAAACATCCGGATTGGTCAGCCAACTTGGTCATGCTACCAAAGAAGGACAAATCCTGGCGCCTGTGCGTCGATTTCAAAGACCTCAACAAGGCTTGCCCTAAAGACCCTTTCCCACTACCCCGCATCGACCAAATCATTGACGCGACTGCAGGACATGATTCTTTATGTTTCCCTGACGCCTATTCTGGATACCATCAAATTAAGATGAAGGAATCGGATCAGGCCACAACAACATTCATCACCCCTTATAGTCCTTTCTGCTTCAATACTATGCCCTTATGACTCAAAAATGCCGGGGCTACCTACCAATGTATGATCCAAACATGCTTGGAAAAACAAATCGGCAAACAGTCAAAGCATACGTAGATGACGTGGTCATAAAGACGAAGCACGTCGAAACACTGGTGGACGATCTTTGCCTCACCTTTGATAACCTCCGGGCATATGACATACGACTTAATCCGAAAAAATGCGTCTTCGGAGTCCCAGCCAGAAAATTGCTAGGGTTTATTGTTTCCCATGGAGGAATTGAAGCAAACCCAGCCAAGATCGGAGATCTGTCACAATTGGCTATACCAATAGACCTAAAGCAAGTCCAAAAACTAGCAGGATGCGTTGCGGCATTAAGCCGTCTTATCTCCAAGTTGGGAGAAAAAGCATTACCACTCTACAAGCTATTACAACGCACTGATAAATTTGAATGGACGAACGCTGCAACAGCCGGATTGGAAGAAATCAAAGCCCTACTTGTGTAACATCCCAAATTTCCCATTTGGAATGTTTTACAATTATAGCTAAGCATCTATGCATATTGCTTGAATTGAGTGACATTTGAATTATTTCAGAGGCTTTTGAGTTTGTTGGAATTTGGATTCAAATTGGCAGTTGAATTTATTTCAAACAATGCCTGACAAATACTTGAGCAAAAGTATGAGAGGAGTAAACATGACACTCCAAAAATGTCAGAAGAAAAATATTGCCAAAAAGTTTGAATTCAAATTTGAATTTTATTTGGGATTTCCAGAAAATTGCTTTTTTTAGTTTGAGATTTGCCCCTGGAAAAAATTCCACGTTGTAGGATTAATTCCCCTGAGAATTTTGATATATATATATATATGTCCTATATAAGAATATTATAGGTTTATCTATAATTAGTTTTCTCTCTCTGTGGTAATTAAAAAAAAAGAAGGAAAAAAGACCCAGGCGCGAGCCAGGCCAACCGGCCCAGCCGACGCCCGAGCCGCAGCCGACCAGCACCGAGCCGGCCTGCTCCCGCCGCACCGCGCCGACCCCGTTCCGATCGGCCGCCCGATCGCTCTCCCTCTCTCTCGATCTCTCTCTCCCTCACTGACCCGTCGGCCCCACCCTATCCCTAACCCCTCGCCCACGACACCGCGCCAGAGCGCGTTCGCCGCCGCCGCCGCGTCCGAGTTCCACGGGATCACGATCCCGAGACGCCCCCTCGCCCAAGACTACGCCCTATAAAAGGCTAAGCCCCTCCTCTCTCGATCCCCTTAAACCCTACGCCCGAAACCCACCAGAGCCGTCGCCCTCTCCGTTCGCATCTCGCCGCCGCCACCCCGGTTCGCCGCCACT